>NC_056747.1:61256610-61596247 GCF_019279795.1 Protopterus annectens
CAGGCCCGTGTTTGACTGGCTTGCTTGGGCCCACCACAGGAATTCCTTTTGAAGGCATGGAATGAGTGGTATCAAAGCTTCTAGGCTGTGATTGTGCTGAGACCATAAACTCCTCAGGTACCATTGTAGTTTTCTCATATGCAGCCTTGCTTGTGGAATCAGAAGAATGCACGATGCCATGTAACCCAGGGCCTGCAGGATTTTCCTTGCAGTCATCCGAGTTTGTTTTGTTAGATTTTTGAAGTAATCCGGTAGTTGTCTGTTTTTCTTCTGTGAGAAAAGCCATTTGGGTGGTTGTATCTAGTTCCGCACCCAGAACAGTTATTCTTTGGGATGGCACAAGTCTTGACTTGTGAATGTTAACTGTGTATCCCAAGGCCTGTAGTAGGTGGATGGCATAATTCAAATGTTTTTCCAAAATTTATTGGCTGTCCGCTTGTATAAGGCAGTCGTCCAGATACGGGTATATTTGAATCCCCTGAAGTCTGCAGTGTGCAATTACTGATGCCAGGCATTTCGTGAATACTCTGGGCGCAGTAGATAAGCCAAAGGGCAATGCTGAGAATTGATAATGCTCTGAACCTGCAAGAAATCTGAGGTGTCTTCTGCAACTTTGTCTGATAGGGACATGCAGGTAGGCTTCCTTGAGGTCTAGAGTTACCAGCCACGACCCCTTGCCCAGCATGGGAAGGAGTTGCTGTAGGGTCAGCATTTTGAATTTTGGCACAATAAGGTAAGCATTCAGTGCGGACAAATCGAGAATAGGCCTCCATTGTTTTTCTTTTCTTGGGACAAGGAATTGTCTGGAATAAAATCCTTGGCCTTGCTCTACGAGAGGAACCTTTTCTACAGCTTTCATTTGCAATAGGTTGGCAATTTGTTTTAAAGCCTCTGCCCTCTGATTTGGTGGCAGGTTTGGCATTCCCTTTCTTTTTGGTAATGTATGGAAATGGAACCTGTATCCTTTGTCTATTATTTGCAGTGTCCATTTGTCCCTTGTAATACTGTGCCAATTTTTTGAGAATAAAGACAACTTTCTGCCTAAAGGTGCTTCTAATTGAGCCCTGGTCGGCGGGGTCAAGGTGAAGTCATTGAGTCTGTCCTTGTGCAGCAGTTGTTGGACCTGCACTACCTCTCTGGTTAGGATGCCATTGACGTCCTCTGTAGGAGCCTCTAGCTTGCCCTCTACCTCTGGCACGCCTGTTCTTGCCTCTTTGAAATCTCTCTTCTGGAAAGGACCAATTCTTAGAAGGCCAATTTCTGCTGAATCTTGGTGGTTGTACCTGGAGGAAATCTTTGACTGTTTGTACAGATTTTGCCTTTTCCTCAAATTTCTTTAAGACCTCTTGAGCAGTGGAGCCAAACAACTTTTGCTTTTCCAGTGGAGCATCCAGAAGCTTAGCCTTAACATGATCTGGCAGAGATTGTTCCTTCAGCCAGGCATGTCGACGTATGACTGCACCTGTCATTGCTGACCTACATGAAGCTTCCAATGCATCATAACCACACTGCAAGAAATGGTTGCTAACCTGTTGTGAATGTACCAGATCCTGAAGTGACTTACGATCTAGGGGTTCAGGCGAAGACAGTTTTTTCTGCAATTCATCTAACAAATACTCTTGGTACTGTATCATATGAAATCGACAATTTAAAGCCCTCATAGACAGAGTGGAAGAAGTGTACACTTTTTTACCCCATCTCTCTAAAGCCCTGGACTCCCTTTCAGAGGGGAGTGGATTTTTAGTAGTGGCAGCTGCAACCCCTTTAGGACCCTGGGAAATAGTTTCTGGGTCAGCAGAGTGGGCCTTGTAAAGGAAATGATGCGAGTCCGGGACCCTGTAGTACCTATCGGGTTTAACAGGAGCCGGAGGAAGGGTGTCAGGGGTAGTGCTAGACTCAGAATACACATCATCAATGACACTTAAAACAGGAGGAATAGCCAAAGGTCTGTGCTGAGGTAAATGAAGAAAAGTCCTTAATCTCTTCCTGGAATTGGAGAATTCCTGGCCCTGCCATTGGAAATGCTCTCTCATGGAGTGAAGGGTCTACCCAAAGGACAGCTTTCAGGAGAGGAGGCAGAGGGAATAGATTCCTCTGCATCAGAATCCTCGTAGGCCGTGACGGCCTCCTCCTGGTAGTCTGATAGAGCAGAGCCATCAGTGGCCTCATCAGAGGACTGAGGTTCAGCAGACTCAACCCTGGGCCTTTTGTCTAGTGGGGGTTGAGAGCCCCTGTCCGGATGAGGCTGAGAGCCCCTAATTAAGGGAATAAGGTCCTCAGCCAAACTTAGTATCTGAGAACCTGTAGTGGATCCCTGAGAAATAGACTTGGGAGGCAGAGTTTTTTGTTGCTTAGCAGCTTTAGCTCTAGTGAAAGCTTTAATGGACATGGATGCAGGGGGCCTGGCTGCCCCACGTGCTGGAGTAGTTTTGTCTAGGGGAATGATGTCGGTAGGTTCCTGAACACCGGTTTCCGAGGGTAATTCTATAACCGACTCAGAAAAGGCCTCTGGGACCCGAAGCTGTCGATTGAGCGGTTTCTACGGACGGAAGTACCAAGGACTCTGTTTCAGCAGAGACCGAGACACTCGCGGCAGGTCTAGGAGTGGTTTCAGCTGAAACCACGGTCCGCGTGTGTCAGTCCTTGTCCTTCCGTTTCTTGGTTAAATGAGAAGTCGGAGTCTCAGACGGCATTTTATAAGAGAAACTAGCCCCAAAAAATTCCTCTGCAAACTCCGACCGACGCCTAAGAGTGCGTCGATTAAAGGAGGCATAGGCAGTACAGGCCGAGACGTCGTGGTCTGGGCCTAGGCAGGGGAGGCAGTAGGAATGGAAATCCTTATGAGATATTTGTTTCCCACAAGTCGAGCAATTATTAACTTTAAGCGTTTGATCTGACATCGGCTGAGGCAAGAAAGAGTCCCCAACGGGGTACTTAGCTTTTTGAAGTCTTCGGTAGCTGAAGTTACAGGAGCTGGCCGACCGGCACTTGCGAACTGCTTCTGCTTCGGGCACCACGCGGCAAGAAAGACGGAGGAAGATGGCATCGGCTGACACTTTTATACCCCAGGCGCTCTGACGTCGGGGAAGGGGCGACATCAGCCGACGCCGGACCCAGACTTTGGAATCCGGCCAACCGAAGGGCTGCCTGAGGCAGGACAACCCATATGTAAGGACTGCAGATGCATCCTTGAAGGACATCACCCACCAGCACAGCTCACACACCCACCTTTGCGGAGGCTCGCAATAGAAATTTACCCAAACAGTAGAGACCTCCAAGGCAGAAACGCAATTGACTACCACAACATACCACCAACCACAGGACACACAGCCCACCTCACAGTGTGCCCCTCAACCTAAGCCCTTAAGGCAATACAGTCAGTTTATCAGGTGCCAGATCTGCC
Organism: Protopterus annectens; assembly: GCF_019279795.1. Lineage (NCBI taxonomy): Eukaryota > Metazoa > Chordata > Ceratodontiformes > Protopteridae > Protopterus > Protopterus annectens. The sequence continues at coordinate 61,260,014 of NC_056747.1, forward strand.
ACATAACACATGCACTCGGGTCACTCCACAACAAGTACGACTCAGTCATTGCACATGTGGGTGTGAATGACCAGAGATGTACCTCCGTGTTCTACATGAAGAGACATGCTAGAGAGCTCTTGGATTATGTGGCCCTGGCAGGTATGACCTTAGCCTTGAGCAGGCTATTGACTAAGCTTCTGGTGTCATTCTAAAGGGATCCAGTATCTATCTGCCTGGGATGACATGGTCGACAGACCACGAAGCTTTGCCAGACATGGCCTGCACTTGTCACCCCTGGGATTCCAGATACTGGCTAAGGTTCTTGCTGCCCCTATAGTGCCTTTTTTAGGCAAGGTTCAAATGACAAATTCACCACCGTAACAGGAACAGGCAAGCAAAAACTGAGGGTGATGCTACTCAATGCTAGAAGCCTAAATCTCAAAATGCACTCACTCGGGGCACTCCTTAAAATGGAGAACATCAATATCTGTGCAGTGGCTGAGACCTGGTTCAAGGCTCCAGAGAGCACCACTGCACTACCAGGCTACAACTCATACCACACTTTTCTGCCATGTAACCTGGATCGGAGCACCAAAGTCGGAGGTGTGATATCCATACCTCCAGGCTAGTTACTCAGCATAATTCAGCCAAGGTTATCCAAGTGCAACTAAATCTGTGCAAAACTGCAATCCAAATTGTAGCTTGCTACAGATCCCTCACCATGCCCCAGGATTCCCACTCCTCTTTTCTTGATGTACTGGAAAATATTAGGGTTCAACCAAACACCCTAATAATGGACGATTTCAACTACCCCACCATTAACTGGGAAAACTACTCCTGTACCAACGCCTTCGCTCAACGCTTTCTGGAATTCATAAACTCCAATGCCCTGGATCAACTTATCCACACCCCCCACCAGAGGCAACAATACCCTAGATCTAGTCATTACCAACATGAGTGACCAGTGTTCCACCCCTGAAGTCAATGCCCCATTGGTCCGACCATAAGCTAATTAACTTAAATACCCACATCCTGCCCCCAACCCGCATTAAGGAAAACCATAGTAAAAAATTTCTCCAAAGCCAACATCAAGCTTAAGACAGAAGTGGTGAACTTCATGACACTCATGCAGATGGACAATACAGTTACGACTACTGAATCCTACACAATTGCACTTTATAAGCACTTATATGAGTGCATGGATCGTGCTATCCCAAACAGAACCAAGACGCTATCCTCCAAAAAAAAAAAAAAAAAAGCTGATGGTCCCTTGCCATAAGCAAACTGTACAACAGAAGGAAGAAACTGTTGCAAAAGAGAGTAAAATCCCATGAGTGGAGGAGCTCCCTGGTCAGTCTCAGTAAGAAGCTGCGATCCCTGAAAATCCACCAAAGCTAGTTACGAAAACAAAATTGCCACTGATTCTAAGGACAACCACAGAGTATTCTATAGCTATGTCAAGAATCTCAATGGCAACACTCAGATCTGCTCTGAGTTACAGCACAATGGCACTAAATATACAGACCCAACTGATATTGCTAACATCCTGGCAGATAGGTTCAGTGCTAACTTTAGCCCCCTCTCACCCCCTAAAAAGCCCATCTCTATACCGGAAGAATGCAAAGTTCCTGTAATCACAGCTGCACAGGTAAAAACCACACTCTCCAAAGCCAAGAACACAGCATCCATTTGACCAGACATCCCAGGCTGCGTTCTACATGAACTACAGAACGAACTGGCACCCCACCTAAGTACCATGCTCAATCATAGCCTCACGTCAGGCTTTGTGCATGCTGAATGGTGCACAGCGACAGTTATCCCACTCCACAAGGGGGAAGCCACCATGGACCCCAGGAACTACCACCCCATTAGCCTGACGAGCCTGGTCTGCAAGGCCATGGAACTTATAAACAAAGACATTGGTAATCTCCAAACTCTGGACCTCACCCAGTTCGGATTTGTAAAAGGCAGATCATGTCTCCTAAACCTGATAGACTTCTTTGAAGCAGTCACCAACGACATAGACAAGGGTAAGGTGGTTCACACAGCCTATCTCGATCTTGCCAAGGCTTTTGACACCATCCCCCACTCTGGAATTATAGATAAACTCACTAAACTAGGCATAAATCCCTATGTCACAAGATGGGTTGCCAACTGGCTCACTGACAGAACCCACACTGTGAAAGTAGCAGACTCCAAATCCGACTTCAGACCAGTGACAAGTGGAGTACTACAGGGTTCAGTCCTGGGTCCTCTCCTGTTTGGTTATCTACTTCTCTGAAGTACAGGCTAACACAGAAGGTCTTTGGCTAACGAAGCTTGCAGATGACTGCAAACTAGGAGCCATAATCGAAACTCCTAACTATGTTGACATCCTACAAAAGGGCCTCACTGAGATGGATGCCCGGTGTCAAAGCCATGGCCTCAAGCTCAATGCCAAAAAGTGCATTGTCATCCCCTTTGGTAAAATCTCTGTACCCATGAACTACAACATAGGCGGTAGTACACTTAACACCAAAAGTGTGCTAAGAGACCTTGGGACACAGGTGGACATTAGTCTCTCCTTTGATAATCACATCGCCACAGTAGTCAGGAAATCCTTTTACATGGCACACCTCATCACAAATGGTTTCTTATCCAGAAAAAGAGAGGTCCTTGTTCCCCTCTACTCATCACTCAGACCCATTATAGAGTACAACGCCCCTTTTGGTATGTACCTCACAAGACATCTACAACAACTGGAAAGGCTGCAGAAATACCTCACAGAGAGGATCACCAGCCTCAAACAGATGCCCTACGGAGACCATCTCAAAAAAACTCCAGCTTTACTCCGTCATATATCGCGCCTACTCAGAGGTGATATCTGCCTAACATACGAAGCTATGTCAAACCCAGAGCTGTTGGACATGCTCCACTTAAAGAAATCCCAATCCCTCTGAGCTACACGCTCTAGGGACCTAAATCTTGTCACCACAATAAACAGAACATGCCGGAGGGATAGATTCCTGTCCCAGAGACTTCCAATACTCTGGAATAAACTACCTATCTATATATCAAACAAAAGCACCTCATTAGCAGTCTTCAAGAAAAATCTTGATGATTGGATGGGAAATAGGAAATTCACCCCAAGGATCCCTTCTGTGGCTCTGCTCGACAGTAGCACAGGAAAATAATTTTCTTGGGTGGCAAAAGCCAGGGTACCTTTTTGGCTGGGCCTGTATGGGCCCCAGGGCCGATAGCCAAGTACCTATCTATGAACCTATGAGCAGTATCCTACCGTCACCTAGAATGATAATGCAGTTCAAGCAGAAAATGACTTGACTTCAACAATTGGTAAAGTTTCTGGTGTCTAAGGGGAACCAGTATCTGACTGGCTGGGATGACATGACTGACCTTGATGTTTTGTTAGAGGTGGCCTGCATCGGTCACCCCTGAGATTCCAGGTATTGGCTAAGGTTCCTGCCACCCCTACAGTGTCTTTTTTTAGGCAGTGTTCCAAAGACCAAATTACCACCGTAACAGCTAAAAATAAATGCAATCTGAGAGTCATGCTGCTCAATGTTAGAAGTCAATCCCAAGATGCACTCGCTCAAAGCCCTCCTCAAAATGGAAAACGTCGACATCTGTGCTGCAACGGAGACCTGGTATAAAGCAGTAGAAAGCACCCCTGTGCTTCCAAGGGTATAACTCATTCCACACATTTCAGCCTCCGAACATAGCCGGAAGCTCCAAAGGCATTGGTGTCTCCCTATTCATAAAGGATCTGCACACCTCCAGACTAGAATCCCAGCATAATGCATCTGAGAGGGAGGGTGGCCTAATGGTTAAGGTGTTTGCCTTACAAACACAAGGTGCAGGGTTTGAGTCTCACAAGGGATAATTGGCTAGGCTTAAAATGGCTCACAAGGGCAGTTAGCTTAGTACTAACCTATGAGATAGTTCAGGTACAACGAACACTAGCTAAGACGGTGATTCAGGTCATAGCCTGCTATAGGACCCCTTCCATGTCCTTAGACACTCTATTTATGTTCCTAAGCACCCTGGAATCTATCAAGGTCCAGCCCAATACTCTCATATTGGGAGACTAGAACTACCCCTCCATCAAATGGGAAAACTACTTATGTACCAGTGCACTGGCCCAGTGCTTCCTAATGTCCTGGACCAACTCATTCTGATCCCCACTAGAGAAAGCAACATCTTTGACCTGGTTGTCACCAACACTGGCAACTATTGCTCTACACCAATAGTCAATTCAACCCTGGTTAGATCAGACCACAAACTAATCACCATGGAAATCTACATCTCCCCCCCCCCCCCGCAAGGGTAGCCACCTTGAAAAATTTCTCCAAAGCTGACTTTGGGCTCCTAAAAACAGAGGTGGCTTACTTCACGGCACCCATGCAAATGGAAAATAGCTACATAACTGCAGAATCATACACCAATGCACCGCACGAACACGTACATAAATGCATGGAACTTGCCATACCCAAAAGAACTAAGTCACTCTCCTCCAAAAAAGGGAAGCAAATCTGGTGGTCCCCAGCCATCAAACTCTACAATAGAAGGCAGCAACTGTTGCAGAAAAAGGTGTAGTCCCAAGACCGGAAAAACTCCCTTATCAGCCTCAACAAAAAGTTGAGATCCCTTATCAAATCCTCTAAAGCCAGCTAAGACAAAATTGTGGCAGACACTAAAAATCAAAAAGCCTTCTACAGCTATATCAAGAACCTCCACGGCAATACCCAGATTTGCTTGGAGTTATTGCACAATGGTACCTCCTATAATGAACCAACAGATATTGCCAACATACTGGCCGACAGATTCAGTGCCAACTTTACCCCCCCCAAAGGACCAATCACAATACCAGAAGAATGCCAGGTACCCAGCACTTCTGCAGCACAGGTAAAAGCTGCATTGTCCAAGGCCAAGAATACAGCATCCATGGGACCTGATAATATCCCTGGCTGTGTTCTACATGAACTGCAAAACAAACTGGCACATCTGTGTGCCCTGTTCAGTCACAGCCTTACCTCAGGCTTTGTCCCTACTGAATGGAACACTGCTATAGTCATCCCTCCAGATAAAGAGGGAGCGACTACAGACCCTGGGAATTATTGTTCCATTAGCTTGATGAGTCTGATATGTAAATCTATGGAGCGCATCATTGTGGACCTGATTAACAAAGATATGGGCAATCTCCAAACTTTAGACCCTCACACAATTTGGCTTTGTTAAAGGGAGATCCTGCCTGCTCAGCTTGACTGACATCTTTGAGTCAGGTCACCAAGGCTGTTGATGGTAAGGCAGTGCACACAAGCCTACTTCAAATCTGGCCAAGGCATTTGATACCATGGGGACTCTATGTTCCACACCAGAGGTAAACCCCTTATTGGTAAGATCAGACCATAAACAAATTTCCCTGGACATCCATATCCTGTCCCCACCCTCAGCCAAGGAAATCACTGTAAAGAATTTTTCAAAAGCCAACTTTGCACTTCTCAAGACTGAGGTGGAATCCTTCAAAGCCCCTGGGCCAGAGGTTTTTTCTCTTAAGTCTTCCTTAGAGGGTCTCCAGCTGCTGTCTGCTCTGCCCGGTATCCTAGTCCCTGTACCCAAGTAGAATTGTGCCTACTCCTGATACAGCCTCAGCCTACCTGGAGTTAAGACCCTATCCACACGCTTGTGGCCACTATCTCCAGCTTGCTGCACCCTCTATCAAGGAAAACTTTTAGTTATGTACTTACCATAACTTTAGATGTATGGGATCCATCTCGCCTACATTCTCTACAGATGGGTTCGGAGCCGATCCTCGGCTCCGACTCTGCCGCTGTACAATAGAACGCAGTCTCTTATTGGCTGAGTTACCTCGTATCCCAGGATGCACCACTACTGCTTCCCCAGATCTTGTTTGTCCGCACACATGCACACACACATAGACTGTTGTTATAACATTGCCAGGTGTTTCAAGAGAGGAAAAAGTTGAATTTGGATCGTCCGGTCTCTTCTGGCCTACAAGGCAGGGGGAAGGAGGGTGGGTTATTAGGAATGTAGGCGAGATGGATCCCATACATCTAAAGTTATGGTAAGTACATAACTAAAAGATGTAATGTGATCCTATCTCGCCTACATTCTCTACAGATGGGACAGCGTCCCTAGCACCTAATTCCTGGGTGGCTCACTGGAAAACGCTCCTGAGAACCGTGGAACCGAAGGAAGCTCGACCCCTAGATGCCACATCCAATTTGTAGTGAGAAATACAGGTGTGCAGAGAAGACCACGTAGCAGCCGCACAAATGTCACTAATAGAGAGCTTGGAATGAAAGGCTGCCGAAGTGGCCATAGCCCTGGTAGAATGAGCTTTCACTGGAACTATAAGCTCCTTATTTGAAATGCGATAAATATGACTGATACAGTCTCTGATCCACTTGGCAATAGTGACTTTCGTGATGGCTTTGCCCAATTTACTATCCGAAAAGGACACAAACAGTTGATCTGATTTTCGTGCTTGGTGTGTCCTATCCAAATAGAAATGTAATTGTCTGTGCACGTCTAAGCTGTGAAAAGTATACTCAGCTCTGTTTGAATACTTAGGAAAAAAAAAAAACGGTAATTCCAGTGATTGTTGCAAACAAAAGTTAGAACAAACCTTTGGTATAAAGGATGGGTTTGGTCTAAGAGATACTCTATCCTTGTGAAATACCAGGTATGGTGGTTTGACACACAGGGCTTGAAGTTTTGAAACTCGCCTGGCTGATGTAATAGCAACTAGAAGAGCAGTCTTCCAAGAAAGAAATTTTAAGTCACAGGTTGCCGCCGGCTCAAAGGGAGGTGCGGTTAATGCGCCTAACACCACGTTAAGGTCCCACGGTGGTGCAGGATGAGATATAGGGGGCCGTAGAAGCCAAGCTCCTTTAATAAAAGCTTTGCACAACTTGTTGCTCATTAAAGGTGGTTCTGCGCTCTCGTGAAAATTGGAAATAGCCAATTGAACTTTGATGGTAGACACCGAACAACCTTGGTTGAACAGGGAAGCTAAAAACTTCAGAACATCTGACACCAAGGCTGTCATAGGGTCTAATCCTCGGGGTTGGGCCCAAATAGCAAACCTCTTCCATTTATTGCTATACATCTTTTTTGTAGAAGTCTTGTGGGCCGAGGACAAAATATGCATGACTTCAGGGTCGAAAGAATGGCTCCTAACTATGGTCGGAAGAGGAGTAGCCAAGCTGCTAGCTTCAATGAATGGAGGGACTGATGGAGCTGTCCTGACTGATGCGTCAAGAGGTCCGGAACTTGGTCCAGGAACCAGGGACCCACCAATGCATATTTGTAAAGAAAGGGGAACCAGACTTGACGAGGCCAGTATGGGGCGATTAGAATCATTTTGCTTTCCAAGCGAATCGCCTTCTGAATCACCTTGGGGAGAAGGGGAACCGGTGGAAAAGCGTATAGCAGACCGGGGGGCCAAGCTTGGACTAGAGCATCCTTGGGGATCTCCCCCGGAACTGGGGTGAGAGAGAAGAACTGCTGGCATTTCACGTTGAGGGGAGTTGTGAAAAGATCACAACAAGGAGCTCCCCATCTCGTGAAAATCTGTGTTACCACTCTGTCGTTCAAGGACCACTCGTGAGGGGAGAGAATAGTTCTGCTCAGTCTGTCGGCTATCACGTTGGATCTCCCCGGAATGTGTGTTGCCACTAGGAAACGTTTGGTAGCAATCGCCCAATCCCATACCTTCATGGCCTCTCTGCAAAGGGGGTAAGACCCGGTCCCTCCTTGCTTAAGTACCAGACTACCGACATGTTGTCGGACTGAATTGCAATCGTACCCTGGGGGAGGTGATCGTGCAGTGCTTGCAACGTTAAAAGCACCGCCCTCATTTCCAGGATATTGATGTGAAGAAGACTCTCGTCGGTGTGCCACGTGCCTTGGACCGACCTGTCCAGATAATGTCCCCCCACCCTGTCTGGGAGGCGTCCGTAGTCAACGTGGCTGAGGGGAGTGGGGGAACGAAGGGTCGCCCTAGATTCAGGTTGGAGGAAAGAAGCCACCAACGAAGATCCTGTTTGCACGTCTCTGTGATCAATATGTGGTAACTGAGGGGAAGGTCTTGATAAGACCACTGGACTGATAGGAGCCACTGGAGTATCCTCATATGCAACCTTGCCAAGGGGACCAGAAGAATGGTGGCTGACATGGAACCAAACAGCTGCAGGACCATTCTCGCTGGAGCGCGACGTCTGAGGAGTAATGCCCGAACCTGAGACTGCAGCATTGCTATCCTTTCTGCAGGAAGATAGACTCGCATCTGCCTTGAGTCTATTTCTGCACCAATAAACAGAATACGCTGTGATGGCAGCAATACGGATTTTGTCCAGTTGAAGGTGATTCCTAAGGAGTTGCCTAGAGAGATAGTGGCTGCTAGAGTTTTCAAGAGTAGATGCCTGGAGGTGGCAGTTAGGAGCCAGTCGTCTAGGTATGTAAACACCTGGAATCCTAGACTTCTCAGGTGAGCAGTCACCACCGCCAAACATTTGGTGAACACCCTGGGGGCTGTGGTGAGACCAAAGGGCAGTGCACGGAACTGGAAATGACTGTCTCCTAGGCTGAAGCGTAAGTGTCTCCTCGACGCCTAATCTATCAGAATGTGATAATAGGCGTCTTTGAGATCTATGGAGCACATCCAAACACCTTTCTCCAAAAGCGGGAGAATGGATTGCAAGGTGACCATCCAGAATTTGGACTTTTTCACTAATCGGTTAAACTTGCTGAGATCCAAAATGGGCCTCAAGTCCCCGGTCTTTTTTGGTACCAAAAAGAATCTTGAGCAAGTCCCTGATCCGGCTTGATCTGCGGGGACAGGTTGGATGACTCCTTTTTGAAAAGCAGCTTCGATATTTCGCTGGCTGCAAGATCCCGTTGACTGGGTGGCAGGTCCGGGATTCTTTGGGATGGTGGGGGGGGGGGTAGAGAGAAGGGAATGGTTTAACCTCCGGCGATGATTCGGAGCACCTATTGGTCCTGAGTGATATTTTCCCAGGCCTTTAGGTGCCTCGAAAAACAACCCCAGACTGGCTCCGGAGCTGCACAGTCAGGTACTCCTTCAGGGATGCTGGAAGGAGGAGCAGCCATGAAAGGACTTGCGGTCTCCAGTGTTGCGGGGGCCTCCGCCGCCTCTGGGACGGCGTCTCCCTGAAAAATTTCCCCCTCCTCTGCCTCTAGAAGGGGAATCGCTCTGCTGCGACGAGTAAGGCTTTTGAGACTTAAGGAAAGTACAGTTTTGTACCTACCATAAATGTAGATGTCCGATAGATATGCAACTGCAGTCATAACATATGGGTTGTCCAGCCTCAGGCAGCCCTCGGTCGGCCGGATTCCAAAGTCTGGGTCCGACGTCGGCTGATGTCACATTTCTCTCCGACGTCAGAGCGGCTGGAGTATATAAGCATCAGCTGACGCCATCTTCTTCAGTGTTTCTTGCCCCAGATGCCAGGTGCCCTCCAAGGAAGGCTGTAATCAAATTGGAAGATGATAATAGGTTTCCAGACAATAAATAAGCAATAAACAGATACACCATAACAGATATCCCCAGCTAAGGATAACAGGGAGAAGAGTGGACCCAAGGCATAGAGGGGAAGGAGGGAGGGAAAACCCGACTGAAGTTGCATATCTATCGGACATCTACATTTATGGTAGGTACAAAACTGTACTATGTCCTTCAAGAATGCAACTGCAGTCGTAACATATGGGTTGAATACCATAGCTTAGTTGGGGGAGGTGGTATGCTTTAAGAAAAGGATGGTGTAGCTATCAATCCCTGCAGGACTGCCGAAGCAAAGCCTGCTCTGGATCTGGAATATAAAGGGAGGTTGTAGTGTTTGGAAAATGTATGCATGGAGCTCCATGTAGCAGCTTCTAGAATGTCTTTTGTAGGCACCCCTCTTAAGAATGCTGTAGAGGTGGCTGTAGCTCTGGTGGAGTGTGGTCTGACATTGGCTGGCACACACTTTCCATGGAAGGAATAACAGAATCTGATGCAATGTCCAATCCATTTTGAAATTGTCTGTTTGGAAATTGCTTTTCCTTGTACTCCAGGGGCGTAAGCTACAAAAAGCTGATCAGACTTCCTACTGGTCTTGGTTCTGTCTAGGTAGTAGCGAAGTTGTCTGTGTATGTCCAAGGTATGTAACAGTCTTTCCCCTTTGTTCTCAGGATTGGGAAAGAAAGTAGGCAGGTCAATTGCTTGATTTAAAGAAACCCTAGATACCACTTTTGGCAGAAAGGTAGGGTTGGGTTCGTAAGGAGACATTGTCTCTGTGAAAGGTTATGAACGGTGGTATTGCCATTAGGGCCTGTAATTCCAAAACCCTTCTTGCTGAGGTAATGGCCAGCAGGAAAGCTATCTTCCTGGAAAGAAATTGTAAATCCACAGAAGCTGCTGGCTCGAAGGAAGGTAGTGTCAATTTTTCTAGGACAAAATTGAGGTCCCAAGCTGGTACTGGTGCCTTTCTTGGGGGCTTTATATTCTTGATTCTTCTAAGAAATTGCCTTAAAGGATGTGAAAACACAGGTGGATCAGTGTTGTATCTAGCTGAGATAGCTGAAGCATGTATTTTTATGGAAGAGTATGAGAGTCCGCTATGTAGCATATCTGCCAAGTATTCCAGAATGAGTGGAATGCTCAAAAGTGATGCATCATGACCCTTGTTGGTATTCCAAATGCTGAATCTCTTCCATTTGGTTGAGTAAGCCTTTCTGGTGGATGGTCTGCGGGCATCTGTTAGTATCCGCTGAACTTCCTTGGAGAGAGGTAAATTGAGGTTATTCATGGGATCTCCCAAGCTGTTAGCTGTAGCGTCTGGATGTTGGGATGAACTATCCTGAAGTTGTGTTGAGTCAAAAGTTGGGGCCATTGGGGAAGGGCCCACGCTTTGTTGTGACATATGCTCCGTAGTAGTGGGTACCAGTGTCGTCTTGGCCAGTCTGGAGCTATTAAGATCCCCTTTGGCTGCTCTGCTTTGATCTTTAGTAACACTGTGGTCATCAGTGGCAGAGGTGGAAATGCATAGATTATTAGGGAGCTCCAGTTGAATGACAGAGCATCTATTTTCCATGCTTGTGGATGATGTGTCCTTGAGCAGAACCTTTGCAAGTGATGATTGAGGTGGGAGGCAAATAGGTCTACGTCCGGCCTGCCCCATGTCGATGTGAGTCATATAAAGATGTCTGGATGTAGCCTCCATTCGTGGGGGTCTAGAAAATTCCTGCTTAGACTGTCCGCCAGAACATTGTCTTTGCCTGGAACAAACTGGGATTGTAACTGTATGTTTAGACTCGGTGATTTTTCCCAAAGATTCATTGTCAGTCTGCAAAGGGGGTAAGAATGAGTGCCCCCCTGCTTGTTTATGTACCACATCACAGTGGTGTTGTCTGTCCGTATTAGTAGGTGGCCCTGTTGAAGTTGTTGTCCAAAGGCCTCGATGGCATGCATTACTGCCAGCATTTCTTTTTGGTTGATATGCAGATGTGTTTCCTTTGGAGACCATTGTCCTTGAATACATCTGCCCTCCATGTGCGCCCCCCATCCAAGGTCTGAGGCATCTGTGGTCATGGTCTGTGTTATCTGAGGTTTTTTGAACGACATACCTGTGTTTGACTGGCTTACTGTGGCCCACCATAGAAATTCCTTTTGAAGACATGGAATGAGCGGAATAGTTGCTTCTAGGTTGTTGCTGTGTTGAGACCATAAGCTTTTTAGGTACCATTGAAGCTTTCTCATGTGTAGTCTTGCTAGTGGGACCAGGAGAATGCAGGATGCCATGTAACCCAGGGCCTGTAGGAATCTCCTTGCAGTCATCTGGGTGAGCTTTGCTAAACTTTTGAAGTAATGATTTAACTTTTTTTGCTCGTCTTCTGTCAGGTAAGCCATTTGAGAGGCTGTGTCTAGTTTGGCTCCTAAGAAGGTTATTTGCTGGGATGGCTGAAGTCTTGACTTTTGAAAGTTGACTGTGTATCCCAGAGCCTGTAGCAAGTGTATGACATAATTCAAGTTTTTTGTCAAGGTTAGTTTGTTGTCCGCTTGTATGAGGCAATCGTCCAGGTACGGGTAGATTTGAATCCCCTGGAGCCTGCAATGAGCAATTACTGATGCCAGTCATTTCGTGAATACTCTGGGCACAGTAGATAAGCCAAATGGCAATGCTGAGAATTGATAATGCTCTGGCCCTGCAAGAAATCTGAGGTATCTTCTGCAGCTGTGTCTGATAGGGACATGCAGGTATGCCTCCTTGAGGTCCAGAGTAATCAGCCAAGACCACAAACACTAGTGAAAAGTCAGCAAAAGTGAAACACACAAGAGACCAGCACCATGCCAGTAAGACGTTTATTGCGATCTGGTACCTCGGCTTTTCGCCTTCAAATGGATCAGCCAAGACCCCTTGCCCAGCATGGGAAGGAGTTGCTGTAGAGTCATCATTTTGAACTTTGGTACTATGAGAAAAGTGTTTAAAGCGGACAAGTCCAGTATTGGTCTCCACTGAGTTTCTTTTCTTGGAACAAGGAACAGTCTTGAATAAAACCCCTGACCTTGTTCTTGTTGTGGAACTTTTTCTATTGCTTTGATCTGAACAAGCAGAGAAATTTGCTTGATAGCCTCTGCCCTCTGATTTTGTGGAAGGTTTGGCATGCTTGTTTTCTTGGCAAGGTATGAAAATGGAACCTGTAACCGTGGTCTATAATGTCCAAAATCCATTTGTCTTTTGTCAGTTTGTGCCAATTTTTTGAAAACAGAGATAATTTTCCGCCCATAGGAGCGTCTGTTTGTCCCTGCGGGGCAGGAGAAACCCCTGTGTCACTTCTTTGGTTTGCTGGTTGCCATTGTCGTCCCCTGTAGGATCCTCTGTATTGCCCTCTTCCTCGGGCACGCCTGTTTTTGCCCCTTTGAAATCTTTCAGGATTAGGAAAGGACCAGTTTTTAGAAGGCCAGTTCCTGCTGAATCTGGGTGGCTGAACCTGGAGGAAATCTTTGACTGTCTGAACTGACTTGGCTTTTTCCTCAATGGACTTTAACACATCTTTAGCATTAGCACCAAAAAGCTTGTTCTTTTCCAAGGGTGCATCAAGAAGTTTTGCTTTAACATGATCTGGTAAAGGTTGTTCTTTTAACCATGCATGTCTACGAATGACCGCCCCTGTCATAGCTGCCCTACATGAAGCTTCCAATGCATCATATCCACACTGTAGAAACTGATTGCTAACCTGCTACGAATTATGAACAGCCTCTTGCAAATACTTCCTATCTAAAGGTTCAGGAGAGGCCAATTTTTTTCTGTAAATCATCTAACAGGAAATCCTGATATTGAAACATGTGAAAGAGACAATTGAGAGCTCTCATAGATAAAGCAGTGGAGGTGTAAACCTTCTTCCCCCATCTCTCTAAGGACCTTGCTTCCCTGTCGGAAGGTAAAGGGTTTTTGGAGGTGGTAGCTGAAACCCCTTTAGGCCCCTGGGAAATTGTTTCTAAATCAACAGCATGGGCCCTAAAGAAATGAGAATGGGTTTCTGGGACCCTATAGTATCTGTCAGGCTTGACAGGAGCAGGAGGAAGAGTATCAGGGGTAACACTGGAGTCAGACTATAGATCATCCAAAACATCAAGCACAGGAGGTATAGCCAAGGGTCTGTGTTGGGTTTTTTTAAGGAATGTTCGAAGGCGCTTTCTGGAATCTGAATATTCCTGGCCTTGCCACTGAAAATGCTCCCTCATGGAATGCAGAACTTCCCCAAAAGAAATATCTTCAGGAGGAGAGGCCGAGGGAATGGAGTCCTCTGCATCTGAATCCTCATAGGTCTGGAAGGGCTCTTCCTGGCTTTCGGAGTGAACAGAGTCCTCAAAATCTTCATCTGAAGAGAGAGGGTCAGAGGGTTCAACCCTGGGCCTCTTATCAGGCGGAGGCTGGGATGCTCTCTCAGGATGGGCCTGGGAACCTCTGATCAGGGAAATTAAATCTGCGGCCATAGACATGATTTGAGTTTCAGGAGTAGGCTGAGGTAAGGTTTTAGCAGTAAGATGCTTGGCCTTACTGGCTGCCTTAGCACGTGTGTAGGCCTTGATAGACATGGACATGGGAGGCCTAGCCGCTCCACGTGCAGGAGTGACCTCATCAACAGCAATGGTCTCGGGCATTTCCTCGGTTTCAGCATCCGGAGGAAAATCAATAACTGGCGGAGTGGCCTCCGGTATCGGAGGTATCGGTAATGTGGTGTCTTCGGTTCAAAGCGGTAGAATAACTGCCTCAGAGGGAACCGGGGCACTCGCGGTTAGTTTTGGCTTGGTGTCGGTGGAAGACGCGGGCCAAGGATGTCGGTCCCGGTCTTTTTGTTTCTTAGGAGTATGTGTTGTCGGTTGTTCCGACGGCATTATATAATCAAATTTTTTGCCGAAAAAGTCTTCAGCGAACTCCGCCCGGTGCCTGAGTGTGCGCTTATTGAAGCGAGCACAGGCGGCACAGGCCGAAACGTCGTGGTCTGGGCCAAGGCAAGGGAGGCAGTAAGAATGGAAATCCTTATGAGGTATTTGTTTACCACAAGACAATTATTTACTTTTTCAGTAATTTCTGACATCGGCTGAGGCAAGAAAAGGCCCCCAATGGGGTACTTAGCTTTTTTGATGACTTCGGTTTCAAAGAATACAGGAGCTGACCGACCGGCACTTGCGAACTGCTTCTGCTTCGGACACCGCGCAGCAAGAAAGACTGAAGAAGATGGCGTCGGCTGATGCTTATATACTCCAGCCGCTCTGACGTCGGAGAGAAATGCGACATCAGCCGACGTCGGACCCAGACTTTGGAATCCGGCCGACCGAGGGCTGCCTGAGGCAGGACAACCCATATGTTATGACTGCAGTTGCATTCTTGAAGGACATCCACATTTTCCCTCCTCTTCGAGCCTTGGGATAAGGTCTGAAGGGAGTGGAAAACCGGGCCCCTACGGCAATTAAAGTCTTACCCTCCTGTTCGCAGCGAGTCAAAGTGTCCTTTACCTTGGGTCCAAACAGAGGCGCCCCATCAAAGGGGGCGTCGGCAAAGGAAGACTTAAAGGCCTCCGCAAAGTGACACAGGCGTAGCCAGGCTTGTCTCCGTAGAGCAACACCTGTTCCCGCCGCTCTGCTCGCTCCTTCGGCTGCATAAAAAATGAGCCTCATGGACGAGTTGGATAACGAGGACAGGGTAGCCAACTGGGAGTTAACCGCCTGGGCCAACTGCTCAGGTAAGTTACCGGAGAGGGTATCCGAAAGCTCCTTGACCAGATCCCTCTGCAGTCTCGTGAAATGCGTCAAGTAGTTCAGAGACCTTAGTGTAAAGGTCGATGAAGTAAGGGTACGCTTCCCGTACCGATCCATGCTCCTAGACTCCTTATTAGGAGGATGGACGGATGTTGAAGCCTCTGCCACATCTTGCTGGGTGGCAGATGCCACCACCAAGGCATCTACAGCCACACCTTCTGAAAGAAAGTCCTTATCAGGGGGTGCCGAAAGGAATTTATTGGGGCGAGCTGGCACCGGTTCAACAGAGTCCGGGTGTTCCCATGCCCTTCGAGAGATCAAATCCAGAAGCTCATTGAAAGGCGGAGACACCCAGAAGGCGGAGGGCTGAGCCCCGAAGGCCTTGAGGAAAACCACCTCCTCAGCAGAAGGGGGTTTGGACTGCCAGTCGCCTCGTTGCTTAAGGATCTCCAAGATGTCCGCAAAGGATACATCATCCGAGGACGACTTGGGGGACCCTTCCGCATCATCGAGGTCGGTATCCGAGGTGAGAGACTCATCAGGGGAGTAGACGTGCTTCCTCTTGCACTGTTTCTTCCTCGGAGGTTCCTCCGAAAGCGTTTCGGAGGAACCTCCAGGAAGAAGGGAACCCCCAATGGGGGTAACCTCAGGCCCAAGGGCTCCGCTGTCGTGAGACAGGGGGATTGCAAAGGAGCCAGTCTCCGTGCCCAGGGAAGGTGGTGGTGAGATGGTAGAAGTGGCCAGAGAGGATTTGGCCAAGGCACTCCTCATGGCCTTGAAGGCGGGACCCCCAGAGTCCTGGGAAGGTTCAACCCCCAAGGCCACAACAGCAGTCGGAACCCCCGCAGCCGACGCACCGAGAGGGAGGCTCGAAACCGAAAGGATCGGTCCTGAAGCGTCCCCCCGGGGCCGACAGAGGAGGTCCGCGTACCGAACCCTGACCCAACAACCTCCACCGGCTCCACCAACACAGACTCCAATGGCGCCGAAGCTGTTGGAGGAGGAACCAAGATAGCAGGATGGGAAACCGGCTCCGGAGCCGACTGGGCTGGAGCCGAGATCAACTTTGCAAAGACCGGAGACTGAAAAAGCCTTTGAAGGACCCTGTCTACATCCGAATCAGACATCCTTGACGACCGAGAAGAGACCGACAGAGTCAGAGTCGACTTCTCCGCCGGCTCCGAAAGACTGGGGGACCGGCTCCGTATGGGTTCGAGAAGTATCGGCGCCGAGGGAGATTCCACTACCACTGCAATTTCCCTCGGAGCCGATGGGGACTTCGGCACTGAAGGGGAAGAGTCTGAGCGGGCAACCCTCATCGGCTCCGAAGGCAGTGGAGCCGATGGAGATGATTCGCCTCAACGCCCGAGCTCTCGACTCGGGAGCCAGAGGAATCGAGGCTGGAGACATCGAGGAAGACCGTTCCGCCCTCGGATCCGAAGTCCGTGGAGCCGACGGAGAAGCCTGCTGTGACTTTTTAGCTGCCGGATCAGACGGGCTGGTCGGAGCCGAAGATTTTTGTCTTCCTCGAAGGGGAAGAAGAAGAAGCTAGGGCTTCCTCAAAGGAAGGGGTAATAAGCCCTTTCAAAATCAACTTATTTTTCCTCTCTTGGAGGACGCGAGAGGAAAAAGCGTGGCAAACGCTACAGGATTCCTGGAGGTGCTTCGGGCCCAAACAATAGACACAATGAATAGTCGTCCGTAATGGACATTTTATAACTACATTTGGAACATTTTTTTTTAAAACCTGATGGTCTATGTTCCTTCGACATGGCTATCTACTTCAGACGCACTAAACTTCAAAAACTACACAAAAGACAGCCTAGACTCTAACTAAAATGCCTAGGATAGGGCAAGGCCCCTCTAACTCAAACGGACGCGTACCACAAAAAATACAATTTTACCACAAAAAACTTTAAATTCAGTCACACAAGTAGCTGTTAAAACAGCTTTTGGGTAAGTTTTAGCACAAAACTAGACAGAAATAATTTCACTAAGAGGCACTTAGCTCAGCCAAGTCCGATCTATGCTTCAGAAGCGGCAAACGAGATCTGGGTAGCAGTAGTGGTGCATCCTGGGATACGAGGTAACTCAGCCAATAAGAGACTGCATTCTATTGTACAGCGGCCGAGTCGGAGCAGAGGATCGGCTCCGAATCCATCTGTAGAGAATGTAGGCGAGATAGGATCACATTACATCAAAAAGATACCCAAGTAGAATTGTGCCTACTCCTGATACAGCCTCAGCCTACCTGGTGTTAAGACCCTATCCACACACTTCTGGCCACTATCTCCAGCTTGCTGCACCCTCTATCAAGGAAAACAAAAAGAGTATGTTATGGACTAAATTTACCTTGTAAAACAGACTGTATCCACCACCAGTTTCTGGGTTTCTAAGTCCACTGGGAATCTGTGTAGACAGCAGCCTAACCCCTATTCTTGTGCCTTCCTAACAGCCTATACACATCTTCCTCATACCTGCTCCTCCTCGCTATAGATATCCTTCTCTTCACCAGTTCCTACACTTAGCTGCTCCCTTTCTAACTCATCTTCTTTCCCTGACCTGCCCACTAGGAGATGCCTTTCCCCATCTATCTCTCTCCCTAAGCTACTGAGCTAACTTTAAAAGCCTCTACTACCAAACCTCTTACTTGTTCTCACTCCAACTTACCTGGTGCTTTTTAGTGTTTACCCCTCAGGAAGCCTTTCTTTTTTCTCCTGTATCATCTAACCTTCTCCAGTCATAATTTACCTTTTCTTACCTGTAGCTACCTGTATTACTGATTGTTTCCTTGCTAACTTTCTCCGTCTTGTCTCTACCCGCTCCGTTCGCCCTGTGGGCTCACTCCGCTCCCCTACCCTACCCCCAAATCTCACCCACCCCCAGTACATCTACATATATACCTACCTAACCACACCCCTCTCATGTTCCTCCAATTACAATCCAACAGCAACTATCCAATCCCCTCTCTCTTCACCCAATACTTCTTTCCTTAACCACACCCTTTCGCATATACCACTTAACTACTCTAACAATACCACACCCACAACACTTGTACTAGTAACTATAATTAATATCAACCTTTAAAATGTTTAAACTTCCCACCCTAGTACTCAAACATACCATAATCATGTTCTCTTACTTTCACTCTATTATTAGCACACCTTACTACCTCCTATGAACAACCACTACTCTCACACCTTAACACACCACACAAACAAATTTCTTCTTAATTCCTATCTACCCCAACCATCACATCAACATAACTTAAATACCTAGCTATCCATTACCCAAATATCATAGAATTACCCACATTAAACATGTATACCCTAATCCCATAAGGATACTCCTTCCACATAGTAAATATACAAACACTACTTACCTAACCCTACTCCTCTTACTTAAAAATGGAGATATTCACCCAAACCCAGGTCCAACTGACTCCTCCTTAAATCAATCCAGTAAACTAAACCCCGTTGTTAACCCACTGCTTAAACAACCCAAAAACTCACTCTCAGTAGCCAACCTTAACATACGTAGTATTAATAAAACAACTCAACTACATGCTCTCTTACAGCTGTACTCCTTTGATATTATTTGTCTAACAGAAACCTGGTTAAAACCCTCAACAAAAGACAGTGAAATCATTCCTCCTGGCTATAACATCTTACGTCTCGAGAGAGAATCTAAAAAAGGTGGAGGTATTGCCATATTATTTAAATCCAGCTTTCAAATAACCACATACCACCAAAACCCTCCCCAGGACTCAAATGCTGAACTTCTCATTACCAAACCCAGTCAAATCAATCTATATTATCTGCATTTATGTTCCCCCAGGTAATAACATTTCCACCATAGAAAAGATCCTATGTTGGCTATCACTAAACTTACCCCAAGAGATAATGATCTTAGGTGATGTAAACATCGATTGGGAATCTTGTAACAACAAACAACCTACTAGCCATATTAACCTTTATGGATTCTCTCAGACCATCACCTCCCCCACTAGAATAAATAAAGTTAACAAAAAAGAAAGTACCATAGACTGGATACTCACCAACAACCAACCCCATACTTATAAAACAGGAACCCTCCCTGATGATATAAGTGACCACTTACTAACCTACATCATCAGGCTTAAAACCAACCCTCCTACCCAAATCATAACCAGAACAATCAGATCCAAAAAAAATTTCAACTTGGAGCTATTTCAAACTGAACTGGAAGCATGCAACTGGACACCCTTAAAACATCTTCCACTAGATGAAGTTGTTGATTTCTTTAATGCTAAGTTTCTAACTATCCTCAATTACCATGCCCCCACATGCTCCATTAGAATCAAAACTAAACCTGCCCCCCTGGCTATCAATAGAAACCAAACAAAAAATCACTCTCAGGAATAAAGCCTGGAACAAATCTCGCTTAACTAAAAACGCAGCAGACTACCAAATCTTTAAGCAACTAAGAAATGAGACCAAAAAAGTAATAATGAACGATAAAAAAAATTACTACTTGAAACCTCAACATTCTCTCCAAAACAACCCACAAAAATTCTGGGCAACCATAAATCAATTACTACAGCCAAGTAAACCTGTCACACCCAACCCACAAGGCTCTGACATAAATAACCCCAACCAAACAGCAAATTCCTTTAATTCCTTCATAGAAACTATTCAAACCTTAGCAAGTCAACTTCCCATCAAAAACACACACGTCTAACAGCAACCTAAACCCACCCCCACCTTTTCACTTCCAACCAGTCCCAACTTATATTCTCTCCCTTCTAAAAAAACTCAAACCATGTACTCCCTCTGCTGACCTATTACCCGCAGAATACTTGCAATTAGCAGCTAAAGCAATAGCCTTCCCAATTTCAATTCTGATCAATAGAACCATCACTGAAGGATATGTCCCTAAACTTTGGAAAATCTCCCACATTATCCCACTTCATAAGGGCGGAAATTCTATTGAAATCTCTAATTACCGCCCCATAGCCCTTCTTTCGCCCTTATCTAAGATCATGGAAAGGTGTATCCACAAACAACTGCTTCAACACCTTCTCCATAATAACCTACTCTCTAACACCCAACATGGTTTCAGACCATCCCACAATACCACCACCGCCCTCCTCTCCTTTACAGACACAATCAACAAAAATCGCAACAATAACACCCTCTCCTCAGCACTTTTCTTAGATCTATCCAAAGCCTTTGACATGGTCAACCACCAAATACTCATTCACATTCTTCAATCCACATCAATTGATACCCAATCTATTAACTGGTTTAAGTCCTACTTAAAAAACAGACATCAAGCAGTACGCTACCTGTCAACATAGGTGTCCCACAAGGGTCTATACTAGGTCCTCTCCTATTTTCTTTATTTATCAATGACCTACACCACGTGGCTCCCCAAGCCACATGTATACAGTACGCAGACGATTCAACGCTTATCTGTTCAGCCACATCTGTATCACACCTTCAGTCCCTCACACAACACATTTAACTCTGTAGAAGAATGGTTTTCCCAGCATTGTCTACTACTCAACCCTAAAAAAACTAAACTGCTCCTCTTTACACCTTCGAGCAAATCTCCCCTCATTGATTTTACTATAACATCAACAAATGGCACACCTATATCACAAGAGTCTACTACCAAACTAAGCATTACCATTGACAACAACCTTAACTTCGATGCCCATATTAACAACACACTAAAAACCATTAACAAAAAAAAGGCTCTCTTTACAGAATCAAACCTTTCCTCACTCCAGAATCTAGAACTATAGCCCACTCCCACCTTCTCACCCCTTCTCTATGCCTCCCCCATTTTTACCAAATTATCAAAAAAAAAATCTGTCAAAACTAGAAAACTCCTACCACAACATAGCCAGATTTGCCACAGGAAACCCTTACAGAACCCACCACTGTACTAATTTAAAACAACTAGGCTGGCTGGAATATCAACAGCTACTAAAAATTAACCAGCTTAGCATAGCCCATCAAATTCTTTATCAACCTGACAAAACCCCTATACTATCCAGTCTGATTCACCCATACCACAACCTAAAGTCCCTGAGATCTGCACACAAACTTCTTATAAACACTGTCAAGTCAAACAACAAGGTCGGAGACTCTCTTCTCAAACAGTTGGAAAATATTGGAACCTGCTTCCCTCTGAACTCTCATCTATTCCCTCAAAGTCTCCCTTTAAAAAGAAACTCAAGCTTTACCTTAAAACACAATGGCTGTGCCCCTGTACTAATCCTGACTAACTTTACTTCTTGTCAGCTGACTTACTTCACCCCTAAGTTCACTTTCTTTTCATCTATTTTCCTTTATCCCTCTCTCTGTACATGTTTATTGTATACTTCATGTTTGTCATGTTCTACAATACTTTGTTCACTCCATCACTTTTGTACCACTTGTTTATTTTTTCAAAAATGTTTTTTAACCTATTATGTTATTATATTTGCATGTAGTTCTTAATAGTTTTTACTTAGTATCATTAAAATTATATAAGCGGAGCTTATCTCCCCGGGCCTCTACTGAAAATGGACATATATCCAGCTAGACTAGCCCGGTCAACAAATGTAAAATAAAATAAATAAATAAATAAATAAATAATACAGCCCTTTACAAATGCATTCTATGAGCACCTGCAGGAATGCATGGATCGTGCTATCCCAAATAAAACCAAGACTCACTCCTCCAAAAACAGGAGACCGGTCTGGTGGACCTCGGCCATAAATAAACTATACAACAGGAGAAGGAAGCTACAACATGACAGAGCAAAATCCCAAAAAGGGAAGGCATCTCTGATCAGTATTAGCAAGAAACTTCGATCCCTCATAAAATCATCAAAGGCCAGTTTCGAAAGAAAAATTGCCCTAGAAACTAAAGGCGGCCTTGTGATTATCTTTAGTGATGTCAGGAACATGGGTGGAAACTCTCAGATATGCTCTGAATTGTTGCATAACGGTACAAAATATACCGAACCTACAGACATGGCCAACATCCTGGCAGACAGATTCAGCGCAAACTTCTCCCCCCCCCCAAAGGAGCCAATGCCTATCCCAACTGAATGTAACCTCCCTGACATCACAGATGCACAGGTGAAAGCTGCCCTCTCCAAAGCAAAAACACAGCATCTATGGGACCGGACGGTGTCCCAGGCTGCGTCTTACATGAGCTCCAAGAAGAACTGAACCCTCACATTAAGTCACTGTTCACACTTAGCCTTACTACAGGATATGTACCCAAAGAATGGCGTACAGCTACAGTGGTCCCATTCCACAAAGGTGGTGCCACAACGAAACCCATAAGAGTCTGGTCTGTAAAGCTATGGAGCGTATTATCATGGAACTCGTAAACAAAGACATTGGGAGCCTCCAGACACTGGACCCTACCCAATTCGGCTTTAAGGGCAGATCTTGCCTCTTAAACCTAGTTGATTTCTTTGAAACAGTTACCAAAGCCATAGATGAGGGCAAGGTAGTCCACACAGCCTACCTGGACCTCGCAAAAGCCTTCGACACAATACCCTACTCGGGCATCATAAATAAGCTTACCAGCTTAAATATCAACCCCTATATATCACAAAATGGGTTGCAAACTGGCTCAGAGATAGAACCCACATGGTCAGAATCGCAGGTGCCATGTCCAAATCCAAACCAGTTACAAGTGGTGTCCCACAGGGCTCAGTTCTGGGACATCTCTTGTTCAGTATATACTTCTCTGAGGTTCAGGCTAACACGGGGAGATTATGGCTGACAAAGTTCGCAGATGACTGCAAACTGGGGGCCATAATCGAATCTCCAGCTGACACAAGCATCCTCCAAAAGGGTCTCACAGAGACAGATGCTTGGTGCCAGAATCACGGCCCCAAGCTAAATGCTAAAAAGTGCATAGTCATCCCCTTCGGGGAAAACAAGGTGCCCACAAATTACCACATAGGTGGTAATCCATTAAGTACGGAAGAAATAATTAGGGATTTGGGGACCAACGTAGATAGCAATCTCTCCTTTGATAATCACGTTGCCAAAGTGGTTAGAAAGACCTTCTATATAGCCCACCTTATCACGAAAGGGTTCGCATCCAGATCAAGAAAGGTCATTGTGCCCCTCTACCCGTCACTCATCAGGCCCATAATTGAATACAATGCCCCTTTTGGGATGTACCTTACCCGACACCTGCAGCAACTGGAGAGACCCCAAAAGTACCTCACCAAGACGATCATGGGCTACAAACAAATGTCCTATGCAGCTCGACTAAAGAAACTCCAGCTCTACTCAGTTGCTTACCGCCTACTCAGAGGCGATCTATGCTGGACATACAAAGCCATGTCAAACCCAGAATTAATGGACATGCTCCACCTCAAAAAATCCAAGTCCCTTAGAGCTACACGCTCCAGGGACCTAAACCTCAGCACAAAAATAAATAGGACATGCTGGAGGGACAGATTCATTTCCCAGAGGCTCCCCTCACTCTGGAATAGAATCCCAATTCATGTTAGACATAGCCCCTCGCTGACCCTCCAAGCGAAATCTGGACGTGTGGATGGGAAATCGCAAATTCACCCCTGGGATCTCTTCTGTGTCCTTGCTAGACAGAGGCACAGTAAACTAATCTTAAAAGGGTACCTTCTGTAACCTACTTTACAGAGGCACAGTAGGCTAATCTAATAGGGAGGCGGAAGCCAAATACACTCTGGCTAGGCTTATAAATGCCCTAGGGCAGATAGCCTAGTATCTACCTATGAACCTATTCCTTACTCAGGAAATATTGACCCTCACCAAACTAGGCATCAACTCCTATATCACTAGGTGGGTTGCAAATTGGCTCACAGACAGGACCCAGAGAATGAAAGTAGCAGATTCCAATAGTGGATATAGTCAATAGTGGAGTACCACAGGAATCTGTCCTGGGACCTCTCCTATTTGGCATTAACTTCTCAGAAGTCCAGGCCAACACAGAGAGACTCTGGCTGACCAAGCTTGCAGACGAATGCAAGCTGGGAGCCATTAACTCCCCAACTGATGCAAACATCCTCCAGAAAGGCCACACTGAGACCAATGAAAGGTGTCAGAGCCATGGCCTTAAGCTGAATGCCAAAAAATGCACTGTCATTCCCTTTGGGAAAAACTCAGTTCCCACTAATTACCATATTTAAGGGAGCCCAGTGAACACTGGAGGTATTATAAGAGATCTGGGCATCCAGGTTGACAGCAACCTCTGCTTTGACCACCAGATCGCCACTGGGGTCAGAAAGTCCTATGTGGCAAATCTCATAACCAAGGGTTTTGCATCCAGGAAGGAGGAGGTCATCATCCCTCTCTACTCATCCCGCATTAGACCACTCGAGTATAATGCCCCATTAGGCATGTACCTCACTAGACACCTGCAACAGCTGGAGAGGCCACAGAAGTACCTCACGTAGAGGATCCTAGGCCTTAAACATATGTCCTACATGGACAGACTCCAGAAACCTCTGCTATTCTCCATCTCTTATTGTCTACTTAGAGGCGATCTCTGACTTACAAAGCCATGTTAGACCCAGCCCTACTAGAAATGCCACACCTAAAGAATTCCTAATCCCTCTGCACCACACACTAAAGAGACCTCAACCTCACTACCACAATCAACAGAACATGCTGGAGGGACAGGTTCATCACCCAAAGACTGCCCATGCTCTGGAATAGGCTTCCTATACATGTCAAGCAGGGAACCTCCCTGGCACTCTTCACGAAAAATCTTAACGAGTGGATGGGTAAAAGAAAATTCACCCCGGGGATCACTCCAGTGGCTCTACTGGATAGAGGCACTGGGAACCAACGTCGGGGCTGCACGATGCCAGGGCATTTTTTGGGCTAGGCTTATGAAGGCTCCAGGGCCATTAGCCTAGTACACACCTATGAACTAGCATTTTCACGGTATTACATTGGTATGAAAAGGCTCGGCTTAAAACGACCTCCGGGTCGATAGCCCAGCAATCTTCTATGATCCTATAATATATCTTGTAACACGGATTTGTTAATTTATTGCCCTAAAGGCTAAGGTAGCAGAAGTGGATACTTTCTTATCAATTCTCTTCAAAGTTCTACTGTCAGTGCCAGAGGGAAGGCGCTTAGAAGAGGGCAGCAGCCTAGAAGGCACCGCTGGATCAGATGAAGGGCATTTGTTCAAAAATTTGCAGGCAAATGGCACCTTATAGAACCTGTCAGACTTCTTAGGGGCTGGAGCCCAAGACTCTTGTTGCCAGGGAAACAGCCAAGAAGGTATCTAATGGAACAGCCAGAACAGAAGAGACAGCAGATGGCTTAGGAGAGTCCATTTGTAATTCGTAATACCTTTTCTGGATGTCCGATACCTGGAAGCAATGCCCCTTAAAAATGTTCCATCTTACGTAGGATCAAGTCTCCAAAGGAGAACCAGTGCTGATTGATTATTCTTCCACTGAACCCATACTCTAAAGGAGAAGAAAACAGAGGAGTAGGCTAAAGAGTCAGCATCAGAGTTGAGTCCTCACCTGAGGACTTGGGGTCCTTTGCCTTTCCGGGGTAGAGGACCAAGGGGGTGCACGAAGCAACCCCCCGGAGGCTAAAATGCCATCAAAGTATTATACAAGCCTTGAGAGAAGTCCTGCCATTCCCTTTGAGGATCTCAACAACAGACATGTTTAGACATGCACCTTGACAAAATGAGGTGGTTCAGATCCCAGCCTGGAATTGATCACGGTACCCAGCACCCTTTCCCTAACAAAGGTATGAGGAATGCCTTTCAGCCCCTCAAACAGGATTGACCATGGCTCCCCCTCAATGTCTGCAAAGCCTTGGATAATGTGTGATAAGCAGGTTCTGTGCAGACATCAAAGAAGGCTGCAGAAGAAACAGAAGGTAATATACCAAACTGCCCTGCAGGTTCCATGCACTTCAGGAGGCAACCGGTGGAGGTAGGACAGCAGCAGGCTCTGGTGTAGATTTCTTGATCTTTTTCTTGAGCGGCAGCTGAACCTCTAGGTGAGCAAATTCTGCCATGGTACCTTGAGCCAACAGCTGGAGAGGATGGCTACGTAGAGTCTGAAGTTAAAAAAAAGACTGACAAATGGAACATTGTGTGGTTGTGAGATGCACCCAAGCAAAACAAGCACATACCATTGTGGTCCTTATGAGGAAATCTGCCTCCCACAAAAACATTTCACTTTCTTGGATGACATGTAGCCAAGTGAAACATAAGGAAAAAAAAAACAATGGGGTACTTACCTTGAAGATACATGCTTGGTATAAATCAACAAAGTGAAGGACATTCAGACTAGCAGCAACACCCTAAGCTTGTGCAAGCAGCATACATATGACATACTACGCTCCTAGGTAATAAAGGCTTTGGTCTACTGGCCAGACATTGGACTATCCTTGGCAGGATATCCCGAGGTGATGAATACTGCAACAGTGATATGGAAGGACATCGCTAGATGCAAGGCTTGTAAAATTACGGACAAGTTAACAGTTAAGACTTGATGCAAAACATTACAAGAATGTTATCCATCATTCATTAGGAACATGATTTTATATATAGTTTAAACAGTAAGTGTACAATACAAACTCCACAATGCTAAAAGTGCAGTAAAAATAGAAAAGATAGAGGGTTGGAAGAAATTACACTGTTGAAGAAAGGTTAGTACTGTGAAGAATTAAGAAAAATAAATGCTAGATATGGTGGCCGTACCTTTATGCCCTGTATGGTGGATACAAGATCTAAAGGCTTTGGTATACTGACCAGACATTAGGCTATCCTTGGCAGGCAATCCCTAAAGTTAGGAATACCACAACAGTGATACAGAAGGACATAAGTGGTTATCCTGGAGGGGAGCATAGTTACAGCCAGGAATTTGATAGGTACGACTTTCATTGGGACTTGAAAAGCTTGTGGTACTGTTCTAGTTTCAGTGGCACAGGATGGAATTCCAGATTTTGGTTGTGTAGTTGGGAATAGTGTTCCACCAGCTGTATTAATGAATTTTATGATGAGAAGTTTGGAGTGTAAGGATCTAAAGGAAAAATATTGCTGGGTTTATGAGATTATGAACCGTGACAAGTTGGGAAATAGGTTAGGTAGTGTGGTAAATCAAGCCAATTCAGTTCTATGAGAGCTAGATACTGATGGCTCTTGTGTTGCCAGCAGGCTGCAAATTTAACTAATTTGTTGTAGAACTGTTCAAGCTTTAACTGAGTAATCTAAGTTTAACACTGAGGCACATTTGGATGCGAAGATATTTAGGAAATACAAAGAAATTATGACAATGCAGATAAATACTATATGAACTTCTTTGCCTACACTAGACAAAGATCAAATATCAAAGTTAAATTTGTTATTTTGTAAGCTTTACGATGAAATGTAATACTTTGCATGTAGCATGGTTTTGGAATTAATGCAAATATGAACAAGCAATATTTCACACCTAAAGGTGTCGGAAGGATGCAACTGTAGAGGCATCACCCAGCTGTAATGAGTTAATTCTATAAAGAGAGCTCAACTGTTTTTTTTTTTTTTTAAAACTATATGTTAAATGGGATAATCAAGTTTCAGATCATCTATGTAAATGCCCAACATTTTTTTCTGTGGAACAAGTTCAACTTGGGCAGTATTTCCAGAGACAATATGGAAGGAAGATTTGGAGACTGAGAGGTGTGTGCTGGAGTGAAGGATGAGTTTAGTTTTTATTACTAAAAGTAAGGAAATAGTTGAGACTGTTAGCCATGACTCTCACGAATGACTCCTAGGTGGTTTTCAGCAGGTTGTACAGGTTTTGGGCAGAGCTAAGAGTGGAATCACTGGCATACTGAACTATTGTGCTTGAACTGCAGGCTACTGAGAGGTCATTGATTAACAGTGTTTGAAGCAAAGGACAAAATCTTGAGGAAAGCCTGTGGAAACTGAAGAAAAGAACAGAATTTGCTACGCCATTTAACAGCTTGGGATCTGCTGGAAAGCTAAGGAACCAAGCTACAGTGGGCTATCAAGGGTGAGAGCATGTAGAAGACTTTGGAAACGTCAAGCAAGAACCAACACTAGCTTGCCTTCCTTCCTGGGTACTATGCTAACTGTATTAATGAAGTATAGTAAGGGGGGATGACAGTACTGTGATGGGGTAGGAAGAGGACAGGAGACTGTTTTGGGTGATGTGGAGGGTGAGCTGGTATACATTTTATAGTACTTCTGATAATGGAGACTAAACAGCTATGGGACAATAATTACAGAGTTCAGTGGAATTACCACCTTTACGTAGTGGTAAGGCATAACATTTTCCCCCCAGAGAAGTGGAACACAGGAATCTGTAATTAAGTGGTTTATTAGGGTAGATGTTGAGCTGCTTTTAAGTATTCAGCAAGCAGATTGGTGCAAGGGTTGCAGGTTTGAGCTTAAGGAGGTTTTTTTTAATACTAGAGGTAAGAAATGGTTGTACAGAGAATGTGAGAAATGGAACTAGTGAAGAAAGAGGTCAGGGAGGGTGGTCGGAATTTGGTATTTAAGAATGTGACTAAATTAGTGAAGAGGGAATTGGAGAGACCTGAGTGTTTTCTGTGCTGTACATCCTTAACTTACCAGTAACTTCTTAAAACAAAGGAAACAAACACTGAGAATTTACGATAAAAAGCCTCACTGACTAGGACCATAAATTCAAGCCTCTGCAAAAGTACTTTCATATAAGGCAGTGTACATAATGTACAAAAACAACTTGGACAAGATTTTTTTTAAATAAAATGTTTATTGGGTGTGCCGTACAAAATGTTTCCAGTCATAAATGTATAATACAAATTGCTAAAAAATGTCTGGCATGCATATTACTTACATTATCTTAAAATGATAAAAGTCTAGTTCACAGATCAATGCAGTGGCTACTGCAGCAGGATAAAAGAATTTATGAACCAAATAACATGATTTCATAAACACAGTGAACACTAACTCACCAAAAGCAAAATATTTTTAAAAACAGGTTCATTACTACCAAGTCAGAATTACAGTAACCTGCACATTTTAAGGCTACAGTACTGCCCTGATTAAAGCAGTCATAGTACTTTATCACATTACTCAAAAGTTCTCACCTGGTGGTAAATGAGTCGAAATGAAAAACTCTCCTCTAAAAAAATTACTGTATACAATTTGCCAGGATCCTGACTTGTAAGGAACATTACGTAAACCAGGAACCAAAGCAAAACACAGCAATACAATCTACTTGCGCTCTCAGACAAAAGTGCCACTCGCTCAAGACAGCAACTGAACGGTTGGTGGTAAATAAATTACATAAAACCCCACTCACTTTAAAAAGTGGATTACTCACTCAAATGGAGAGAAAAACAAAACTATTTAATTCAAAAGTTAAAATTCTAAGCACTTACGTTCCTGAATATATATACTCTGCGTCATTACAGAATCAAAATTCTGAAGTCATACTTCATTAAATAGAAAACGTTCTATTTAATGAAGTGTGGACTTGGTATTTTGATTCTCTGATGAAGTCCCAGATAAAGCTCTTAGAATTTTAAAACCTTTGGATTAGTTTTGTTTTTATTATCTAACCATTTGAGTGTTTTTTTTTTTTTTTGCATAATTCACTCAAGTGAGTGGGGTTTTGCACAATTTATTTACTAAAAACCGTTCAGTTGATGTGTCTTGAGTGAGTGGCACTTTTGTCTGGGAGAGCGAGTGGATTGTGCTATTGTAAGAAATGCTGACTGCCAAGAACTACGCATTTAATGACTCATCACTAACACTAATTAAATGCTATCACGGTACTTGGCAAACCACACAGTATAATTTTACTGATACTGTGCAGAAAGCACTTTTGCTGTGCAGCTACCAAAGTGTAAGAAATGCTAAGAGCTGATGTTGCATCAGTGAAATTTGACATCTGAAAGCTTCCAAAACTAAAACAGAATCAGTAAACATGTTGAACTGTTCACCATTACACTAGACCTTAACATTTCAAGAAATCGAGACTTAAAAAAAAATGTATCTGAAAACAAATATAACATCTTAAGAGGATCATTTTAAGATGAAAGTTTAAAGCAAAGCATAATATAAGGGCGAAAGTAAAATATGCATTTCAGGCCAATTCAGTCCATATGGGGTGGGAGGCATTGCTGGTATTCACAATACTAGAATTCAAGACAACCTTCCATCAGCTGCTACCCATAGAATCTATTTATCAATGGTTTAAGTACTCCTTTTTCAAAACAGCATGCCTAGCAATTAAACATCTTGCATCAATTTTTTCCCAGAGATGAAACATGTTAACAGCCAACCTAGGATGCACAGACTTTCAACTATTTCAAATGGAACGAACACAACAAGCAACACATTTTAGACTAGACTCCTGTAATAGACAAGATGCATCTAGTGCTCAGAAGGATAACTCTACGGCAGTCTCATGGTCAGCACTAACTCAAGCCTCCTTCTATACCAGTCAGAAAACATCAGATTTCTTAAGGGATCTACGCAGTCCCACCCAGTCATTTCCTGTGCCACAAAATACCAGCAGACATCTCAAAGAATGCAATCATTAAAAAATACACAACCTAGAGAAAAAACTCCACAGCAAAAATGACTGCAAAGCCAAGGCACCATCCCAAGCATCTACAATTAAAGTGTGCATACAACTTTATTTGGAGACATTTACAACAGGCAGCTCTACGAACACTGGAAATTTTGGAGTGTAAACAGCCCAATATTCAAGGCTCTTTAATGAACCTCTGAAAAGTTTGAAAAATATTAACTTATCAAGTGTGAAACACAACTGAGCTAAAAGATAAATCAAAACTGCATTCTGCTGGGGTGTGTGTGTGTGTTGTGTGCAACCCTGTCACTCCTCAACATGGGAGAATATTCACCTACACCTCCTGTTACTTGTATACAAAAATTCCGAGACTCCACTACCTTGTTGGAGGAATCTCAGAGATACTTCAGTTTTGAGTTTGCATAGCAAAATGTCAGAACTGCATTTCAAACTGAATCACAGCCTGGCACTCAATTTTCAAAGGTCTTCCACAGCAAAAAAGGGCATATATGTTGCACAATGGCCGCAAGAGTGATGCAGTGGCAAAAGCATTTTCACTACTCAGTGCAGTGACTGCTACCAGGGAAAAATCCTCAAGGATGAACGACTCAGATTTTAAGATATCAATGACAGAAAGGGAGACAAACATCAATCATAAAACATGACCCAAACAGGAGGCATTAACACTACTCTAAAGGAGAAGTATGACAGATACTGCTCTTCACAGGAATATTAAAGTAAATACTGCAGACTTGGAAGTTCAGAGCCAATGTGCAAGCCCGCTACTTAATAGGTTCATACTAGGCTATCTGCCCTAGGGCATTTATAAGCCTAGCCAGAGTGTGTTTGGCTTTCATCACCCATTTTAAATGAATTTTGCTATGCCCTTTTTCGAGGTTAGTATACTGTGCCTCTGTCTAACAGTGACACAGAAGTGATACCCGGGGTAAACCTACTATCTCCCATCCACTCATCAAGATTCCTCTTGAAGAGAGTCAATGAGGGACTCTGCCTAACCTGGACTGGGACTTTATTCCAGAGTGAAGGGAGCCTCTGGGTTATGAATCCCCATGGGGGGGGGGGGGGCACCTGACATCTGGGGCAAAAAAAACTGATGTAATGGTGTCGGCTGCATGGTTTATACCCCTGAGGTACTCAAGTAACGCCTACTGGACAGAGAAAGTACAGTTGTGTACACTCACCATAAATGTAGATGTTCAAGTGTATTCACTGTTGGAGTCATTATATTTGGGTAATCTGCTGGCAGGTTGCCCTCAATCGGCCTGATTAAAGTCTTGGGTCCTGTGTCGGCTACTGTCCCTTCTTCAATTACGTCAGGGGTATAAATCATGCAGTAGACACCATTACATCATTTTTTTCTGCTCCAGATGTCAGGTGCCCCCCCCAAATGGGGAGCTATATATATATATATATATATATATATATATATATATATATATATATATATATATATATATACACACATATATATATATATATATAAAATTAAAAATACAAGAGATATACCTCCAAACAAAAGCAAATACACCAAAAGGGCTTTTAAGCATAGAAAAAGAAAGTAGAGGTATAGTAAGAGACAAAACGGGGCTGGAGGGAGGGTAACCAGGACTGCAACAGTGAATACACTCAAACATCTACATTTATGGTAAGTGTGCAGAACTGTACTATGTTCTTCGTGTTTCACTGTTGCAGTCATTATTGGGTAGATTCCCAAAGCTATGGTTGGGAGGATGGATTTATACAGCATTAGGACCAGCTATAAGGCCCTGCAGGACAGCAGTGGCAAAGCCAGCTCTGGATTTAGAGAAGAAAGGTAAATGGTAATATTTGGTGAACGTATGAACTGAGCTCCAGGTAGCAGCTTCTAGAATCTCTCTGGCAGGAACACCTCTGAGAAGGGCTGTAGAAGTAGATGCAGCCCTGGTGGAATGAGATCTGATCCCCTGGGGAACAGTTTTACCATGGTGCATATAGCAGAATTGAATACAATGACTTATCCATTTGGAAATAGTCTGCTTTGAAATAGCCTTTCCCTCTGCCCCTGCAGCAAATGCCACCGGTTGTTCAGATTTTCTTAGAGATTCTGTCCTGTTTAAGTAAAATTTAAGTTGTCTGTGTACATACAATGAATGCCGAATCCGCTCCCCCTTGTTCTGTGATTGGAAAAGAAAGTCGGCAAGTGAATGGTCTGATTGAGAGCCACACTGGATACCACCTTAGGCATGAAGGAAGGACTGCTCCTGAGAGACACCCTGTCCGCATGAAAAATGAAAGGCTCCACTGCAATAAGAGCCTGTAATTCAGAAATCCCTCTAGCTGAAGTGACTGCTAAAAGGAAAGCTGTTTTCCAGGCGAGAAATTTTAAGTCTGCAGTAGCGGTTGGCTTGAAAGGAGGGAGAGTGAGTTGGGGCTCTCCTGGGTGGTTTTAAGTTTTTGGCCTCTCTGAGATACTGCTTTAGCAGAGGATGACAGAAGAGGGGAGGGTTCTGTGTTGTAATGAGCTGAAATGGCTGAGGCATGGATTTTTATGGAAGAAAAGGACAGGCCTTTTGTGAAGCATCTCAGTTAAGTATCGTAAAATCTGAGGAATACTGTGCACTGCTGTGCTTATTCCATGTGATAGATTCCAGGCACAGAATCTTTTCCATTTGTCAGCATAAGATTTTCTAGTACTAGGCCTTCTCGCCTCCAAAATGACATTCATCACAGGTTTGCTGAGGGATGCTAT
The DNA here is from genome assembly GCF_019279795.1 of Protopterus annectens. Taxonomy (NCBI): domain Eukaryota; kingdom Metazoa; phylum Chordata; order Ceratodontiformes; family Protopteridae; genus Protopterus; species Protopterus annectens. Next base: position 61,293,580 of record NC_056747.1, read on the forward strand.
GGGTGAATTTAGGTGATTAGCCACACTGCAAGATTCAAAGTTTGGAGCAGAGTGTGCAGAATTTGGTTGTTCTAAGACAGGAAGTAAGGTATCTGAGGTGGGTGCCACGGTGGAAGGTGTTGACATATTGCGCAGGAGTGGGTACCAGTGTTGGCGAGGCCAGTCTGGAGCAATCAATCATTTTTGGTTTGTCCTGTTTGACTTTTAGTAGAACTTTGGAGAGCAGAGTTAGAGGGGGAAAAGCATAGACTGAAAAAAACATCAACAATGTCTAGAACAAGAGGTATAGCCAAAGGTCTATGCTGAGGAAGAAGAAAATCCCCAAGTCCCTTTTTAGATTCAGAGAAACCTTGACTTTCCCAGTGGAAATGTTCCCTTAAGGTATGTTAAGTTTCTCCAAAACAAAAATCCTCAGGGGGAGAAGCAGAAGGAATGGAATCTTCTTCATCAGAGTCCTCATAAGTAGATATAGACAAATCCAGTTCATAAGAAGAGTCAGAAGAAATAGAATCCTGTTCAGAAGATTCATAATCAATGTCTTGCCTAGGCCTCTTAGAAGGAGGGGGTTGGCTACCCCTGATCAGAGTAATAAAACTTTCAGCCATTTTGATAATTTGTTTTTTAGGCATAGGGGGCCTGCACATGTGGCCCAGGCGTTGTTTTTTTAGACATAGATTTAGATTTTGGCCTTAGTTTTGAAGATGGCGTCGGTCTAACATACAAATCTGTAGGCCTGAAAACACCCTCAGAAGTCGGTGCCTGCACAGCGGTAAGGTAGAGACGACCGCGGGTTCCACAATTTAAGCATCTTAACGGCATACCGGACTCCAAATGGGTCTCAGTAGAGGCCTGCGAATCAGAAGTACCGGGTATCAGGGGCTGCGAAAGCACCTCACTGAGTACTGGCGAACTGGTGACTGGCTTAGGAGAAATGTAGTCAGTTTTGGACCTCGGCGGCCTCTCTCTTTTTCTTTGTGTTTTTTTAGGTATTCTGGTAGTCTGATTGCTAATAGACGACATTTCTGGATAATTAAATCGTGAGCCAAAATATTTAGAAGCAAAAATATACCGATGTTTAATAGTGCGTTGATTAAATTTAGCACAAAACCGACAGCAAGGCACGTTGTGGTCAGGGCCTAGGCAAGGAATATAGTAAAAACGAAAATCCTTATGAGGTATTTGCTTCCCGCAAGTAATGCAATATTAACTTTTACTGACATCAGTAAGGAGCAAGAAAGTTTCCCCAATGGGGTACTTAGCTTTTAGTTGAAGACTTCTGTTCTGAAACTCTGAGTTGGCCGACCGGCACTTGCGAAGTGCTTCTGCTTCGGGCACCACACGGCAAGAAAGGCTGATGTAATGGTGTCGGCTGCATGTTTTATACCCCTGACGTCATGGAAGGGACAGCAACCAACACAGGACCCAAGACTTTGTTAATCAGGCCGACTGATGGGCAACCTGCCAGCAGATTACCCAAATGTAATGACTGCAACAGTGAAACACAAAGAACATGGAAATATGGGACACGGTTTCTTGGCCCAAAAGCACATTTATATCTGCAGTTTTTTTTTTTTATTTTATTTTTGTGATTATTATTATCGTGCTGCGGTAGCATTGTAGACTCACAGTAAGTCGCTGTCCGGTTCGATTCTCAGCTACAGTGTCTTCTGCATGGAGACGTGTGAATGGGCATACCTTCATTGAAGGTTGTGCGTCAGGGCTGGTAACACGGCATGTAAAAATCAACTACCAATCATTAGCGGACCGGAGTTCCGCTGTGGCGACCCCTAACTGGGAAAAGCTGAAAGACACAACATTATTAATGGCCAATGGTTTATCTTCCAAGACCTCAATCTTTGGGTGGACAGTTCTGGACTTTTGTTCTCTACTCAGCAGTTAAGTAAAAAGGAAGAGGATTTTGTCTGTCTACTGTCAGGAGTGTGGCCGCACAGGAACAGAGACTTCAGACAAGACAACAATATCAATAGCAGGAAACCAGACTGTCACGGGTAAAAGCTATATGAATTTCAAACATCATCTTTCCTTTACGGCCTGGAAAAAAAATGCCCAGATACCAAAAGAACTGCTCATAATTCCATTAAGTTTTCTGCAAAGTGTTTTATGGAAAAGAAACAATACTTGCATGCTCCTGCAAATGTATGTTAACCACTGTTCAGGAACAGAATCAGTTGTGCATGTACAAGTACTTTTGGATTACAAAACAGTCTATAGTCATTTGTAAGCAATTTGGCTCAGCCACAATCCTGTAGGTCTTTCCTTTTGGGTCAAAACCTGTTTCGCATATGACCGATAGGAATTTTAACAGTGATCCCAAGACCAGTGTAGGCACTAAATTACCATATCTCAGGAATGGCAGCTGCCACATAACCCAGAGACAGGGTACAGATGGCTATAACTCTTCAACAAGCAAACTTACCTCAATGTACATGCTCCACAGATGAGAAGCAGAGTCTCCTGAGGATAGAATCTTACTGTGCCACCATATCCTCAAAAACCTAAGATGACGGATTCTGGTCTACTATAAAAAATGTAGAGGGGTACACCTAGTATCCCTTGGAGCAGGATCTAGCTCAAACCCTGCACACCTGTGTACAATATAACAGCCAGGACCACTCTGCATCTCATGAAGGCTATGGAGCTAAGGAAGCATAAATGGAGGAGTTTGGAACTAAAAGTTACATTCCTCCCTTGAACCCGAATGAAACTCGACATTCCCCTAGTCAATCATGCAGAGAAACCGAAGTCACTTCAACAGAAGCAGATATTTCTTGTAAACTAACCAATTTAGACAGAAAATTTCTACTGATGGCATCAAATAAGAATCTGTGCAAGTCACAAAACTTGTTACTTGCAAGCTGCTTGATGTGGAGACGTCAAATGGATGAACAAGTGCAACACTAATTTCTGAACTTCAGAGTTCCAATCGCTTCCAAATATAATGCCACTTACATGCCCTACTGGTTTTCTAGGTTAAAAAGTAAAGACAGAAGCATTATTTATTCACTTGTTCACCGGAGCAGGGTGAGGACCTCAGTGGAACATTTTCAGGCCCAACCCAGAGCATACAGACAAGGTGCAAAACACAAAGTTCTTACTATAAGCAAATGGGGAAATTAAAAAAAAAAATGAACACAACTTTCAAACATTACATGATATAAAGTGAAACTAGAAGGAAATTTTGCTGGGCTGAAGGAGAGCAGTTGTGGTAAACTACAGTAATGAGGTGGTAGTAGTAAAGTAAAGAGAATTTGTGTATGAAAAGGTTACGATTGAAGAGCTCTTTAAGTGAAGGGAAAGGGGGTGGAAAGCATTTGCCTAAAAGAAGAGAGACAACAATATCAAAACGAGTTAAAGACCGGAATGCTGATGCAAAATCAACCATTTGACAGCTTGCCATGTCTTACATAATACTCATGATAATCTAGACTAAGATACTAAGAGGACATCTGCTAAATCTTCTGAATCAGGGTCATAGTGTCACAGTATTTATCCTGGATAGACAAAACCATGGTAGTCAAGGCAAGTCCTCTTCTTAGGATAACATCTGTCCGATTTGAAAGGTCTCTCCCACTTTTTCCATACTTGCCAAAAGGCAGGTGATCAGCAAGGCAACAGTCTGCTACAGTAAAGGAAATGAAGAGACTGTCAACTCAAAGCAAACGTCTATACTCACACCTACAAGCCTAACTCTACCAATATCCAGGAGAAATACCACACTTTCAACTGGAACAGTCATCTGGTGCCAGCCTGCGGAAATTGAAATACCACCTCTCTCAGTGGTGGATTGTTCTGATAAAACAGAAGCAACTTGCCGAGTTTCTTGGGAGTGAAGACTATTCCACAAAAGGTAAACAGGTAACAATAATGGTAACTTCTGTTTGAATGAAGGAAGATATGGAAAGACTGAATGAATCTCGAAATATTTAGTAACTGGTCACCAGAAAGGGAGAATAAGTTAAAGCAAATCGAAGGCACACTAGCACTAAGCTGAATTAATGACAGCTATTTCAGGATGGCTATGGCATTATCAGCTGGAAAGTGGACAATCTCCAGTTATCTGTACGACTGAGGTGGAAACGTTGGGATCATCTTTTTTTAAGAGGTCATCCCTATTTACACAAGTCACACTTATGCTGTCTTTCAAAAGCCTTACTTAAACTCTTGGGAGGGGAAGACAACAAACAATCTCACTGTATACCTCTATGAAACTTCACCTGTTTCCCTCCGTTTCAACTACCGAAAGCTTCAACTGGACCACAAATGGTTGAAATTTAAGTTCAAAGACTTTAAAAGCATTCTTTTCCAAGGGATCAAGACCCCCTGCACCCTTGTGTGCATGCTCGCACATGCATTTGGGGCAGGCTTTATCCCTCTACTCCCTCCCTCTTTACTTACTCTTAGTAACAACCATGGAGAAACAAAGAGCACTCACTGAGCCAATGCTCACCTGAGAATAGGAAATGCAACAGTGATGATTTTCTATGTAAAAATCTCTTAAGCAATTTAAAATACATGATATAAAACCAACTGTATGGTAATGCTCAAGGAAACAAAGATGGGTGCACGCTTTCAAAATATGTATGACAATAGAACAAAGGCACAGCTGAGATGTGGAAGCATTTAATAGAAAGTGTGGTGGATGGATGAATGCAAAAGGATTGCTAAAGAAGGGGAGGGGGAGAGCACTGGCTCACTTTCTAAAGTAGCTTTGTTTTACAACTAATTCCATTTCCAGTTCTTGCTAAAGCTGCAAGTACTTCTAAAAAAATGGTGATAACGGATGACGATGTCTTAGTTTCACTGTATTCAGTTTTTTCTGTAACCACAACAAAGTGATATATTACAGTGGTTATTTGCCAATGACTTGTATACAAATGCAAAATATTCTGGTTAATTTTTTTTTTTTTTTTGGAAAAACAGCTTGTTTAAACTGTGGTTTCACTACTACAGCATTACTTGATACATGTTAATGTAAGATGTTTCATTGGCAACACCTAGTTGCCAACTTATCTAAAAAAAAATCAAGAAACTTATCCTCATGCAAACAGCATGGAAATGTAATAACCTCTTCATTAACTCAAACACAGGTGATGAGACACTGCACGTTTAGTCTTTCATTATGTCATGACAGGAATGCTCAAATCCAAGAAATATTTCAGGACATTCCTTCTAAAACACACACATTTGCATAAAAACTGCATAATTTGATATTCAACAATGGTAAGGAGGATATAGCCAATTTCAAGGGTTTGTTACTTAAGCCTGCTTCAGAAAGCACAAATATACTAAGAATGCATGGGACATAAGGGAATGCTTAAAAAACAGTCTTGGTAAAAAGTGCTGCTTTCGGGCACTATGGATACATTTACAGAGAAGGTAAATGAAAGTGTACAGGAGCAGCTGCATTCCTTTTATTACCACATTCTCATGCAAGTTTGCTTTTAGACCCAAGCAAAGCAGTGAGACAGGCTTTACTCAGGTTGTTAGCGACCACCTTGCGGCTCAATATCAAACTTTATACTCTTGTCATGGTCCTCCTTGATCTTCTGGAACCAGGGTATACTAACCAAGTGAGTGTATATATTTTTTTTCTTTTACTGATTGGTTTGTTCTTATTTTTGAGACATTCACAACGGGTTTTCTTACACAACAAATGTTTTCATAATGTACTTAGAAAAGAGATTTTACACAGAAAAAAACCTTGCAAACAAAATCAAATCCATCTTGCTTCTTAAAAGTGACAGCTGTTAAAAATTCAAAGTAAAAGTGTATGCTGCAAATTCTGCCTCAAAGGCTTACAAAGCTGCTTTTGCAAGATTACAAGCAATCTTAACTGAATGCATGTGTGCGCTTAAGGACTAAATTTGTGATAAAGTTGAGCTTCTTGATGAAAAGTCATTTTACAATACAAGAATCAGACTGAGGAACAAATGAGCAATATTTGTGCATTTCTTTTTTTGGTGGTAATGGGAATAAGACTAGTTGAAAATGTGGGGATAAAATGTTAAAATGCATCAAACGGTACCTCTAAGCTTGTCCAATGACAATGCAATTCTTTCCGAAGTGAACTGCAGCATGAAATTCAATAACAGAGGATTTGTGGACACAGAAAAGTTGAGGGGTTACCGTGTGTGTAAACAGCTCTACAGCTGCAAAGAAAAGGTTGAAGGACAGACGTTCTCATGACTGGAATCTCAATATACAACAAGGGTCTCTTCAATAATCTGCAGTACTAATACTTGTCACACAGTTTTCATCAATACAGTTGTTACAAAATGTACAGCAGGTCTTCAGGCAGCTGCTGATGTGCTGCTCAAGCATCACACAGGCTTTCTACTGACAAGAACTTCAAGCAGGGTTATACATATTCACCTCTGATAAAACAATCTGTTTTCCAGGTATAATTAAAATATCCATTTAGCAACTTAATTACAACTAGCATGCTATACATGCTCATTTTGGGGTCCTGGGAAATTTGCTTGAAACTGTTTGTCAGGAAAATACCTGCAAAGTTATACAAAAACTAAAAAGCCTTGTCACTGTACTCTGTGTCCTACAGAATGCTAAGAGGCGACCTGTGTCTGGCATAAAAGCCAGATTTACTGCACATCAGCAAGTTCTATTCTAGAGATCTAAACCTCTTCTGCAAAATCAACAGAATGGTTTGGAGGGGCAGGTATGTCTTGCAGAGGATACTGCTACTGCGGAGCAGAGTCCCCATCCACATAAAACAAAGCTCATCCCTGTAATTATTCAAGCACAACTTGGATCTATGGATGGGAAACAGGAAATTTATCCCAGGACTGCCTCTGTACTACTCAAGAACAGAGGCAGCTCCTAAATGTTTTATCCCATGCATGAGTCTTCTCAAATGATCAATGGTATTATTCCAGTTATTTTCTTTAGGGGTAATATACAGTTATCAACTATGTGATATGCAAGGACAATCTCTAAACAAATGGGATAGGTTAATTGGACCACAAAAGGAATAATGGTCCGCAAGGGGAACTAGCCTAGTACTCACTCACCCAAGAGCTTATAAAACAATTACGAGGAAATGTAAGTTTGCTATGTACAGGCTATGTGAAGGTAATGAACACTATTAATACAGCAGAACACCTTACGCTAATGTAAACAAAATTCCTGAGATAGAATGAGGTGATTTAATTCATCCAATTCCATTTTCTGCAGTATTCAATGCCTTCTCTCACTACAAACATTACTTCAGCATACAAACAGAATGAACTAAAAAAAAAAAAAATTACAGCAGTTATTGGCTACATTCCAATACAATACTTAGCACAGTGAAAAGCTCTGACTATCCAAGCAAATGAAGTTACAAAATGGCAGCTACAACTTAATCTGAAACATGACTGCAAAAAAAAAAAAAATGCTACAAAAACTATAAAGGAGTTCACCTGATCCTTGGACACTTATCTATGAAAAACTACAAAGTCATTGGCATTTATTTATTGCAGGATGTGATGTACACATTTTGAAGTTACACTGCAACAGAGATTTAGGAGTTACACTGCAACAGAGATTTAGGATCTCTGAAAACAATTATAGAATTTTGTTTCTCAAAATATTCCTGGTCAAAGCATGGGATCAGGTCTGAAAAGATGTTTTAAGACTACACAGTTAGTTGCACAATAAGTAACAAACGTAAATAAATGTGCTCCAAGCCCAAACCTGAGCAACGAAATACAACCCCAAGAAGAGAGCAGAAACACGTTTCTCCACTTTGGATAAATGAACACCTGTGTTGCAGCATCTCAAACGGCAATGTTCAAACTTAAGAATATTTAAAATAAGCAGTTCACAACAAAGTGCTAAGCAGCATGGAGTGACTCCACCAAGCCTGCCTTGGCAACTCCAAACACATACAGAATATGAAATACTGAAGGCTTAATATAAAACATTATGTTATGAACATCCTCACGTTTTATCTAAGGCTTTGCTAAAATGCTAAACCTGAGCACACAGTATGGCACAGACAATATTGTATTAGGGCTTACTAATCAGTAAAAATATGGAAACCACAATGAAGCTGGCAATTAAGTTTTGGCCTGCAGTTTAATTCAGCTGGGTGTACTTCACAGACTCAGGTTCAAGCTTTACACAGCTAAAGCAATCATTAAAATAAGTAGGTCCCAGCAGTTGGAAGTTGTATTGCTATATTTTTAAAACATAGTCAAATTAAATATGAAAGTAGACTTAATGAAATCAAACAATTGAGAAACATATTAAATGCATAAAGCGTGATTTCTGCATTTTAATTCAGACTACTAAAGCTAATTCAAACCGGATTGGAAGTAAGGGGGCTCATTTTCCCTTTTTGAATTATGAAATACAAACACACTCAAGACTAATATCTAGTGTTAAACTTTATCATGACAACACAAGGAAAATGAATTGCAGTACAGAATATTTCTGTACCTAAAATTAGCACCTTCACAGTTATTGCATTCTTAAGGACACCAGGATTGAGAGTAACGTATTTGACTAAAATTTTAAACTTCCTATGCTTGCATTTCAGCAAGCCATACTAAAGCCAAGTGACATTCTACATAACTGTCAGTTACATTGTATATATTTTTCAGCGAATGAGACAACTTGCCCTAAAAAACTCCCACACCTTTATGGTTAAATGCAACTTAATCAAATGACAAGCCAGCGGACAAATGAGTACTTCCACCAGCCTTCTTGTGTACAATATATCACAAAGCTGCAGTGCAAAATCACTGAAATTCCAAGAATCACAGGTGTGAAGTGAATTTCTGTTAGGATTTTACCAATCATGTCTGCAAGCAGTCTATGCAACAAAAGACTACATTTTATCCAAAGGAACTTCAAAAATACATTTTAAACTGTCTTAAAGCAATGTAATCAACCACACCTGCTCTTTAAAACATAATTTAATATAAGCTGACAAACTGCACTATTTTGCTAAAATGTTAACAAACGAGGAAGAAAGGTTCATTTGCATGAGAGAGATTATTGAACACTTTCTGAATACACTGTGCTGCCTGTGATAACATTTCACAGCGTCAACGCAGGCCTGGTGTAGGGTTATACATTCCATTCAAGTCTTGCTCACTAGTAACTTGATCACGAGTTCACTTCTGAGAAATGCCAACTCAACTGATGAATTATAATTCTAAGAGCTGCAATTAAGAAACCGAGAAATTCCATTTACCTAGTGTGCCTCAATGCTGGATCTGCGATATCACCACAACACCCAACAATGGGGTGGATTGTAAACAAGTGCTACAGGATAGCTACAAACAAGTTCACAATGATAAAAACTTCCTTTTAATGCCCTTTTCAACAGTTAACCTCCAAGTCTGAGTCGACATCTACATGGTTTTGTGGCTTTTAAAGGAAGGACTTTCTGAATAGTAACCCATATTTTGACCTCCCTATTCATTTATCTTGCTTCAAACATTCCACCGAAAATGTACAAAAGCCATACCCCAAGTATATCATAATATGGCACTAACATTTCTTACACAATAAAATCCATACAGTTTGCACAAAAGGAATACTAAATGAGTCGCACATTTTGTTAATGCACAACAGCCTAATCTGCCAAAGGGCACAATGACCTGGAACGTCTGGCTCTTCTTCCTGTACAGAGAGCTAAAATTAAATGGACAAAATGATGGATCAGGGAAGTACAATACAGATCAAATGCCAATCTACACAGAAGTACAAACTCTGATTTATAAAATACACCATCCAATATGCAGCAAATTAAAATAAATAAAACACTAAAATGTATGGAAAGTCTAAATTCAATTACTTAAAGATGTCTACTGCGTAAAGCATTAAAGCATGATGTAATTAAAATGTTCATCGGTCATCAGACTCAGTCCACAAAAATGGACTGCTAAAATACATTTTCTTGGTAGTCTTCCATGAATTCAAACCATTTTAAGGAATCTTGTGTGTCACATTATATGCATATTGCATGTATATAAAATTATTTGTCTCAATGGCCCTGGTACAGGTTTTAAGGCAATCTGTTGAATTTTGGCACTGCTGTGAAGTGCCATAACATGCCAGTGCAACCTATCAAAACACTTTTGGTGCCCCTGTTAAGAACTCTGTAAGATAATGTGGGACTAATGCTAAAATGTCACTTTATGAGTAACTGTCCTAGTACTGTCCACAGGAGCAAAGTATCTAAATTATACAGTAGGCAAGCAATTTAATCCACAGTGCTCCTCTGAAGTACTTACAACATCCAAATACTTCAAAACTACAAAGAGTGAATGTAATCAGTACAGAGACTACTTGAAGACTTCTTGTTTGCTCATGACCATGATGTCCGCCACTATAGCATTAAAAAAATAAAAAGCTGTGGAAGACTCACTGGAATAAAAATGGACTACAGTTTATAAAGCTCTGGCTTCCGCCCCATTCTGATTTGCTTAAAATTCCTACTTTAATTTTAAAAGAAAATGAAACAAACTTCCCATCTGACAAAAAAATAATTTGTTTTGGTAACCCTTTTCAAAGTACATACTACTAGTGTTTAAAAAGGGAAAAGAAAAAGCCTTTAAAAACTCTGGCAATTTCATTAAAAAAGTCTCTAAAAAGTACCAGAGGTACTGTAAGGAAAAAAAAATATATACAAAAATATTTTTCAGTGGCTCTGGAAAAAAAATTGAAAAAGTTTGGAAAATGTCTTCACATGACTGAACATCCTCGAGATCCTATCTTGGGATCACCCTAAAACAAAGAGAAGAAAATTAATCTCAAAACATGGTTTAGTGCAACATGCAGAGAAAAAGCATTTTTACCTTGAGAAACATTTTATAGCAAACAATACATAGTTATCAATGTAAGTGACCCATAACTTCTTGTTACACTTGTGGCCGCGCATACAAGTTTACAATGTTAAAAATCAAGACAAAATTTGAATAATCACCTCTCATCACTGCTGTGGACAGCAAAATTACCTAAAGGTGCAATTTACTCAACTGCAACTCTCACCTGTCCCAATGGTTATGTAGAACGAAACTGATGTACTGTCCCAAAGTACAGCATATTACAGAAACTCAGCACAATCCACATCCCCCAATTAAATGAACTCCTGAAGTTGCCATATCTGAGGTTTGTTGTGGGATGGCATGCGGAGTTGTCATCTGTTTCAAGCAAATATGGATCTTGCAATGGTTATGCCACCCCAATGATTCTTCGGTTCACATGAAGAACAGTTGTGTAAGCTAACTTACCATAACAGTAGATGTTTGAAGACACCACCGCTGTAGTAGCCCAAGCTATATGGGAGGTATCCTGCTAAGGATCGGACGTCCAGCCATTATTCACTTCTGGCTCCCTTCCATGTACACATGTCCAAGGACACACGAGGGCGTGCAGGTACAAAAAAAAGACATACAGGCACCAAAATTCACAGCCTTCCTGTCTCACTAAATAGGAGGTTTTGAGCCCAAATATAATTAGTTATGTGCAGAAAAGGAAAAATCAGGGATAAGGTGGAACCCCTCCCTGGCACAAAGATTAGACAAAGGAGTAAGAACCTTAAGAGACCCAAAAAGGAAACGAGAAATGGAGGAAAGGAGGGACAGTGTTAGTACCACAACAGCAATCTACTGGAACATCTGCTGGTATGGTAAGTTTATTTGCACATTTGTACAATGCTTATTAAATCACAGCTGAAGGTTTGTACAGGAGGGGTATGCCATATGAGGCTATTACAAACGCTTAGACAGGTAGGGAAGAGGAAAGGTCAGAGTCTAGGAGTCACCGGAAAACAGTATGAACAATTCTACTGTTGCTCTGGAGCAGTCAACCTTGTGTTTACACAGGGTGCGTACAGATGACCAAATTGCTTACTCCAGAAAACTTCAAGTTCACCTCCTTTCAAATTTCATTAGAAGTAGCCAAAGCTCTAGTACAGTAAACTTTGACCTTGGAAGGAGGAGGCCTTTCCACTGTGTGAATAACATTGGGCAGCATGAGATAATCTTTTGGAAAAACTCTGCTTTGACACACTTTATTTTTACTTTCATAAAAAAAGAAAATATTTGAGACTCAAATCCCTTGTTCCATCAATACAGTAATTAGTTACCCATGGATGCCCATAGAATATAAGATTTGCTCCTTTATTTTCTTGGTACAGGAAAGAACACAGGGAGATGCACAAATTGATTTAAAGTAAATTCTGGCACTATCTATGTTAAAAAAGGGATAGTTTCCCATGACTGGACTGATGAGCTGGCTCAAAAGGTAAAGTTTTTCTAGTACAAAATTATGACACCAATTAGAAGCCAACAGCTATTTTCTAGGTGTATAAACATGAAGTGCCCCTTTCAAAAAAGGTTTTACTAGAGATGTGGGTGTGTGGGGGTGGCATCTAAGGAAAGACGAGCCTAAATGGTGAATCTTAATAGTTGAATACAAAAGGTGAGATTTAAGCAATTCAAAGACACTGGAGAATCATTTGAGCTTTAGAGGCTTAAAAGGACTCAGTTTCCATTATGGCAATCAGAAAATGTTTTCCATTCCGCTAAATAAGATTTTCTAATATCAGGTGTCTTGAGACTCTTAAAACCTGTTGCCTACCCTTAGTAAAAGGGTGCCTGAATGAGAACAAAACTGTCATCCAGTCAGATGAGTCTGAAACTTGGGATGAATCAGAGATACCTTGTTCTGTGTAAAGCCATCCTGTACAGAAGTTTGCAGAAAGTTTCCCTGGCCATTTTCATAAGGGAGAACCAAGGCTGTCTGCGCCAAAAGAGTAAGACTTTTGGATTGCCATTTTAGATCTTTAAAATAATTCTGGTTATTAAAGGATAAACGAACATTCATCATCCATGGGAAGGAAGACGGTCTTTCACAAGCCTTTCAGCACAGAGTCCTGGGATACAATTTTTTCAAACGTCTGTTGTGAATGGTGGCAAGCAGATCTATGTGGGAAGTAACTCTTGGCTAGATAACCTCCTGGAAGACCCCTGTGTATAACTTCAATTCGTGGGGGTCTGTCTGTATGTATAGACTGTGTTCAATTGCAAATTCCCAGGCTATTAAGGCTAAGTTATATAGGGGGGTAAGAGCTGACTCCTCACTATTTATGTACCACTTTACAGTGGAACTGTCTAATTACCAAGAGAGACTCTGAAGTCCACAAATGCTTTATAGTCTTCAAAGCATTCATCAGGATCACAGTTTGAGGTTTGTGTACTTTTTCTGAAATAATCCTAAAGACCCTAGCAACCTTGATTCCCTTGGACACAGCCAGCCCCCATGTGAAATCAGAAGCATTCGTGGTCACAGAGTGGGAAAGGGTTGAGGGGGAGAATGGAAGACCTAGATTGAAAAGCAATCTATGATAAATGGAAGACCTAGATTGAAAAGCAATCTGTCTATGATAAAGTTCAACACACATTTGAAAATATAGTGCTGGTGTTATGTCCATGAAGATTTAAGAAGCCCTCAATTTTCCTTATATACAACATTTCTAGGGACTCTAGAACAGTGGAGGACATACATCCCAAAATCCTGAGATACTCCCTTGCTACAGATATGAACCGATTACAATGAAGAAACGGTTCTTGGTGAAAGGTTACATTTTCCTAAGGAAGGTAAGCCACCATTTCAAAAGTGTCTGGCAGGTATCCCAAAAATATTGCGCTTAAGGAAGGAAGGAAGAAATGGTTTCTCCAGGCTGAAGTAAAAACCTAACTTTCAAAACAGATTTTTGACAAACAGGAGAGATTCTTGACAGTTGTGAATAGTTTGCCAAAATAAGGCAGCTATCCAAGCAGGGAAAGGTGTGAATGCCTTGCAGCCTTCAAAAAGCAATCACCAGTGCTAGGCACTTTGCAAATACCCTTGGAACTGTGGATAGACCAAAGGGTAAGGAAGAGAAAGTACAGTCGTGTACACTTACTATAAATGTAGATATTCAAGTGTATTCACTGTTGCAGTAATTACATCTGGGTAATCTGCTGGCAGGTTGCCCTCAGTCAGGCTGATCAACAAAGTCTTGGGTCCTGCATCGGTTGCTGTCCCTTCGTCCATGACGGCAGGAGTATAAAAGATGCAGCATGTCAGGTGCCCCCCAAATGGGGAGCAATATATATATATATATATATATATATATATATATATATATAAAATTAAAAACACAAAAATATACCTCCAATCAAAAGCAAATACACCAAAAAGACTTTTAAGCATAGTAAAAGAAAAAAGGGGGCTGGAGGGAGGGTAAACAGGACTGCAACAGTGAATACGCTTGAACATCGACATTTATGGTAAGTGTACACAACTGTACTTTGTTCATTGTGTTTCACTGTTGCAGTCATTACATTTGGGTAGACTCCCAAAGCTAAGGTTGGGAGGATGGATTTATACAGCATTAGGACCAGCTATAAGGCCCTGCAAAAAGTACATTTGTGTACCTACCATAAATGTAGATGTTTGAGTGCATTCACTGTTGCAGTCATTACACTTGGGTTATCCTGCTGGCAGGCAACCCGCAGTCGGCCAGAGTTCCAAAGTCTTGGTCCGGCGTCGGTTGCTGTCGCCTCTTCCCTGACGTCAGTGCGCCAGGGGTATAAAAGATGCAACAGACGCCATTTTCTTCAGTTTTTCTTGCCCCAAATGTCAGGTGCCCCCAGATAGGAAGGCTGAAAAGATAAAATTATGCCCAAATACATGCATATATTACTATAAACAAATCCTTCATCTACAAGCAAATACACCACATAGGTTGTATAGAGATGAGAAGTATGGAAAAGTCCCAGCAATGAAAAAAGGGGGATGGTGGGTGGGTAACCTGGACTGCAACAGTGAATACACTCGAACATCTACATTTATGGTAGGTACACAACTGTACTATGTTCGTGTTTCACTGTTGCAGTCATTACACTTGGGGAGAATCCCAAAGCTGAGGTTGGGCAGCTGGGTCTAACTAGGATTTGGAGAGGCTACCAGGCCCTGCAGAACTGCAGTGGCAAAGCCTGCTCTGGATTTAGAGTAGAGAGGTAAGTGGTAGTGTTTGGTGAAAGTGTGCACTGAGCTCCAGGTTGCAGCTTCTAAAATGTCTTTGGTTGGTACTCCTCTGAGGAAAGCTGCTGAAGTGGCTGCTGCTCTGGTAGAATGAGGCCTAATGCCCTTAGGCACTGATTTGCCATGTTGTGCATAACAGAAGCGGATGTAGTGTCCTATCCATTTTGAGATTGTCTGCTTTGTAATAGGCTTTCCTTGTGAACCTGCAGCATAGGCTACAAACAGTTGCTCAGTTTTTCTGAAAGCTTTTGTTTTGTCCAAGTAGAATCATAGCTGTCTGTGTATATCCAAAGCGTGCAGAAGTCTCTCCCCTTTATTCTGGAGATTTGGGTAAAAAGTAGGTAAATGAATGGTTTGGTTTAAGGACACATTGGAGACCACTTTTGGCATGAATGTTGGGTTTGTCCTTAGAGAAACCCTGTCCTGATGAAAAATGAGGAAAGGTTCCACAGCCATTAATGCCTGTAACTGAGACTCTTCTTGCTGAAGTTATTGCTAGGAGCAGAGTAGTTTTCCATGATAAGAATTTTAGATCAGCTGTGCTGGCTGGTTCAAAAGGAGGCAGTGTGAGTTTTTCTAAAACAAAATTGAGGTCCCAAGTTGGTACTGGTGCTCTCCTTGGGGGGGGGGTCATAGTTTTTGCCCCTCTGAGGTACTGTCGTAGTAGAGGATGTGGAAAAATAGGAGGTTCCGTATTGTACTGGGCTGAAATGGCAGAGGCATGGATATTAATAGATGAAAAAGATAAGCCTTTGTCCAGCATCTCAGTTAGGTATTGTAAAATCTGAGGTATATTCGGGACAAGTGGTTCGAACCCTTGTACCTGGTTCCAACCACAGAATCTCTTAAATTTTTCTGCATAAGATTTCCTAGTGCTGGACCTCCTGGCTTCTAAAATGACATCCATAATAGCTTTAGAGAGAGGTGCAGTCTGAGTGGCTACATTATCTGCCATGCTGCCAGGTTTAAGGTTCTGAGTTGACTGTGCAGAATCTGATTGTTTTGTTGTGTCAGAAGATGTGGAATTTGAGGCAGAAGCCAAGTTGGGTCTTGATACAAACACTTTAGGATTGGGTACCAGTGCTGGTGTGGCCAGTCTGGGGCAATCAGGATCATTTTTGGCCTTTCTTGTCTGACTTTTAGTAGCACCTTGGTAAGAAGAGGCATCGGAGGGAAGGCATAGACTGTCAAAGGTCTTTCCAGCTGAATGATAGAGCATCCACTTTCCACTCTTGAGAGTGATAAGTTCTTGTGCAAAATTTCTGTATTTGGTAATTGTGAGGGGAGGCAAAAAGATATATGTCAGGGCGTCCCCATTTCCTCGTTATCGTGCTGAACACTTGTGGAGTTAGCTTCCATTCGTGAGGGTTCATGAGATACTGCTTAGTTCGTCTGCCAGTGTATTTTTTGTTCCGGGCAGGAATTGTGCCTGCAGATCAACTTGATAGGTCAGTGCGGTGTTCCACAAAGTCATGGCTTGTCTGCATAGGGGGTAAGAACGTGTGCAACCTTGCTTATGTACCACATAACTGTGGTATTGTCCGTCTTTATTAATAGTTGTCCTGGATGTAGTAGATCCTTGAAAGCTGTCAGGGCATTCTCTACAGCTAGCATCTCTTTTTGATTGATATGAAGATGTATTTGTTCCTTGGGCCACGTGCCCTGAATACATTTTCCTGCCATATTATGCCCCCCAGGCATAATCCGATGCATCCATTGTCATTGTCTGCCTGGCTGTGGGTAAGGTGAAAGGCTGTCCCTTGTTGTGGTGACAGGCCTGGGACCACCATCGAAACTCCTGTTGTAGGCAGGGAATTAAAGTAATGATTGTCTCCAGGCTGTGACAATGCAGAGGTTAAACACTTTTTAGATACCATTGTAGTTTCCTCATATGCAGTTTTGCATATGGAATTAGTAGAATGCAGGATGCCATGAAGCCCAAGGCCTGCAGAATTTTTCGTGCAGGGAGCTGGGTTTTTGTTGCCATCATTTGAAAGTAATAAGTCAGTTGCCTTTGTCTGGCATGAGATAATCCATCTGGGCAGTTGTATTTAAGCTTGCACCCAGGAATATAATCTCTTGAGAGGGCACTAGTTTTGATTTCTTTTCGTTTACTGTGTACCCTAAGCAAATTAGTAATCTTTTTACAAATGCCAGATGCTTTAGAAGAATGTCCTTGCTCTCTGCTTGAATACAGCAGTCGTCCAAGTAGGGATACATTTGAATGCCTTTTTGTCTGCAAAATGCAATTACTGGTGCCAGGCATTTTGTGAAGACCCTGGGTGCAGTAGATAAGCCAAAGGGCAGGGCAGAGAATTGGTAATGCATTGAGCCTGCTATGAATCTGAGGTATCTTCTGCAAGACTATCTGATTGGGACATGCAGGTATGCCTCCTTGAGGTTCAAAGTAACTAGCCAAGCCTTATTGCCCAGCATGGGCAGAAGTTGCTGTAGTGTTAACATTTTGAATTTTTGAACATCCAGGAAAGTATTTAGGATTGACAGGTCCAGTATTGGTCTCCAGGCGTTGTCCTTTCTGGGTACTAAGAAAAGTCTTGCATAAAATCCTTGTCCCTGTTCTTGCTGTGGAACTTTCTGAATAGCTCCCATGTCCATAAGAGCAGCAATCTGTTTTTGTGCCTCTGCCCATTGGTTTTGTGGCAGGTCTGGCATACCTTTTGATTTTGGAAGCGTGTGGAAGTGGAACCTGTAACCCTGAGAAACAATATTCAGCACCCATTGGTCCTGGGTGATCATGTGCCAATTATTTAAGAAAAGTGCTAGCTTTCCCCCTAGGGGTGCTGTCAAAAGGTAAGTGCTTGGCATTTGTAGAGGGAAGTCATTGGGACTGTTTCCCATAAGGTTGTGATTTATCTTCCCCTCCTTTGGGGACTGAAGCACCCTATTGTTTAGGTCTGTAGAAGCCTTGGGGCTGAGAACTGCCTCTGCCTCTTTGTGGCCTGTCTGACACTGGAAAGGACCAATTTTTTGAAGGTCAGTTTCTGCTAAATCTAGGTGGTTGAACCTGTAAGAAATCTTTCACAGTCTGCATTGATTTTGCTTTATCCTCCATTTTCTTTAACACCTCTTCTGCCTTAACATCAAAGTATCATGCTGTAGTGGAGCATCCAGTAATTTTACTTTAACATGATCAGGTAAACTTTGTTCTTTCAACCAAGCACGCCTTCGAATAACAGAGCCTGTAACTGCGGCTCTACAAGAAGCCTCTAATGAATCAAAACCACATTGCAGAGTATGCTTTCCCACTTGGTCAACTGCATGCAATAAATCCTGCATTTCCTTACTGTCAGGACTTTCCGAATTTGAAACCATTTTCTGTTTTAACAATGACATAAGGTACTGTTGATATTTAAGCATGTGAAACTGGCAGTTTAAAGCCCTTACAGCTAAAGTAGCAGAAGTGTAAACCCCTCCCCCCCATCTGTCCAGAGCTCTGGAATCCCTATCCGAGGGGACAAGATTTTTAGCAGTGGAAGCCTTAACCCCTTTAGGACCCTGAGAAATTATTTCTGGGTCTGCAGCGGGGTTTTTGTAAAGACATTTATGAGAGTCAGGGACCCTGTAGTACCTGTCTGGCTTGAAGAAAGATTCAGAAAAATCATCAACAATATCCAGCTCAGGGGGGATAGCCAGGGGCTTGTGCTGAGGCAATAAAAGAAAGTCTCTGAGCCTTTTCTTGGATTCTGAATAATCCTGGCTCTCCCAATGGAAATGATCCCTCATGGTGTGCAGGGTTTCCCCAAAAAAATAATCCTCAGGCGGAGAGGCTGAAGGTATAGACTCTTCTGCATCAGAGTCCTCATAGGGAGGGAGAGAATATCCCTGATCAGAAGAGGAATCAGAGGAAATGGAAACCTGGTCAGAGGAATCATAGTCAGTGTCTTGCCTAGGCCTTTTGTCAAGAGGGGGATGGGAACCCCTGATTAAAGTAATTAGAGCCTTGGTCATTTTAAGTATCTGTTTCTTTGGCATGGATGACTTCTGGAGAATGCTGTACTTATTTCCTTGTCTTTAATGGTGTTTTTGACTTTGCCTTTGCTGCTGTAGTGGGCTTAATTGTAAGCTGTGAAGGTCTGAAAACACCCTCAGAAGCAGATGCCTGCTCAGCGCCTCCGGACCCATCTGAGGGAATAGATTCCATAGGCCCAATACCTTGAGTTTCCACAGGCCTCGGGTGTCTCCACGTGGCTGTCGGTTATGGCCTGTGGCTCTGAGGTAGCGGGTGTCAGGGGCTGCGAAAGCTCCTCACTGAGAACCGGCGACTGGCCTAGAAGAGGCGTCATCGGTTTTGGACCTCGGATGCCTGTCCTTTTCTTTGTCTTTCCGTTTTTTTATAAACCTCGGTCGTCAGTTGTTCCGACAACATTATGTAATTAAACCTTCGGCCAAAATAATGTAAAGCAAAATCAAACCAACGTTTAATAGTGCGTTTATTGAATCTAGCACAAAACCGACAACTGGTAACGTCATGGTCAGGGCCTAGGCAAGGAATACAGTAACAGTGAAAAGTCCTTATGAGGTATTTGCTTCCCACAAGAAATACAATTATTAACTTTTACTGACATCGGTCTGGAGCAAGAAAAAGTTTCTAGCGGGTACTTAGCTTTATTGAAGACTTCGGTTCTGAAACTCAATTTTGAAAATCTCAGGAGTCGGCCGACCGGCACTTGCGAACTGCTTTTGCTTCGGGCACCGCACGGCAACAAAGACTGAAGAAAATGGCGTCTGTTGCATCTTTTATACCCCCGGCGCACTGACGTCAGGGAAGAGGCGACAGCAACCGACACCGGACCAAGACTTTGGAGCTTGGGCCAACTGCGGGTCGCCTGCCAGCAGGATAACCCAAGTGTAATGACTGCAACAGTGAAACACGAACATCAGCAGTGGCAAAGCCAGCTCTGGATTTACAGAAAATTGGTAAGTGATCATGCTTGGTGAAAGTATGAACTGAACTCCAGATAGCAGCTTCTAGAATATCCCTGGTAGGAACACCTCTGAGAAGGGCTGCTGAAGTAGATGCAGCCCTGGTGGAATGAGATCTGATCCCCTGGGGGACAGGTTTTCCATGGTGCTTATAACAGAAATTAATACAATGGCTTTTCCATTTAGAAATAGTTTGCTTTGAAATAGCCTTCCCCTCTGCCCCTGCAGCAAATGCTACCAGCAGTTGTTCAGATTTTCTTTGAGATTTAGTCCTGTCCAAGTAGAATCTAAGTTGTCTGTGTACATCCAATGAATGCAGAATCCGCTCTCCCTTGTTCTGTGGATTGGGAAAGAAAGTTGGCAAATGAATGGACTGATTAAGAGCCACACTGGATACCACCTTGGGCATGAAAGATGGACTGGTCCTGAGTGACACCCTGTCCGCATGAAAGATGATGAAAGGCTCCACTGCCATAAGGGCCTGTAATTCAAATATCATTCTAGCTGAAGTGATTGCTAAAAGGAAGGCTGTTTTCCAGGAAAGAAAGTTTAAGTCTGCAGTTGCAGCTGGCTCGAAAGGAGGTAGAGTGAGTTTCTCCAATACAAAGTTAAGGTCCCAGGCAGGGGATGGAGCTCTCCTGGATGGTCTCAAGTTTTTAGCCTCTCTGAGATACTGCTTTAGAAGAGGATGAGAGAAGAGGGGTGGGGTCTTTGTTGCAATGAGCTGAAATGGCTGAGGCATGGATTTTTATGGAAGAAAAAGACAGGCCCTTGAGAAGCATCTCAGTTAAGTATTGCAAAATATGAGATAAATTGGGCACTGCTGTGCTCATCCCCTGAGATTGAATCCCGGCACAGAATCTTTTCCATTTGTTAGCGTAAGCTTTTCTAGTACTAGGTCTTCTCGCCTACAAAATGACATCCATCACAGGTTTGCTGAGGGATGTTAAGGGGGAATTTAAGTGATTAGCCAAGCTGTAAGATTCAATGTTTGGAGCTGAGGGTGCAGAATTTGGTTCTCCTGATGAGACAGTAAGGAAGGTGTCTGAGGCAGGTGACACAGAGAAATGTGCGACACACTGTGCAGGAGTGGGTACCAGTGTTGGTGAGGCCAGTCTGGAGCAAACAAAATCATTTTTGGTTTGTCCTGTTTGACTTTTAGTAGAACTTTGGAGAGCAAAGGCAGAGGGGGAAAGGCATAGACAGACAGGTTTTTTCAGCTGAATGACAGAGCATCCACTTTCCAGGTTTTTTTGTGATGAGTTCGTGTGCAAAATTTGTCCAACTGGTAGTTCTGGAGTGAAGCAAAAAGATCCATGTCTGGGCTCCCCCCATTTGCGTGTCAACATGATGAAAATCAGTGGTTCGTTTCCATTCGTGAGGCGCCATAAGATTTCTGCTTCGTTTGTCTGCCAGAACATTCTGCTTTCCTGGCAAGAACTGAGCTTGTAGTTGTACTTGGTAGCCCAAGGCCGTGTTCCACAATGCCATGGCTAGTCTGCAGAGGGAGTAGGAATGTGTACCCCCCCTGCTTGTTTATGTACCACATAACCGTGGTGTTGTCTATCAGTAATTGTCCTGGATGAAAGTATTCTTTGAAGGCTATCAGTGCATTCTGTACAGCTAGCATTTCTTTTTGATTGATATGAAGGTGCATTCGATTTGGGCTCCATATGCCTTGAATGCACTTCCCTACAAGATGAGCCCCACATGCATAGTCTTATGCGTCTGTAGTTAGGGTTTGGGCGTCAGGGGGTGGTGTGAATGGCAGTTCCTTGTTTTGGTGGCAGGCCTCTGCCCACCATAGGAACTCTAGGCGTAGGCAAGGTATGATAGGAATCGTTGTTTCCAGGCTGTGACAATGCTGACCCCATAAGCTTTTTAAGTACCACTGAAGTTTCCTCATATGCAGTCTTGCATATAGAATTAAGAAGAATGCAGGAGGCCATGAACCCCAAGGCTTGCAGTATTTGCCTTGCAGATAGCAGGGTTTTTGTGGCCACCTGTTTGAAGTAAGTCACCAAATGAATTTGCTTTTCTGACATAAGGAAAGCCATCTGGGCAGTTATATTCAAGCTTGCACCCAGGAATGTAATCTTTTGAGGGTACCAGTTGAGATTTCTTTTCGTTTATGGTGTACCCTAGACAGGTTGGAACTCTTTTTATAAACGCCAGCTGTTTTAGAAAAATGGCCTGTTTTTCTGCCTGAATTAGACAATCGTCCAGGTATGGATATATTTGAATATTTCTTTGCCTGCAAAATGCAATTTACTGGAGCCAGGCACTTTGTGAATACCCTGCGCGCAAAAGACAAGCCAAAGGGCAGTGCAGAGAACTGATAATGCACGCAGCCTGCTTTGAAGCATAGGAATCTTCTGCAAGATTTCCTGATTGGGATATGCAGGTAAGCCTCTTAAGTTGAGAGTTGCCAACCAGGCATCCTTGCCTAGCATTGGATGTAACTGGTGAAGAGTCAGCATCTTGAATTTTGCAATGTCCAGAAAGGTGTTTAGAGTAGACAGGTCCAGAATTGGACGCCATGATTTGCCTTTTCTGGGTACCAGGAAAAGTCTGGAATAGAAACCTTGTCCCTTTTCCTCCTCTGGTACTAGTTGAATAGCCCCCATGTTTAGGAGGGAAAGTACTTGTTTCTGAGCCTCTGCCCACTGATTTGAGGGCAGGCCTGGCCACCCGTTTGGAGTTGGCAGCGTGTGGACATGAAATCTGTATCCCTGGGACATTATATTTAAAACCCATTTGTCCTGGGTTATAAGTTGCCAGTTTCTTGAATGAAGAGCCAGTTTTCCCCCCAAGGGGCGGCTAAGAGGCAAGTGCTTGGTAATTTCAAAGAGAAGTCATTGAGACAGTTTACCAAAGGGTGGTGCCTTGTTGTTTCCAGAAGTGGAAGCACCCCATTGCTTAGTTCTGAAAGTCCCTTGGGACCGAAACCTGGTGCTTTTGGAATGTCTGGGTGTGGCCGCTGTGGCTCTGGAAGGAGATGGAAAGGACCAGTAATTAGTAGGCCAATGCCTACTAAATCTAGGAGGTTACACTTGTAAGAAATCTTTCACGGTTTGCATAGATTTAGCTTTATCTTCCATCTTTTTTAGAACTTCTTCAGCCTTACTGCCAAATAGGCGATCATGCTGTAAAGGAGCATCCAAAAGGTTTGCTTTAACATGATCAGGCAGAGACTGCTCCTTAAGCCAAGCATGCCTTCTAAGCACAGACCCAGTAACAGCAGCCCTACAAAAGGCCTCTAAAGAATCAAAACCACATTGCGAAGTATGTTTACCAGCTTGTTCAGCTGAATGTAATAAATCCTGCAAATATTTATTCTCCACAGTCAGAAATCATCATTTTCTGCTTAAGCAGTCCCATGATATGCTGTTGATATTTCAGCATATGAAATTGACAGTTTAAAGCCCGGATTACTAAGGTTGCAGAAGTATAAACCGTTTTACCTCACCTATCCAGCGCCCTGGAGTCTCTATCAGAAGGGGTAGGATTTTGAGCAGTAGAAACCTTAATGCCCTTGGGCCCCTGTGAAATGGTTTCAGGGTCCGCAACAGGATTTTTGAAAAGGAATTTGTGGGACTCAGGAACCCTGTAGTACCTGTCTGGTCTGCTAGGGGCTGGAGGCAAGGAATCAGGGGCCATACTGGATTCCAAAAACACAACAATATCTAGTACAGCAGGTATAGCCAAAGGCCTATGCGGAGGAAGAAGGAGGAAATCCCTAAGCCGCTTTTTGGATTCAAAGAAATCCTGACTTTCACAGTGGAAATGCTCCCTTAAGATATGTAAAGTTTCCCCAAAAGAGAAATCCTCAGGCGGAGAAGCAGAGAGAAAGGAATCCTCTGCATCAGAGTCCTCATAAGTAGGTATGGACAAATCCAGATCATTAGAAGAGTCAGAGGAAACAGAGTCCTGTTTAGAAGATTCATAGTCAATCCTAGGCCTCTTGGGGGGGGGGGGGGGGGGGGGGTTGACTATCCCTGATTAGAGTAATTAAATCTTCAGCCATTTTGATCATTTGCTTTTCAGGCATAGGGGCCTGAACATGTGGCCTGGGCGTCGGATTTTTAGACAGATCGAGATTTAGGCCTTAGCACTGCAGTTGGAGTCGGTTTAATATGAAAGTCTGTAGGTCTGAATACACCCTCAAAAGCCGGTGCCTGCTCAGCGGCTCCAGACCCATCCAAGGTAGAGACATCCGTGGGTTCCATATGTGAAGCATCTCACGGCATGCTGGACTCCGAATGGGTCTCAGTACAGGCCTGCGAATCAGAAGTAGGGGGTATCAGGGGCTGCGAAAGCACCTCACTGAGTACCATCGAACTGGCGACTGGCTTAGTAGAGGCGTCATCGGCAGTTTTGGATTTCAACGCCATGTCTCTGTCTTTTTCTTTGCTTTTTTTGGTATTCCGGTAGTCGGATGGCTAACCAATGTCATTTCTAGATAATTAAACTGAGAACAAAATATTTAGAAGCAAAAATGTACCGACGGATAGTGTTCTGATAAAATAAAGCACAAAACCGACAGCAAGGTACATCGTGGTCAGGGCCTAGGCAAGGAATATAGTACAAATGAAAATCCTTATGAGATATTTGCTTCCCACAAGTAATACAATTATTAACTTTTACTGACATCGGCAAGGAGCAAGAAAAAGTTTCCCCAACGGGGTACTTAGCTTTTAGGTGAAGACTTCGGTTTTGAAACTCGAAAATGAAAATTTCAGGAGTCGGCCGACCGGCACTTGCTAACTGCTTCGGGCACTGCGCGGCAAGACAGACTGATGTAATGGCATTGGCTGCATATTTCATACCCGACGACCTGACATCATGGAAGAAGGGAAAGCAACCGATGCAGGACCCAAGACTTTGTTAATAAGGCCGACTAAGGGCAACCTGTCAACAGATTACCCAAATGTAATTACTGCAATAGTGAAACATGATGAACATCGGTCGGGGGGGGGGGGGGGGCAAATTAAAAAGCACCTGAGCTTTCTGAGAAATGGAATATGGCAACTGGCATCCTTCAAGTTGAGACTCACCAAGAAATTTAGAGGTCTCAAGAGATCCACCAAGTGAGTAGACTCAATCTTACCTGTTCTCCAGTGGTCTGGTGTCCAGGATGAAAATAAAAAAATCCAGATTAGGATAAATAAGTAGAGTTCAGGCTGAGGTGTGTATCCTGGCAGATAAGATCTCCTTTCTAGAGGAATAAAGCAACCGAAAGTAGTTTTCAAAAGTTGGGTTTACTCCTTGAATGGACTAGCACCCTTACTATACTTAGTATTAGCAGACTGGGCCTGAAGTGCTTCTTTAAAAAGAAATGCCCTGCCATTGCTTCTTAAACTGCTGCTTCCTTGATTTTTATTGGGATTGTTTAAACTGGTGTCTCAGACGGTCCCAAGAATGAAAGGGTGATTTTGGTTATATATGGGGACAGGGAAATGAAATAGTTGCTTAACCATTGGATTAGTTGCCTCCCCTCGGATATCTTTAAGAATTCAGCAGCTAAGGTGCCAAATACCACCTCCTTATCATGAACAGAATTCAGAATTTGAGAGTCGACAATCCCACAAAGTGACTTGTGTCTGAGGAAATCAGGGTAAGCAATGAGGACAATGCCAGAAGGCAACTGTGTCACTGTCTTATTTCAGAAAAGGTTGCCAGAAGATGCAAAGCCATGTTTACCAATTTACTGCCCTGAAGGTTAGAGTTGAAGATGTATAAACTTTTCTCCACACCTGTCAAACACATTGCCACCCTTGTCAGAAGATACAGGATTAGGGGCAGTAAAATGTTTATATCCAGTACCTTTCGATAAAGAAGTAAAAGATGTCAGCTGCTAGGTAATAGGAAATTAACCTTGTGTGCCACCCAAAGCAAATTCCAGTCCCCACCTATAAGTAATATTCCCTGCTGAAGACTGATTATTTCTCCCAGAATTTTCTTAAGCTCAATTATAGCAGTTTTAGGTGGAATACAAATACATGCCAGTGCAATCCTCCTCCTTTACCAGTAGTCCCTTAGCACTACAAATCTACCATTATCTTTTTTCCCCTCCTCTATCACTATCGGAGCTATACACACACACACACACACACACACACACACACACACACACACACACACACACACACACACACACACACTCTTTTCCTTTATCCCAAGTATTCAGCTGAAAAAAACGTCTCCTTTAGCACAGCTATTTGCACTCTACATTTTTTTAATATAGTTCACTACTCTCTCTCTGTGTATACATCTGTGAGACCATTTACATTTAAACATAACAAAGCATCATACATTAAAAAGGTATTATTCCCATTTTGTGTGTAACAGCTTTTTTAAGTATTTAGTACTAACTTGTGTTACATGCATACGCTAATGCTTAGCAGGTTGATCTTTTATATACAGTTGTTTCTTACATCCATTTACGCCTATGTCGCATCTTACAAAACTTTTATTGAAAGCCTTAAAAAAAAAAAAAAAAAAAAAATACACCCCCAATATGCCCCTAAAACTATTACTAACACACAAGACTACGTACACGTTCAACTATTGAAGTTTTAACCTCCTAACAGGAGCATCTGTCCCACACTGACAGCTACACACACATATTTTGGTTATACTAAAAGGAAGGTTATCCAATGGAAGATGCATGGTGCAGCCTTATATGTTTCTACTAAGTGCTGTCTGGTCGAGTCTTATTTTTATTGCTCTCCCAGATTGGGAAAATGCTTAAATGCTTTCAGAAAACATTATTTCTTAGCCATTGAAAGAAAAAATTCTGTTTTTATTGCTCTATCCGAATGTCTCCATGGAGACATGAGAACCAGATACAGAGTTACTTCTATAAGCACTTGCTAGAGAAAAGCTTTATTATATTCAATATGCTTTACTTATTTGCTTTCTCTTACAACTTACTAGATCAAGCCAAGGGCCTTAATCCAGTCATTCCTCTATGCAAAAATGAGAAAAAGCATATTATTTTTTCTTGTATCGTGCTCTTTTGACCAGAATTTTCTTCTTTTTTACTTTGCAGTGTTTACATGTCTTAACACTTAAGGAAAAAGGGAAAAAAAACAGGGGCACCTGTTTACTTCAGTATCCCAATTACACTTAACCAAGAAAGCTTTATGTTACAGTATGCAGATATCATGCATTTTCACTTGTACTTAACTCTCTCCCCGCTCTTCCCCTCTCCCAAAGTGTTCTTCCATACATTAATGACATGAAGTAGGGCATATGCTTTAAAGTCCCCTACAAGTTTAACAAAGTCAGAAAGTCCAATATTTCCAGGTTTTCTTGTTCTGTCTTGTTTCCCAAATATAATACTTTCTAATCTCACATTTGTCAATTTCTGAGCTGCTGGTTTTATTCCTGTATTACCATCTCCCAAATCCAGCCTCTGAATCATTTCCAACCTTCTCCAGTTCTTCTAGTCAACTCTTGTGCTTTTTCTGTCTCTCAAGCATTTTCTGCTTGAAATACTATAAAAAATTTCAATGGCACACTCTCTGTGGTCTTTATTATTACCAGAACAAAAATGAGAACCTCCTTCAGTTTTCACAGCTCACTTTTTGTTGGACAAACTTTTGTATTTCCTCCTTAGCATGTTGTGCATCAGAAAATGATTTTGTTCCTCCAGGAAAGAATATTCTAAAAATAGCTGGGTACATCAGTTTGAATCTCACTCCTGCTTCCTGACATTCCCTGATTTCTGGAATAAATTTACTTGATGTACAGTGAGTAATCACTTTCCACAAACACTCTGCTTTTTCCCACTTTTAAAACTTTATCCTTTTGCCACAGTTTTGTTAGAATCAACCCCTTCTGCTGGTAGGATTGCATCTTTAATATTAAAGGTCTAGGTTGCTTTCTCATGGCTAGATTTGGAATATACGCACGGCATGCCCTTTCAATTAACTCCTACTGTTGAATACCAGACTATCTGCTTATTTGTACTTTCATAAAATGTATACAGTCTGTTCTTTCAGCTTCTCTGGTACAGCAGAAAAGCTCAGGGTTTCCCTATAGGCTCTCTGTTAATTCTATTATTTTTTGAAACATCTCTTCTTGAGCAGTCTCATATTCAGACAGATTTTTCTTCATTTAAACCTCTGATTTTTGCAGTTTCATCACATCATCTGATTATCTGTTTAAAGCTTAGATTTTTTTCCAGACTTTTATTTTGAGTTGATATACTCCCTTTAGTGTTTTATTTTAATAAATCAGCTCTGAATACATTTGACTTTATTCCCTCTAGGTTACAGGAAGTCTTGCCTTGCACCAAAGGTTGAGCTTGCCTGCTTTTTGCTGAACAGCTGCAGAATTCTTCCCAGTCAGTGTTTTATCCTCACCTTTTGTGATTGATTTTCTTTCAGGCTGTCTTAATTTCTTTTTTGCTGGAATCCAGGCATGGCACTTACTAGCCAGTTACTGAAATTTACCCCAAAATACACGTTTACTCTCTCTTCTGAGTTTGTTTTCACACCGGGAAAGCTGAAATGAAACTGTTACTCAATGTGCAGCCATCCTGGAATTCCCCTAACCTTGTGGGTCTTGAGGTACCTTCCAAAGCATATCTGGCCTCTTAGGTCCAGGGGCCTGTTAGGTGAAGCACATGCAGTATTAAAGGCATTCTCTGCCACATGACAGGAGGAAAAGCTAAAGGCTCAGGGAGTTCTTCCCTGTAAAAGGTTGCATTATCTATTTTGCATATTAGAAATGAATTTTTACTTCCACTGAAATAGGTCTTTTGTCCTACTTGGACAATATCTCCATTGGAGAATCTGAAGAAATGACTCTGTGAATCAGAGGAAGGCACATAATCCAGCTCAACCTCCTCGATGCCAGCTTTAGCATCGCTTGCCCCGAAGCGAGGGGGCCGCCTCCATCGCTTGCCCCGAAGCGAGAGGGCCGCCTCCATCGCTGCCCCGAAGCGAGAGGGCCGCCTCCATCGCTGCCCCGAAGCGAGAGGGCCGCCTCCATCGCTGCCCCGAAGCGAGAGGGCCGCCTCCATCGCTGCCCCAAAGCGAGAGGGCCGCCTCCATCGCTGCCCCAAAGCGAGAGGGCCGCCCATCGCTGCCCCAAAGCGAGGGCCGCCTCCATCGCTGCCCAGGCGAGGGCCGCCTCCATCGCTGCCCCAAGCGAGAGGGCCGCCCATCGCTGCCCCGGCGAGGGCCGCCCATCGCTGCCCCGAGCGAGGAGGCCCCCCTCCATCGCTGCCCCGAAGGGAGAGGGCCGCCTCCATCGCTGCCCCGAAGCGAGAGGGCCGCCTCCATCGCTGCCCCGAAGCGAGAGGGCCGCCTCCATCGCTGCCCCGAAGCGAGAGGGCCGCCTCCATCGCTGCCCCGAAGCGAGAGGGCCGCCTCCATCGCTGCCCGGCGAGGGCCGCCTCCATCGCTGCCCCGGCGAGAGGGCCGCCTCCATCGCTGCCCCGGCGAGAGGGCCGCCTCCATCGCTGCCCCGGCGAGGCCGCCTCCATCGCTGCCCCGGGCGAGGGCCGCCTCCATCGCTGCCCCGAAGCGAGAGGGCCGCCTCCATCGCTGCCCAAAGAAGAGGGCCGCCTCCATTGCTCCCCCAAAGAAGAGGGCCGCCTCCATTGCTCCCCCAAAGAAGAGGGCCGCCTCTTCCTTTTTAATGGGAAGAACCTAGAGGAGCAGAATAAAACACCTTAAAAAGTCCATTTGCAAAATAAAATAACTCCTTTTTACATTCTTTTAAAGAAGAGATTATAAGATAAACATGTTTAACCTTCCTGCTTTTTTTTAATGAAAAGTACCTAAAGATTAACTCAGAGCAGACATTGACATATGGACTTAGACTTGGGTGCCAGACACTTCTTACCTATCACTGGTGGGAAGGAGTCTGCCCCTATCCAAGATATCCAAGAACTGTTCTCCCTTCTCAGAAGCAGGCATACATTTGGCTGTGGACGACTTGCTAGACTTCCAACCCTTAGTGGCTTTCTGTGGAGCAATACCAGAGAGATCAAAGTAGTAGACAAAAGGTCCAAGGACTCTGATAATGCCACAGGAAAGTTGCCTGGTGAGGGTCAGGAAAGAGGCTGTATTAGAAATGGTTCCAGGAACCTCTCAGCCCCCCCCCCCCCGGCAGCCAAAGGGAAATGTCCAAGGTACCACCACCAGTCCATTACTGGTTTTCCTAGGTTGAGTGTGTGAAGACTACTCCAAATAATTTCGGGAAAAAAACATGACTGGATGTTGTCTCTCTCCTCTAAGCAAAAAAGACAAATGTGAACCTCTAAATGGAAGCTGCTGTCCAAATACACACACACTTTCCTTTTCTCCTAAACATAAGCAATAATCACCTTTCACAGAAATATGAAGTCCCCAAAGAGGTACTTTACCCACCCCAGATCTTGAACAATCTGACAGTTATCTTCAATGTCAAGAAAGTTCTGAATACTCGTGTTTGAATGCCCACTTTTATACTGGCTTGCTCTCATACATTCTCGAACACAATGTGCTGTGGGGAATGCACCCAAAAGCATGGGATACTGGATAGATTATCTGATCCTTCATTGGATATATCCCATACAGCTTGGGCTACAACAGTGATCTAATGATGGTCATCACCTGGTAACCACTTGAAATGTCAGGAGCTGCTAGAACAAGTCCCAAAGCAGATTAAATGGCTGAAAAAAAATGGAGTAACACATAACTTTGTCAAAGGTGGCCATTTCCTGGAATATTCTTTTTTCTCAGAGGTATTTTGATGTCCGAGGTGGTATATACAAGTTTATGGTGGGGGGTGCAGTGTATAAAAGTTTGAGATTCCCTCCTCTTGATTTTCATTTTTGTTGTTGTTATTCTGTGACACTTTGCATTATCCATGCTTGGATATCCCACTCTAAACCAGATAAAATTGTAGTTTCTGAAACATGGCTAAAACTGTACATAAAAGACAGTGAATTCCTACCCCTGGGCTTCTCATGTTTAAGATCCTACCGATTGCACAAGAAAGGCAGCAGAGTCCTCTTCTCTCCCCAAATACTTTCACCATTGTCCCTTACTCTCGCCCTGCTGCCAGATTCTCCACAGCTGAACTCATAATAGCATTTCTAAAACTAAATAACTCCAGAAGTCTTTGCCCGATAGCCATTTACATCCCAGCAGGTATTGCTCATATACTCAGAGATTCTAGCCTGGACCTCATAATATCCACAAGGAAACTATTATCTTGGGTGGTGTAAACAAATTGGTCCAATCACTCAAATTCCTCTCCCACCACACTCAATCTCTATAATTTCAACCAGCTTAACAGTGTAACCCAGCCTACAAAAAAACAGCAATGGTTCCATCCTCAACTGGATTTTCTTATTCAACCCCAATAAAATCTCCTCAGCAGGAACTCTGCCATGCAATGTTAGTGATCATCAGCCTGCTTACATAACGTAACACCTCCGTAACAGTACTACCAACACAAACCCACCAGAAATCTCTCCCACTTCATCGCAACATCTTTCAATGACATACTAAGCAACATCAATTGGAACAATCTAAAATCACTTCCCTTTGACGAAGCCGTCGAACTTTTCAACTCAACATTCCTCAGCATACTCAACAGAATAGGCCCCCTCTGAAGCAAAACTAAAACAAACCATGCCATCTAGTTATTTAGCGATACTAAAAAAAATTATGACTACCAGAGACAAAGTATGGAAAAAGTGGCAGAAAAAGAAACCCTTTAGACTTCTTGTTATACAAGCAGCTCAGTAATTGTCAACACCTAGTTATCAAGGATAAAAAAAATACTACCTGTCTCTCCAAAATAACTGCCAACCATAACCCTAAAAAACTTCTGGAACTCTGTTTCCACCCTATTAAACCGTGGCTTCAAAAGCAACCCATGCCCAATCCTGACAAAACCCCAATAGAAATTGCCTCACTCCAATTCTTACTTTATAGAAACTATCCAAACTAGCCAATTCCTTCCCTCAGTCTGGCCATAATCAAACACCAACTTATCAATCATCCCCTAGTCCTACTTATGTCTTTTTTTTCCTCTTTCCCCATTCCTACTGCTACCATAGGTTCATAGGTTGGTACTAGGCTATCAGACCTAGGGCCTATACAAGCCTAGCCATAACAATTCCCTGGCTATTTCTTCCCACATTATTTACTTCCCTGGACCCCTGTCTAGCAGGGCGAGTGACGTGATCCCCAGGGTGAATTTCCTTTCTCCCATCCAATCGTCAATGTTCCTTTTGAAGAGGACCAAAGAGGCACTCTGCTTGACATGTATGGGCAATCTATTCCAGAGTCTGGGGAGTCTCTGGGTTAGGAACCTATCCCTCCAGCATGTTTTGTTTATTGTGGTGACAAGGTTTAGATCCCTGGAGCGTGTGGCTCTGAGGGATTGGGATTTCTTTAAGTGTAGCATGTCCAACAGCTCTGGATTTGACATGGCCTTGTATGTTAAGCAAAGATCGCCTCTGAGTAGACGATATGTGACAGAGTACAGCTGGAGTTTTTTAAGGCGGTCAGCGTAGGGCATCTGCTTTAGGCCTGTGATTCTTTTAGTGAGGTATTTCTGTGGTCTTTCCAGTTGTTGCAGATGTC
The DNA here is from genome assembly GCF_019279795.1 of Protopterus annectens. NCBI lineage: Eukaryota > Metazoa > Chordata > Ceratodontiformes > Protopteridae > Protopterus > Protopterus annectens. The sequence continues at coordinate 61,326,189 of NC_056747.1, forward strand.
TTGAGAGGTACATACCAAACGGGGCATTGTATTCTATAATGGGTCTAATGAGGGATGAGTACAGTGGGACAATGACCTCCTTTTTTCTGGATGAAAAGCCCTTAGTGATGAGGTGTGCCACACAGAAGGATTTCCTGACTGTTGTGGCGATGTGGTTATCGAAGGTGAGACCACTGTCCACCTGTGTCCCTAAGTCTCTTATCAAACGTTCGGTGTTTAGTGTACTGCCACCTATATGGTAATTCACGGATACATGTTTTTTCCCGAAGGGGATAACTACACATTTCTTGGCATTGAGCTTGAGCCCATGGCTCTGACACCAAGCATCTGTTTCTGTAAGGCCCTTTTGTAGAGTATCCACATCATTTGGGGATTCAATAATGGCTCCCAGTTTGCAGTCATCTGCAAACTTTGTTATCCAGAGTCCCTTAGTGTTGGCCTGTACTTCAGAGAAGTAGATGCCAAACAAAAGCGGTCCCAGGACTGAACCCTGAGGTACTCCACTTGTCACTTGTCTGGAGCTGGATTTGGAGTCGGCTACTTTTACAGTGTGGGTTCTATCAGTAAGCCAGTTAGCAACCCATTGGGTGACATAGGGATTAATGCCCAGCTTAGTAAGTTTATCTATGATTCCAGAGTGGGGGATGGTGTCAAAGGCCTTGGCAAGGTCTAGATAGGCTGTGTGGACCACCTTACCCTTGTCCATGGCTCTGGAGACTGATTCGAAGTCAATCAAGTTCAGGAGACAAGATCGGCCCTTCACGAACCCAAACTGGGCGGGGTCCAGTGTTTGAAGGTTGCCAATGTCTTTGTTTATAAGTTCCATGATAATACACTCCATGGCCTTGCAGATAAGGCTCGTCAGACTGATGGGACGGTAGTTTCCAGGATCCAAGGTGGATCCCCCCTTGTGAAGTGGGATAAATGTAGCTGTGCGCCACTCAGTGGGCATGAAACCTGAGGTGAGGCTATGATTAAACATGACATTTAGGTGAGGGGCCAGTTCATATTGTAGTTCGTGTAGTACACAGCCCGGGATGTCATCTGGTCCCATGGATGCTGTATTCTTAGCTTTGGAGAGTGCGTTTTTTACCTGTGTGGCCGTTATTACAGGAATTTGGCAATCTTCCGGTATTGAGATGGGCCATTTAGGGGGTGAGAGGGGGGTGAAGTTGGCACTGAATCGATCTGCCAGGATATTGGCAATATCCTTGGGATCAGTATATTTAATGCCATTCTGTTTTAGCTCAGAGCAGATCTGAGCATTGCCATTTAGATTCTTGACAGTTATAGAATGCCTTGTTGTTGTCTTTGGAATCTTTGGCAATTTTATTTTCGTAACTAGCTTTGGAGGATTTTATGAGGGATCTCAGTTTCTTACTGAGGCTGGTAAGGAAGTTTTTTGCATCCTGGGATTTTCTTCTTTTCTGCAACAGTTTCTTCCTTTTGTTGTAAAGTTTGTTTATGGCAGGGGACCACCAGATTGGCTTCTTTTTTTGGATGAGAGCATCTTGGTTCTATTTGGGATGGCACAATTTATGCATGAGTGGATCTGCTCGTACAGTGCCTTAGTGTAGGATTCAGCAGTTGAACTGTCAGCTCCCGTCTGCATGGATGTCATGAAGTTTGTCAGTTCTGACTTGAGTAGCATGAAGTTGGCATTAGAGAAGTTTTTTATGGAGGTTTCCTTACTGGGGGGTGGGGGTGGGATGTGGATGTTAAGGGTGATTAGCTTATGGTCAGACGTGACTAACGAGGGGGTGATCATACGTGTGGAGCATCAATTTCCCATGTTGGTAATGACCAGGTCTAGGATACTGGAGCCCCTGGTGGGACTATGGATTAGTTGATCCAGGGCGTTGGAATTTATGAATTCTAAGAACCGCTGGGCAAAGGTGTTGGTACATGAGTAGCTTTCCCAGTTAATGGCAGGGTAGTTAAAATCACCCAGTATTAGGGTGTTTGGTTCTATCTTAATATTTTCCAGTATGTTTAGAAAGGTGTAGTGAGAATATTGGGGTATGGTGGGGGATCTGTAGCAAGCTACAATTTGGATTGCAGTCTTACCTAGTGTTAGTTGCACCTGGAGAATTTCAGACGTATTGTGTTGGGCAACTAGCCTGGTGGTGTGAATATTGACACTCCTCCACCTTTAGTGTTTCGGTCCTGCTTTGGTGGCCAAAAAGTGTGGTAAGAGTTGTATCCTGGAATTGCAGGGGTGCTCTCTGGAGCCTTGAACCACGTCTCAGTTACTGCACAGATATTGATGTTCTCCATTTTTAGGAGTGCCTCGACAGAGTGCATTTTGAGGTTTAGACTTCTAGCATTGAGTAGCATTACCTTCAGATTTTGCATGCTTGTACCTGTTACGGTGGTGGTTTTGTTCATTGAACTTTGCCTAAAAAAGGCACTACAGGGGTGGCAAGAGCCTTAGCCAGTAACCTGAATCCCAGAGGTAACAGGTGCAGACCATCTCTGGCAAAGCATCATGGTCTGTCAATCATGTCGTCCCAGGCAGACAGATACTGGATCCCCTTTGAATGACACCAGAAGTTTAGCCAATTGCTGAAGTCAATCATTTTGTCCTTATATTGTGGTATCATTCTGGGCGAAGGCAGGATGCTACTCAGGGCTAGGGTCATACCTGCCTGGGCCACATGATCCGAGAGCTCTTCCATGTCTCTTTTCATGTAGTCAAGGGAGGTACGTCTCAAGTCATTCACTCCAACATGGACAATGACAGTCATATTTGTACTTGTGGAGTGACTTGAGTGCATGCATTATGTGGCGGATCCTGGCACCCGACAGGCAGCTGACTGTAATTTTCTCCTTGTTCAACCTGGTGAGAGGGACATCAGTGTGCCGGACTATAGAGTCACCTATGACTAAAGTGTTAGGTACATTGTCTTGCCTTAGGGGCTGTTGCTGGGTGGCACACAGGTGTTTTGAACTATGTGACACTTTGGTTGTGATTGGTGTTTGTTTGCATTTCAGCTTCAGAGGCCCTTGTTGCTTGGGCAGGTTACAGTTAAGGGCCTCTGCATATGTGGATTTAGTGTTGCTATATGTGGGTGTTGGTGGTGTGGGTTTAGAAGGGCTATGTGTTGCTTGAGGTGTAGTGTGGGTGTTAACCTTCTCCTCTTGACTGTCTAGCACAATCTTGGGTGGAGAGAGCTTTGCTTCCACTTTGGTTATGTAAGTGCATCTCTCACAGGTTGTAGTGTTGGGTGGTAGGAGGAGAGGGTTGTCTGTGTACATGAGGCAATTGCTGCATTGCCCCAGTATGCCCAGATTCACCAGGTGGACAGAAGAAGTCACCGGAAGCTGACCCTTGGACATGCCTGGTTTGATGCTTTTTTTTTTTTTTTGTAAAGTACAGGAGCTGTTTTCCCTTACCTTAGCAAGGTACTTTGCAATTATAGGCTGTTTAGTGCCTACTATTAATTTCTCCTTATTAACAAGGAGAGTTGAGTGCTTGTATCAGTTTAAGGCTTCCTAGTGCTTTCCAGCAAGTATTAGAGAAAGTGCTAGTCAAAGGGATGCTTAAAAGTAAGATGAAAAAAAAATGCACACTGCAGTTTGCACTAGAGAAGGTAGACGTGAAAGTAGGTAATTAAGTCTAATTAATCTACCTGTTTAAAAAGTTAAGGTTTAGTGGAGAGTTACTATTTTTAAAACAGCAAGATGGTTGAAAGGGGTGGTCACTTTTGTATTCTGGTACTATGGAATACAGTAGGATGGCCAATAAATTTAAATAGTTGAAGGGGAGGGGTTTTTGATTTAGTGATTACTCACACAAGCCACTGAAAGTAGAGAGGAAATGAGATATATGGTCAAATTAACATAAGAGGCAGGCAACTAGAAAGACAGTGGTATTTAACAAGACAACTATGACTGGGTGGGAGGGCGGGAAAAAAATTCTGCCCGACTCAGAAGAGAGAGAGCTGTGGTCTCTTTTGAAGTTTTAATATGCTGTTAAAGCAGAATGCAGGTAAAACACATGGTAAAGAAAACAAACTACAGTATTTAAAATATACAAAATACAAAAAATAAAAGCAAACCAACCTTTCCTTCACAGCAACATGTAGCAGAGTCTGGATGAGCCTTTCTAGTAAATAACTAAATAACTAAACTTCTTCTAAAGTTCAAACCAGGGTGCACTGCCCTGACAACTTGCCCCCCCAAATATCTACAAATCTCAGCTAGAGCCATCAGTTATCCCATTAGTACTCTCAAACAGCTGGATTAAAGAATGCAACATATCTACTATTTAGAAAAAAGCCTACATCCTCCCACTTCAAAAAGGTGGTAACACCGAACTTCTGCCCCATAGCCATATTATCCCCATCTCCAAAATAATGGCAAAATGCAATCAAACCCAACTTGTGCATTACTTAATCCAGAACCAACTCATCTCCATTACTCAAATTGGTTTCGGCATGGTCATAGCACCACAAAGTACAGTTGTGTACACTTGCCATAAATGTAGATGTTCGAGTGTATTCACTGTTGCAGTCATCACATTTGGGTTATCCCTGCCAGCCCTCAGTCGGCCCAAATACCAGAGGAGTAGTATTTCTGCATCAGTTGCAGTCACTCCAGGACTAACGTCAGGTCGTCAGTAGTATAAAATAAGACAGCCGTCATTACATCAGTTTTTCTTGCCCTGTCAAGAGCCACCAAGAGGGAGCTAGGTTATGGTGGAAGAACACCACCAGTAGAAAGTAAATTCCAAAGATTCCTTGTAAGGACAGACAGAGAGACAAGGGGGATGGAGGGAGGGAAGCCAGGACTGCAACAGTGAATACACTCAAACATCTACATTTATGGTAAGTGTACACAACTGTACTAGTGTTCTTTGTGTTTCACTGTTGCCGTCATCACATTTGGGTTGATTCCTAAAGCTGAAGAAAAGGGTGGAGGCAGTAAGAAGACTGGGGGCTGGCTAGGATGCCCTGCATGACTGTGGTGGCAAAGCCTGCCCTGGATTTGGAGAAGATAGGCAGGTGATAATGCTTGGTGAAGGTATGAACTGATGTACATTGTTGCAGACTCCAGGATGTCCCTGGTGGGGACCCCTCTGAGGAAAGCTGCAGAGGTGGAGGCTGCTCTGGTAAAATGTGTCCTGACCCCCTTATGGGGGAGGTTTCCTGTGTTGCTTGTAGGAGAAATGGATGCAGTGTGCTATCCATTTGGAAATGGTTTGTTTGGATATGGCTTTGCCCTCTGCTCCTGCAGCAACGCTGACTACATTGATCAATTTTTCTAAATGATTTAGTCCTGTCTAGATAGAATCTGAGCTGTCTGTGCACATCTAGAGAGTGCAGTATCTTTCCCACCTTGTTTTGTTGGTTAGGGAAAAAGGTGGGGAAATGAATGAATTGGTTGAGAGCCACACTGGACATCACTTTTGGCATGAAGGATGGGTTAGTCCTGAGTGAGACCCTGTCAGCATGGAAAATGACGAAGTGCTCTACAGCACTTAGTGCTTATAGCTCGGATACTCTTCTTGCTGAAGTGATGGCCAGAAGCAAGGCCGTCTTCCATGAGATTAACTCTGCTGAAGCTGCTGGTTCAAAGGGGGGCAGGTGAGCTTTTCCAACAAAATGTTTAGGTCCCAAGCTGGGGTAGGTGCTCTTCAGGGTGGCCTCAAGTTGTTAGCCCCTCTTAGGAACTGTTTCAATAGATGAAAAAAACAGACCCCTGTGTAGTAGGTCAGCAAGGTAATCCAGGATGACAGGTAGGGACGGCTGTGCTGTCCCAGCTCCTTTAGCCTGGATCCAGGTACAAAACCTTTTCCATTTGTCAGCATAAGACTTTCTAGTGCTAGGGAGTCTGGCCTCATGTATAACATCTAGAACCTGTTTGCTGAGATTGGCAGCTTGTGCAGTGGTCAGGGAATAAGCCAGGCTGCCAGATTGAGGGTGTGTAATTGGGGATGCATGAATTTTCCTTCCCTCTGGGTCAGGAGTGTTGGGATCTGAGGGAGATGCCACAGTGGCAGAGGTGACAGGCTGCACAGCAATGGGTACCAGTACTGGCGTGGCCAGTCTGGGTCAATCAGGACTATCCTCTTTTCCTCCCTTATTTTGAGCAGTACACCCTTGCAATAAGCGGTAGTGGGGAAAGTGCATAGACTGAGAGGTTGACCCACTGGAAGGATACAGCATCTACTTTCTAGGCCTTGAAGTGAGGCTTCTTGGTGCAGAACTTGATGAGCCGATGGCTGGAGTGGGAAGCTAAGAGGTCGACCTTCGGGGTTACCCATTTCTGAGTTACAAGGGTGAAGGTTCTTAGGTCTAGCTGCCACTCGTGTGGGTCCAGAAGATTTCTGCTTAAATTGTCTGTCAAAGTTGAGAGAGCCTGGCAGGACTTGTGCAAACAGGTGTAGTTGCATGGCTGTGGCAGTGTGCAAACAGGTGTAGTTGCATGGCTGAGGCCGTGTACCAAACGTGAGTAGAATGCAAGAAGCCATGAACCCCAGAGCTTGCAAGATTTTCTTTGCGGATAACTGGGGTTTGGTGGCTAGTTGAGAGAAATAGGCTGTCAGGTAGGTATGCTTTTCTGGTGTAAGGAATGCCATCTGGGTTGCTGTATCCAGGCTTGCTCCCAGGAATATATTTTTTTGGGTGGGTACTAGTTTGGATTTCTTTTCAATGATGGTATACCCTAGGGAAGTCAGTAGGTCCTTTAGAAAGGCCAGGTGCTTGAGCAGCTTTTCCTGTTTGCCTGAATTACGTAGTCATCTAAGTATGTGTAAATTTGAGTATTTCTTTGCCTGCAAAAAGCAATGGCGGGAGCCAGACATTTTGTGAAAACTGGGAGTAGTGGATAAGCCAAAGGGAAGTGCAGAGAACTGAAAGTGCAGTGATCCTGCCCTGAAACATAGATATTCCCTGCATGACTCCCTGATTGGGATGTGTAGGTAAGCCTCTTTTAAGTCTAGGGTGGCTAACCAAGCATCCCTGGAGAACATAGGTAGTAGTTGCTGGCGGGTGAGGATTCTGAATTTTGGTATCACCAGAAAGGTGTTTAGAATGGATAGATCAAGGATGGGGTTCCAGGTGCCCCCTTTTCTGGGTACCAGGAAGAGTCTTGAGTAGAAACCTTGGCCTATCTGTTCTGCAGGAACGTGCTCTATTACCCTCAGACAGCAAGGAAAGGACTTGCTTTTTGACCTCTGCCCACTGATTTGGGGGAAGATCTAGAAACCCTTTTGGGGTTGGTAGTGTGTGGAAATAAAATGCGTGTCCCTGGGACACTATGTTGAGGACCCAACTGTCGTTGGTAATAGTGGCCCAGGTGCTTGCGTGGAAGGAGAGTTTCCACCTAGGGAAAATGCAGGTGGGCAGAGGGAGGGGGTGGAAGTAGACAGTCATTGTGAGTTCTTACCATGAGGGGGTGGCTTAGCACTCCCTGGATTTTAAGAGGAGGAACTCCATTGCTTAGATCTCTGCATTATTTGGGGCCTGCTTCCCCGGGGTCTGGGCTGAGATGACCTGGAGGAGGCAGAAAAGGACCAGTGCTTGGTGGAGCAATACCTACCGAACCTGGGTGTCTGGACCTGCAGGAAGTCCTTAACTGTCTGCATAGATTTAGCATTTTCTTCCATCTTTTTTAAGACCTTCTCTGCCTTGGTGCCAAATAAGTTGTCTTTGTGCAAAGGTGCATCCAATAATTTGGATTTGACATGGTCTGGCAAGGGCTGTTCCTTAAGCCAAGCATGCCTTCTAAGGACAAAACCAGTGACTGCGGCCCTGCAAGATACTTCTAGGGTGTCAAACCACATTGTAAGGTGTGCTTCGTTACTTGACTTACAGAATACATTAACTCTTGTAACTCTATTTTCTGCACAAGCAGGAAAAGATGACATGACATTGTTTTGTTTGAGGAGTTCCATGGTATGTTGCTGAAATTTTAGGATATGGAACTGACAATTTAGTGCTCTAATAGCAAGAGTTAGCAGAGGTGTATACTTTTTTTTTTACCCCAACTGTCTAATGCGCGGAAATCCCTATCTGAGAGGGTGGGATTCTTAGCAGAAGTTGCTTTAATTCCTTTAGGACCTTGAAAAATAACCTCAAGGTCAGCAGTAGGATTTTTGAAAAGAAATTTGAGAGTCAGGGACTCTAATACCAGTCAGGTTTCCTGGGAGCAGGAGGGAGGTGTCAGAAGTCAAACTAGATTCCATGAAAACATCATCCACAACATCGAGGACAGGAGGAATGGCCAGAGGTCTGTGCTGTGGAAGATCTAAGAATTTCCTGAGTCTCTTTTTAGACTCAGGGTAGTCCTGACATTCCCATTGTAAATGCTCCCTTAAAGTATGTAAAGTTTCACCAAAGGAAAAGTCCTCGGGTGGAGAGGCTAAAGGAATGCATTCCTGTGCATCAGAATTCTCATAAGCAGAGATGGGTTGCATGCCTTCATATTCAGATGCCTCAGTCTCATCGGATTCCTGTTTAGATAAAACTACTGGGGATAAATCTCTCTTTTGGAAGGGGTAGCTTGGCTTCCCCTGATCAGCATTATAAGGTCTTCCACCATTTTAAGCATTTGAGACTGAGACAAGGAAGCAGGTGCTTGAGACTGGGTCAGTTTCTTGGGTGCGATTCGCACCCTGGGCCTTAGAAAAGTACAGTTGTGTACCTACCATAAATGTAGATGTTCAAGTGTATTCACTGTTACGGTCATTACACTTGGGTTATCCTGCTGGCAGGATACCCGCAGTCGGCTCGAATTCCAAAGTCTTGGTCCGGCGTCGGTTGCTGTCACCTCTTCCCTGATGTCAGTGCGCCTGGGGTACAAAAGATGCATCCGACGCCATTTTATTCAGTTTTTCTTGCTCCAGATGTCAGGTGCCCCCAAATTGGTAGGCCAAAAATTTATGCCAATAAGTATGCATGCAATAACAAACATTTCGTTCATCTACAAGCAAATACACCACATAGGTTGTATAGGATAGATAAGTACAGAAGTCCCAGCAAAGAAAAGGGTGGTGGTGGGTGGGTAACCTGGACTGCAACAGTGAATACACTCGAACATCTACATTTATGATAGGTACACAACTGTACTATGCTCATCGTGTTTCACTGTTGCAGTCATTACACTTGGGTTGAATCCCAAAGCTGAGGCAGGGTGGCTGGGTCTAAATAGGATTAGGAGTGGCAAAGCCTGCTCTGGATTTAGAGTAGAGAGGTAAATGGTAGTGCTTGGTGAAAGTGTGCACTGAACTCCAAGTTGCAGCCTCTAAAGTGTCTTTGGTTGGTACCCCTCTGAGGAAGGCTGCTGAAGTGGCTGCTGCTCTGGTAGAATGTGGCCTAATGCCCTTAAGGATTGATTTGCCATGTTGTGAATAACAATCGAATGCAGTGGACTATCCATTTCGAAATAGTCTACTTTGAGACAGGCTTTCCTTGTGATCCTGCAGCATATGCCACTAAAAGTTGCTCAGTCTTTCTGAAAGCTTTAGTTCTGTTCAAGTAGAAGCGTAGCTGTCTGTGTATGTCCAAAGAATGCAGGAGTCTCTCACCCTTATTCTGTGGGTTTGGATAAAAAAGTAGGTAAATGAATGGTTTGGTTCAGGGCCACACTGGACACTACTACCTTAGGCATAAATGTCGGGTTTTTCCTCAGAGAAACCCTGTCCGGATGGAAAATGATAAAAGGTTCCACAGCCATGAGAGTCTAACTCTTGAGACTCATCTTGCAGAGGTTATTGCTAGGAGCAGAGCTGTTTTCGAAGATAAGAACTTTATTTCAGCTGTATTGGCTGGCTCAAAAGGTGGCAGTGTGAGTTTCTCCAAGACATAAATAAGGTCCCATGCAGGTAATGGTGCTATCCTTAGAGGTCTTATGGTTTTGGCCCCTCTGAGGTACTGCCGTAGCACTGGATGAGAAAAAAATAGGTGGTTCCGTATTGTAATGAGCTGAAATGGCAGAGGCATGGATTTTAATTGATGAGAAGGATAGGCCTTTGTCCAGCATCTCAGTTAGGTATTGTAAAATCTGAGGAATATTTGGTACAAGCGTGTCAATTCCTTGTGCCTGGTTCCAAGCACAGAATCTCTTCCATTTTTCTGCATAAGATTTTCTGGTACTTGGCCTCCTGGCCTCCAAAATAACATCCATCACTGCTTTAGACAGAGGTGTGTTCTGAATGGCTACATTATTCGCCATGCTGCCAGATTTAGGGTCCTGAGTTGGCTGTGCAGGATCAGATTGTTTTGTTGGGTCAGTAAGTGAGGAATTAGAGGCAATGTCTAGGCTGGGCCTTGAGACAAGCTCTTTAGGATTGGGTACCAGTGCTGGCGGGGGTCAGTCTGGGGCAATCAGAATCATTTTGGCTTCTCTTGTCTGACCTTTAGGAGTACCTTGGGAAGAAGAGGCAGAGGAGGAAAGGCATATACTGTTAGGGTTTTCCAGCTGAATGATAGAGCATCCACTTTCCATGCTTGCTTGTGAGAAGTCCTTGTGCAGATTCTCTGTAGTTGGCAGTTGTGAGGGGAGGCAAAAAGATCTATGTCTGGGCATCCCCATTTCTTTGTTATCATGCTGAAGACTTGTGGATCCAGTTTCCACTCGTGGGGATCCGTAATGTTTCTGCTTAGTTCGTCTGCCAGAGTATTTTTCTTTACTGGCAGGAATTGTGCTTGCAGATGTACTTGATAAGGCAATGCTGTGTCCCACAAAGTCATGGCTTGTCTGCAGAGGGGGTAGGAATGTGTGCCTCCCTGCTTGTTTATGTACCACATGACTGTAGTATTGTCCGTCCTTATCAGTAGTTGTCCTGGATGAAGAAGGTCCTTGAAAGCCGTCAGGTCTTTCTGAACAGCTAGCATCTCTTTTTGATTGATATGAAGATGCATTTGGCTTGAGGGCCATGTGCCCTGAATACATTTTCCTGCCATGTGGGCCCCCCAGGAATAATCTGATGCATCTGTTGTTAGTGTTTGCCTGGCTGTGGGTAAAGTGAATGGCTGTCCCTTGTTGTGGTGACAGGCCTGTTGCCCACCATCGAAACTCCTGTTGTAGGCAAGGAATGAGGGAAATTAATGATTCCAGACTGTGGATATGTTGAGTCCAAACACTTTTTAGATACCATTGTAGCTTCCTCATATGCAGTCTGGCATATGGAATTAGCAGAATGCAGGACTCCATGAAGCCCAAAGCCTGCAGAATTTTTGTTGCAGATAACTGGGTCTTTGTTGCCAACATTGTGAAGTAAGAAGTCAGTTGCCTTTATTTGTCTGGCGTGAGATAAGCCATCTGGGCAGTTGTATTTAAGCGCACCCAGGAATATTATCTCTTGAGAGGGTACTAATTTTGATTTCTTTTCCTTTACTGTGTACCCCAGCCAAATTAATAATCTTTTTACAAACGCCAGGTGCTCTAGTAGAATTGTCCTTGTTCTCTGCCTGAATAAGGCAATCGCCCAAGTAAGGATATATTTGAAATTCTCTTTGTCTGCAATATGCAATTACTGGTGCCAGGCATTTTGTGAAGACCCTGGGCGCAGTAGATAAGCCAAAGGGCAGTGCAGAGAATTGGTAGTGCACTGAGCCAGCTATGAATCTGAGGTATCTTCTGCAAGGTTGACTGGTACATGCAGGTATGCCTCTTTTAGGTCCAAAGTTACAAGCCAAGCCTTCTTGCCCAGTATGGGCAGAAGCTGCTGCAAAATCAACATTTTGAATTTTGGAACGTCCAGAAATGCATTCAGAATAGACAGGTCCAGTATTGGTCTCCAGACTTTGTCCTTTCTGGGTACCAAGAAAAGTCTTGAGTAAAATCCTTGTCCCTGCTCTTACTATACTCGCTGAATGGCCCTCATGTGCATGAGGGATGAAACTTGTTTTTGTGCCTCTGCCCATTGATTGTGTGGTAGGTCTGGCATACCTTTTGCCCCTGGCAGGGTGTGAAAGTGGAACCTGTAGCCCTGGGACACTATATTCAAGACCCATTTGTCCTGGGTGATCATGTGCCAGTTTTGAGAAAAAAAAAGTGCTAGTTTTCCCCCAAAGGGGGCTGCCAAAAGAAGTGCTTGGTGCTGGCAGAGGAAAGTCACTGGGACTGTTTCCTGTATGGCTGTGATTTGTCTTCCCCACTTTTGGAGGTAGAAGCGCACCACTGTTTAGGCCTGTATAAGCCCTGGGGCTGGGATCTGCCTCTAGGGCGTCTGTATCTGTCTCTCTGTGGTCTGTCTGACACTGGAAAAGACCATTACTTTTGTAGGCCAGTTCCTGCTAAATCTGGGTGGCTGTACCTGTAAGAAATCATTTACTGTTTGCATAGATTTCGCTTTGTCCTCCATTTTCTTCAACACCTCCTCTGCTTTAACACCAAATACAAGTATCATGCTGTAATGGAGCATCTAGTAATTTTGCTTTAACATGATCAGGTAGATTCTGTTCCTTTAACCAAGCATGCCTCCTAATGACAGAACCCATAACCGTGGCCCTACAAGAGGCCTCTAGAGAATAAAAACCACATTGCAATGTATGCTTTCCCACTTGTTCAGTTGCATGCAATAAATCCTGCATTTCCTTATTTTCTGCACAATCAGAATTTGACAACATTTTCTGTTTTAGCAGTGACATTAAGTATTGCTGATATTTAAGCATATGAAATTGACAATTTAAAGCCCTCACAGCCAAAGTAGCAGAAGTGTAAACTGTTTTCGCCCATCTGTCTAGAGCCCTAGAATCCCTGTCAGAGGGGATAGTTTTTTTTTTGCAGTATAAGCCTTGACCCCTTTGGGACCCTGAGAAATAGTTTCTGGATCAGCAGCAGGGTTTTTATAAAGAAATTTATGAGAGTCTGGAACCCTGTAGTATCTGTCTGGTTTTACGGGGGTAAAGAGTTAGGAGAAAGGCCGGACTCTGAAAATACATAGTCTGCAATGTCTAACACAGGGGGAAGAGCAAGAGGTCTGTGCTGAGGTAGTAAAAGAAAATCTCTAAGCCTTTTCTTTGATTCTAAGTAGTCTTGGCACTCCCAGTGGAAGTGCTCCCTCATGGTATGCAGGGTTTCCCCAAAAGAAAAATCCTCAGGAGGAGAGGCTGAAGGAATAGATTCTTCAGCATCAGAATCCTCATAGGGAGGAAAAGAGTATTCCTGCTCAGAAGAGGAGTCAGAGGAAATGGAAACCTGATCTGAAGATTCGTTTTCTGTCTCTTGCCTAGGCCTCATCAGGAGGGGGATGGGAACCCCTGCTCAACGTAATTAGGTCTTCGGCCATTTTGAGCATCTGTTTTTTAGGCATGGAAGTCTGTCCAGGAGAATGCTGTACTTGTTGCTTTGTCTTTAGAGCTGCTTTAGTCTTTGGTCTGGAAGCTGAGGTAGGCTTTACATATAACTGTGTAGGTCTGAAAACACCCTCAGAAGCCGATGCCTGCTCAGCGGCTCCGGACCCATATGAGGGAATAGTTTCAGTGTGTCCAATACCTTGAGTATCCAGAGGCCTAGCTGGCTCCACGTGGGAGTCGGCAGTGGCCTGTGGCTCTGAGGTAGCGGGCGTCAGGAGCTGCGAAAGCACCTCACTGAGAACCGGCGACTGGCTTAGCAGAAACCTCGTCGGCTTTGGACCTTGGATGCCTGTCCTTTTCCTTGCGCTTTTTATAAACTCTGGTCTGTTGTTCCGACGGCATTATATAACTGAATCTTCGGCTAAAGTAATGAAAGGCAAAATCGTACAGACGCTTAATACTGCGTTGGCTAAATCTAGCGCAAAACCGACAGCTAGCAACATTGTGATCAGGGCCTAGGCAAGGAATACATTAAGAATGAAAATCCTTATGAGGTATTTGCTTCCCACAAGAAATACAATTGTTAACTTTTTCTAACATTGGTCTGGAGCAAGAAAAGTTTCCCCAACGGGGTACTTAGCTTTAATCAAGACTTCGGATCTGAAATTCGTTTTTGAAAATCTCAGGAGTCGGCCGACCGGCACTTGCGAACTGCTTTTGCTTCGGGCACCGCGCGGCAAGACAGACTGAAGAAAATGGCGTCGGCTGCATCTTTTAAACCCCAGGCACACTGACGTGAGGGAAGAGGTGACAGCAACCGATGCCGGACCAAGACTTTGGAATTCGGGACGACTGCGGGTAGCCTGCCAGCAGGATAACCCAAGTGTAATGACTGCAACAGTGAAACACGAACATCTCAGTAGTTTTCAAAAGAACGGTAGATGCGTGTCGAGAATCGGTAGTGCGAAGTACTTCCTCGGAAGCCGGTGCCTGCTCAGCGGCTCCAGACCCATCCAAGGTAGAGACATCAGCAGGATCCTAAGTCAATGAAGAGTCTCACGGCATACCAGACTCCGAAAGGGTCTGAGTAGCGGCCTACGAATCCACAGAAGCGGGCACCAGGGGCTGAGAAAGCACCTCACTGAAGGCCAGAGAACTGACGACTAGCTTAACGGAAGCGTCATCGGTAGGTTTGGACCTGTTCAGCCTGTCTCTGTTTTTATCCTTGTGTTTTTTTTGGAAGATCTGCTGTTGAATGGCTTACCAAAGCCATAGCGGAATTACAGGACTGACAGCAAAAATATCTATCTAGAATAAGGGCCCGACGACATATAGTTCTGGTGTTGAACAAAGCACAAAACCGACAGCAGGGGACGTCGTGGTCTGGGCCTAAGCAAGTGATGCAGTAAGAATGAAAGTCTCGGTGCGGTATTTGCTTTCCACAAATGAGACAATTGTTAACTTTTTCTGACATCGGTTAGAGCAAGAAAAAAAAAAAGAATCCCCAACAGGGTACTTAGCTTTCAAAGACTTCAACTTCAATTCGGAAAACGAAAACTCAGGTAACGGCCGACCGGGACTCGTGCGAACTGCTTCTTCTTTGGGCTCCTCAGCAAGTAAGACTGATGTAATGGCGTTGACTGCCTTATTTTATACTACTGACGACCTGACATCATTCCTGGAGTGATGGCAACCGGTGCAGAAATACTATGCCTCTGGTGTTCGGGCCGACTGAGGGCTAAGGGATAACCCAAATGTGATGACTGGAACAGTGAAACACGAACATCTGCTCTCCTTTCCTTCTTGAACACTGTTAACCATGCGTGTAATGAAAGTAAACTTGTCTCTGCATGGTTCCTCGACCTCTCAAAAGCTTTGATACAATCTCCCATTCCCTCCTCCTTTCTAAGCTCTCAAACTTAGGCATGTCCACTCCTGTCCTTGACTCGTTTAGCAATTACCTTACAAAGAGAGAACAAGCCACTTAAATGGCAACTCTCCTTCAACCCCCACTGGAGTGACGCAAGGTTCCATCCTTGGAACACTTCTCTTCAGCATATTTATTAACAATTTCCATTCTGCTCTTACTCATGCTTCAATATACAGACGACTCTACAATCCTCTGCTCAGCCACCTCACACACTGAGCTCTTGGACAAGACCCAAAAAACTTTCTCCACAACTGAAACCTGGATGAGTAACAACCACCTTCCCGTAACCACAACAAAACCAAGCGCCTGCTTTTCATCCCCCCAATAAATACCATTAACAAATCTAAATTCATCATTCACTCCTCTAACGTGACAACTATAGAGGTCATTCCCTATACCAAGCTTCTTGGAGTTACCATTGATGCAAACTTAGCATCTGAGCATCACATCCTCAACAATATTAAAAAAACACACACCAAAAACTCAGCACCCTATATAGAAACAAATTTCCTAAATCACTCCACTAGACAAACTCTTGCCTCAACTTTTCTTCTACATTCTCTCCTCTATGGTACTCTCACAAATATCCAGTCCTGCTTAAAAACTAAGATGGAAACCTGTTGTAACAAAAATCGCCAAATTTGTAACTAATGCTAAGTATTTATTCCATCACTGCTCTTCACTACAATCTCTCTGAACTGGTTAGAACTTTCCACGTCATCTCACCTACATACAATTATTTACTGCTCACAAAATCATCTATAAAACACTTCACTGCCCAGGTCTTGCTCCCCTTCTGACCCAATAGGCATCTCAGATCAGAAAATCAGTCTTTTCTCCAAGTGGACAGACCAAACCTCCCAGCTGGTCAATATCTATACTCTTATCATTGCTAAACTCTGGAATGCACTTCCATCCACTCTATGTACCATCAGTGGTGCATCTGTATTCAAAAAGGCTTCACACCAATATCTTTCTTCTTAATGGCTCTGCTCATGCACCATGTCCAAATCCTCTATAACAAAACCTTCTCTAAAACCAACCTTTCCCCATACGCATCTAATTTATGCATCCTCTATGAAAAACATCCTCTAGCACCTTTTAAGTTTGACTATGCTACTAAAACGCATTGTTACCCACATTTACTCTTTTTGCACTTTGTCACAATTTTTAAATCTCTCCTAGATGACTTAGCATTTTTCCCCTCATTTTTCTTCATACTTTGTATATCCATGCTTTTAACTAAATTGCCTATATTTTGTCTCTGGAGCCCCTGGAGCTTTTCGCCCCAAGCCTTTAACAACTTCTACTATCTCATATTTTATTACTCTGTATGTTATCTTGTATTTTTTTACCCTGTATTTTATTATCTTTTTTTTTTTTTTTTTTTATCTTGTAATTCATTTGTGGATCTTTTATCTCCGGGCCTCCACTGAAAATGGGCTAATTTCAGTGGACTTTCCTGGTCAACTGTAAATAAATTATGAGTACCGAGATTTCAATTCACCTACTAGCCCTACACGTACCAATCACTGACTTAAATTTCACAACGGTATTACAGGTGCCAGCTTTAAGATATCCTCTCAACAAAACAACCTTCTAGGGACACCTTACCTTCTTTACCACTGCCACACTCCAAAGCAGTGGGTTCTTCAATGTCTTCACACAAATCTAAGGTGAAGCTACAATTCCCATACCATCCTAGGAGAGCAGTTTTGAATACAATAGTCTTAAATCATAGGCCCTGACCAACATCAGACTATGACATACCGTGGAAGAAAAACATGGCAAGAATGTAATAGACAAAGTATGGACACCATCTACATACAAAGCATGAGGGGAAGTCTGCGGTAAGGTGTTATCAGCATGTCAATATAGAAAGGGCTCTCGGCTTTGGAAAGTCATGGATGGACACCAGAATCAGCAGGAGATACCTAGAAGTTATGCCTGTAACAGTGACATATGGAGACCATCTGAAGGGCAAGGGTAACAAAATTCTAAAGTGGGGTGGGGGAACAGGATGCTGTGTTGCGACCTCCCCTGTTTGGCATCTACTTTTCTGAAGTAATAGCCAATACCAAAGGGCTCTGCCTCACCAAGTCTGCAGATGACTATAAGCTAAGAGCAGTGACTGAATGACGGCCACCCTGCCGAAAAGGGTTGTCTTAAATAACTGGTGCCAAAATCATGGACTGAAACTAAATACTAAAAAAAATCCATTACTGTATCCTTTGTGAAGTCTTCTATTCCAGGGAAAGTACAGTTGTGTACACTTACATAAGTTGTATTCACTGCTGCAGTCCTAACCCACTGGGGTAGCACTCAGTCGGTCCGAATACCAGAGTCAAGGTTTTGTGCATCGGCTGCTGTCGCTTGCTGGGTGACGTCAGGTCGTCCGAGCTATAAAGGAGAGCAGGTGATGCCATTACCTCAGTTATTCTTGACTTAACCAACCAAAGAAGTCCAATTTTAATAATTAGTGGTAGCCCTGGGGTCAGAGACCCCCACAGAAATATGTGTCTCTATAAGGACAGCAGATCAGGGGGAAGGAGGGAGGGAAAGCAAGACTGCAGTAGTGAATACACTCTAACATCTACATTTATGATAAGTGCATAAAGCTGTACTATGCTCTTTGTATTTCACTGCTGCAGTCCTAACCACTGGGAAGATTCCCAAGGCTGAGGAGAAGGGTGGAAGTTTGATAGAAACTTAAGTTTGTCTGTGCATGCCCTGCAGAAAGTACAGTTTTGTATCTACCATAAATGCAGATGTTCGAGTGCTCATACAGCTGCAGTCATTACAGATGGGGTTATCCTGCCAACAGGCGGGTCCTCGGTCGGCCGAATTCCAAAGTCTAGGTCCGGCGTCGGTTGTCGTCGCTTCTTCCCTGACGTCAGTGCGGCAGGGGTATAAAAGAGGCAGCGAACGCCATTTTCTTCAGTTTTTCTTGCCCTAGATGTCAGGTGCACCCAGAAGGAAGGCAAAACATAATATTATGCAAACATGCAATGTAGATAAATCAAAAACAGTAGTTGCAAGCAAATACACCATAAAAGAATACCCCAAATAGGTTGTATGGTAAAGGTGTTTGTCATAAGGCCTGTCCTAAGAGGGGATGGAGGGAGGGTAACCTGGACTGCAGCTGTATGAGCACTCGAACATCTACATTTATGGTAGGTACAAAACTGTACTATGTTCATCGTGCATACAGCTGCAGTCATTACAGATGGGTAGAATCCCAAAGCTAAGTAAGGGTGGTAGGCACTAAGTGGAACTAGGAGGGGTGAGGATGCCCTGCAGGACTGCTGTGGCAAAGCCTGCTCTAGAGTGAGTACAGTGGAAGGTGGTAGTGCTTGGAGAAAGTGTGCACTGAGCTCCAAGTAGCTGCTTCCAAAATGTCCTTGGTAGGGACCCCCCTGAGGAAAGCTGCAGAGGTAGCTGTAGCCCTGGTGGAGTGGGATCTGATGTATACAGGCACAGATTTTCCATGAAATGAATAACAAAAGCGTATGCAGTGGGCTATCCATTTTGAAATTGTCTGTTTGGAAATAGCCTTTCCTTGAGCACTTGTAGCATAGGACACACAGAGATGCTCAGATTTCCTGAATGGCTTTGTTCTGTCCAAGTAATAACGAAGTTGTCTGTGAATGTCCAAGGAATGTAGTAGTCTCTCCCCTTTGTTCTGTGGATTTGGATAAAAGGTAGGTAAATGAATAGTCTGATTCAAAGCTACACTGGATACTAGCTTTGGCATGAAGGTAGGGTTGGTTCGTAAGGAAACTCTGTCCTGATGGAAAATGATGAATGGTTGCACAGCCATGAGGGCCTGTAGTTCCGAAACCCTGCGTGCTGAGGTAATAGCCAGAAGGAATGCTGTTTTCCATGACAAGTATTGTAGCTCTGTTAAAGAAGCTGGCTCAAAGGGAGGCAGGGTCAGCTTTTCCAATATGAAGGTGAGGTCCCAAGCTGGGACTGGTGGTTTCCGGGAGGGTTTTATATTTTTTGCCCCTCTGAGGAACTGCGTTAATAGAGGATGTGAGAATAAGGGAGGATCTGTATTGTATTTTGCAGAAATGGCTGAAGCGTGGATCTTGATGGAGGAGAAGGAAAGGCCACTGTTTAACATCTCAGCTAGGTACTGTAAAATTTGAGGTATATTTATTACCCAAGGATTCTGGCCCTTTTCTTGATTCCAGGAACAAAATCGTTTCCATTTGGCAGAGTAGGCTTTTCTAGTAGAGGGTCTTCTGGCCTCCAAGATGACATCCTGCACCTCCTTGGAGAGGAGAGTCTGTTGGGAAATTAAGGTATTCTCCATGCAGCTAGATTTAGGGTTTTGAGCTGGCTGTGAAGGGTTTTGTAGTTGTGCTGGGACAACAGAAGAGGGGCTAGAGGTAGGATCCATGGTGGGGAGTGTGTCAGGCTCTTTAGGAGAGGATACCAGTGTTGTCGTGGCCAGTCTGGAGCAATGAGAATCATTTGTGGCCTCTCTGCTCTGGCTTTTAATAGAACTTTGGTCAGTAGAGGAAGAGGCGGGAAGGCACAGACTGTCAATGTTGTCCAATTGAAAGAGAGTGGGTCCACTTTACAGGCCTGTGGATGATCGGTCCTTGAACAAAATTTTTCCAACTGGTAATTTCTGTGGGTAGCAAATAGATCTATGTCTGGCTGTCCCCATGCCCGAGTTATCTTTGAGAAGACTTGAGGATGCAACTTCCATTCGCGTGGGTCTGTCATATTTCTGCTTAAGCTGTCTGCCAGTGTGCTTTCCTTCCCTGGCAGGAATTGTGCCTGTAGTTGAATTTGTAATTCTAGAGCTGTGTTCCATAGGGTCATGGCTTGCCTTCACAGGGAGTATAAATGAGTTCCCCCCTGTTTGTTTATGTACCACATGACTGTGGTGTTGTCTTGTCCTTATCAATAGCTGGCCTGGATGCAGTAGGTCATTGAAGGTCATAAGAACATTTTGCACGGCTAGCATCTCCTTTTGGTTGATGTGTAGGTGCTTCTCTTTTTGGGACCATTTTCCCTGAATGCACTGATCTGCCATGTGTGCTCCCCAGGCGTAGTCTGAGGCGTCCGTTGTGATGATTTGAGTTGCTTGAGGTACACAGAAAGGGAGACCTGTGTTTCTTTGGCATGCTTGAGCCCACCACAAAAATTCCTTTTGAAGGCATGGAATGAGTGGTATAATTGTTTCCAAGCTGTGGCTGTGTTGAGACCATAAGTTTTTAGGTACCATTGTAGTTTCCTCATATGCAGCTTTGCACATGGTATTAGTAGTATGCAAGATGCCATGAATCCCAGAGCCTGCAGGACTTTCCTTGCAGTTAGTCTGGTGAAAGTTGCCATTTTGTTGAAGTATTGAGACAATTGCCCTTGTTTGTCTGGAGTGAGGTAGGCCATCTGGGTGGTTGTATTTAAGCTGGCACCCAGGAAAATTATCTGCTGAGAAGGTATTAGTTTTGATTTCTTTTTGTTCACTGTGTATCCCAGGTAGTTTAACAGTTTTATTACAAACGCCAGATGCTGCAATAGAATGTCCTTGCTGTCCGCTTGGATCAGGCAGTCGTCCAGATATGGGTAAATTTGTATTCCTTGTTGTCTGCAGAAGGCAATTACTGATGCCAGGCATTTCGTAAACACTCTGGGTGCGGTAGATAAGCCAAAGGGCAATGCAGAGAATTGGTAATGGGTTGAACCTGCAAGAAATCTGAGGTATCTTCTGCAATCTTGTCTGATAGGGACATGCAGGTATGCCTCCTTGAGGTCCAATGTTACCAGCCAAGACTCCTTGCCTAGCATGGGAAGAAGCTGCTGTAATGTGAGCATCCTGAATTTTGGCACCTGTAGGTATGTGTTTAGGATGGATAGGTCTAAGATGGGTCTCCAATCTTTGTCTTTCCTTGGTACCAGGAATAGTCTGGAATAAAAACCTTGACCTTGCTCTTTTGCAGGTACCTCTTGGATCGCTTTCATATCCATGAGAGCGGAAATTTGTCTTTGTGCCTCTGCCCTTTGATTTTGTGGCAGGTTTGGCAAGCCTCTCATTTTTGGAAGGGTGTGAAAGTGGAACCTGTAGCCTCTAATGTCCAGAATCCATTTGTCTTTTGTAACAATGTGCCAGTTTTTTGAAAATAATGCCAGTTTTCTGCCCAAAGGTGCTGCCATTAAAGCTTTGTTTGGCAGGCATAGGGGGAAGTCATTGTGTCTGTTTTCTAAATGACTGTGATTCATCTTCTCCACCTCTTGGGGTTGGTGCTTGCCACGGTCTAGCTCTGTAAGATCCTTGAGGTTGTCCTCTACCCCTTGGCCGTCTGTATCTGCCCCTTTGAGGTCTGTCTGTGGCTGGAAAGGACCAATTTTTTGAAGGCCAGTTTCTGCTGAAGCGTGGAGGTTGTACCTGCAAGAAATCTTTCACTGTTTGCATAGATTTCGCTTTTTCCTCCATTTTCTTTAGTACCTCCTCCGCTTTAACACCAAACAATACATCTTTTTGAAGTGGTGCATCTAATAACTTTGCTTTGACATGATCTGGTAAGGTTTGCTCTTTGAGCCAAGCATGTCACGATAACAGACCCCGTGACAGCAGCTCTACATGAGGCCTCTAAAGCATCAAAACCCCACTGCAAGGTATGTTTACCCACTTGCTCTGCTCCATGCAACAAATCCTGCAACTCTTTCAAATCTGGTTGTTCTGTGTGTCATTTTGCTTTTCAGCTGAGATAACAAAAACTGTTGGTACTTTAACATATGAAATTGACAGTTTAATGCCCTCATGGTTAAAGTGGCAGATGTATACACCTTTTCCCCCCACCTTTCTAATGCTCTGGAATCGCTCTCTGAAGGTAAAGGGTTTTTAGCAGTAGAGGCCTTTATTCCCTTGGGACCCTGTGAAATAGTTTCTGGGTCAGCAGTATGGCTTTTATAAAGGAACTGGTGAGAATCAGGGACCCGGTAATACCGGTCTGGTGTAACAGGGGCTGGAGGTAAAGAATCTGGATCAAGACTGGCTTCTGCGTACACATCATCCAAAATATCTAAAACAGGAGGGATAGCCAGGGGCCTATGCTGGGGGAGCAGTAGAAATTCCCTGAGCCTTTTCTTGTAATCTGAGTAATCTTGGCCTTCCCAGTGGAAGTGCTCCCTCAATGTATGCAGGGTTTCCCCAAGAGTATTCCTCAGGGGGGAAGACCAAGGGAATAGACTCCTCAGCATCAGAGTCTTCAAAAGGGGAATAGGCATAATCCTGGTCCTCAGAATGGTCTGAGGTAATAGAAGCCTGGTCTGAGGAAGGGTAGTCTTCCTCCAATCTGGGTCTTTTGTCAGAGGGGGGTTGAGAACCCCTGATGAGAGTTATCAAAGCCTCAGCCATTTTAAGCATCTGCTTTTTAGGCATGGGGCCTTGAGAGGAGGTCTGAGGACCCTGTTTTTTAGTTTTCATGGCAGCTTTAGATTTAGTGAAGGATTTAATAGAGAAGGTGGAAGGCCTGAAGACGCCTTCAGAAATGGCAGGCCTCTCTAAATTTTCAGTTTCCCCGCCAAGAGTGGCGTCGGTATCTGCAGTGGGAATGGAGTCCGAGGAGCCTGCGACCTCGGGTACTGAAGTCACCGGTAAAATAGTTTCATCGGTAGTCAGGGGCTGCGTAGGCGCCTCGCTGAGAACCGGAAACCGGTAGTTGGCCTAAGTGTGGTCTCAGTACTCGGTGCAGACCTCGGAGGTCGGTCCTTGTCTTTGCGTCTTTTGCTTAAAACTGGTGTCGGTGTATCAGACGACATGATATAATTAAATTTTTTGCCTAAATAATGAAGGCCGAACTCAGCCCGGCGCTTAATAGTGCGCTTGTTGAACCTAGCACAAAATCGGCAGGCCATGTCGTGGTCTGGCCCTAAGCAAGGTATACAGAAAGAATGTAAATCCTTATGCGGTATTTGCTTCCCACAAGAAATGCAATTATTAACTTTGTCCGACATCGGTCTGAGGCAAGAAAAGTTTCCCCAACGGGGTACTTAGCTTTAAAGAAGACTTCGACTGAAATATTTTCACAAATCTCAGGAGCTAGCCGACCGGCACTTACGAACTGCTTCTGCTTCGGGCAGCGCGCAGCAAGAAAGACTGAAGAAAATGGCGTCGGCTGCCTCTTTTATACCCCTGTCGCACTAACGTCAGGGAAGCGACGACAACTGACGCTGGACCTAGACTTTGGAATTCGGCCGACCGAGGACCCGCCTGAAGGCAGGATAACCCCATCTGTAATGACTGCAGCTGTATGCACGATGAACATCTGCAGAGGCAAACCGAGCCCTAGCCTTTGAGAATAGACTCAGATGGTGTTTGGTGAAGGTGTGGACTGAAGTACATTTGGCAGCTTCCAGGATGTCCTTGGTTGATACCCCTCTAAGGAATGCGGTGAAAATAGAGGTTGCCCTAATAGAATGGGTTCTGATGGTCCTAGGGGGTGGTTTTCCATGCAAGGAGTTAGCAAAAGTGGATGCAGTGTGCTATCCATTTGGAAATGGTCTGTTTGGATACTGGTTTCCCGTGCCCCTGTTTTAAAACTGACCAAGAGCTGGTCAGTTTTCTTGAATGTCTTTGTATGATCCAGATAAAATCTGAGTTGCCTGTGAACATCCAAAGAATGCAGTATCCTTTCCCCTTGTTCTGAGGATTAGGGAAGAAGGTAGGCAGGTGGATGGCCTGGTTGAGAGTAACATCTGAAACCACCTTTGGCATGAAGGAGGGATTGGTTCCAGGGAGACCCTATCTGTATGGAAGATGATAAATGGCTCAATGGCCATTTAAGCTTGAAGATCTGACACTCTCCTGGCTGAAGTAATAGCCAAACGAAAGGCAGTCTTCCAAGAGAGGTACTTTAATTCTGAGGATGCTGCAGGCTCGAATGGAGGCAGAGTAAGCTTTTCTAAAACATAATTCAGGTCCCAGGCTAGGGTGGGCTGTCTTCTGGGAAGCCTGACATAGACTCCTCTAAGGAACTGTTTGATAAGAGGGTGGGAGAACAATGGTGGTTCTGTATCTATGTGTGCAGAGATGGCAGAGGCGTGGACCTTTATGGAGGAGAAGGAGAGACCCTTAAGAAGCTCAGCCAGATAACCTAGAATAAGAGGAATGGAGGGCAGATGTATGTTTGCCCCCTTGGACTGGCTCCAGGAGCAGAATCTTTTCCATTTTCCAGCGTAAGATTTTTCTGGTGCTGGGCCTTCTGTGATGATGTCAAGGACTTGCTTGCTTAGCATAAATTCCTTGATGGTTATGGTAGAATAAGCCATGCTGAGAGCTTGAGTATCTGAAGGTCTGGGCGCAGCACTGTCCCCCCCCCCCTCGATAGCAGGTGAGGTATCAGCAGTAGCTGCCAGGGTCCTGGTGAGATGGGCTGCGCATCAGTGGGTACCAATGCTGTCTGGGCCAATTTGGGGCAATGAGTATTGCTCTTGGTTTTTCCTCCCTTATCCTGATTAATACTTTTGGAATGAGAGGAAGAGGTGGGAAAGCATACACAAAGAGGGTATTTCAAGGCAAGGTCAGGGCATCGACCTTCCAGGCCAGGTGATGGTACTCCCTGGTGCAGAATTTCTGTACTTGGTTATGTAAATGAGAGGCAAAGAGGTCCACCTGGGAGGGGTCCCTATGTGTGGGTAATTTGCAGAAAAATGTCTGTGGATTTGCCATTTGTGTGGGTCCAGCAGGATTCCGCTTAGGTGGTCTGCTATAGTGTTGATACCCGGTAGGTATTGGGCTATAAGATGTAGTCCCATGGATGAGGCTGCTAGCCACAGGTTCATGGCTAGTCTGCACAGGGGGTAAGATTGAATCCCTCCCTCCCTGTTTGTTGATGTACCACATGACTGTGGTGATGTCTGTTTTTGAGAAGAACCCCTGGTTTGTGTTTGAAGGATGCCAGAGAGGTTTGCGCTGCTATCATTTCCTTTTGGTTGATGTGCAAGGGTAGTATTTGTGCGTCCCAGAGACCTTGGGCGCATCTGCCTTCTAGGTGGGTGCCCCAGGCTAAGTCCGAAGCATCTGTAGTTATGGTCTGGTCTGATGGACAGAGGGTGAACGGAAGTTCCTTGTTCAGAGAACAGGCCTGGGCTCACCAGAGGAACTTGGATCTTATGGTAAGGGATCACAGGCAGGGAGGTGCCCAGAGGTTAAAAGAGTAGACACCACAGGTTCTTCAGGTGCCACTGAATTTTCCTCATGTGCAGTCTGGGCAGAGGTACCAGGAGAATGCATGAGGCCATGTACCATAGAGCTTACAGGAATTTCTTGGAAGAAAGCTGGGTTTGGGAGGCCACAGTAGTGAAGTATTTAGGCAAGAAACTGTTTTTCTGGGGACAGAAAGGCCATTTGCTGTTCTGTGCCCAGTAAGGCTCCCAGAAATATGACTTTCCTGGTAGGTGTCTGTTTTGATTTCCTTTAGTTGATAGTGAACCCCAGAGAGGTGAGCAGGGTTTTTACAAATGAGAGGTGCTGCAGGAGCAGTTCCTTGCAGTCTGCCTGGATGAGACAGTCATCCAGGTAAGGGTAAATTTGCACATTGTTTTGCCTGCAAGAGGCAATGGCAGGGGCTAGACATTTGGTGAATACCCTGGGCGCAGTAGATAAGCCAAAGGGAAGTGCAGAGAACCGATAGTGCATGGAGCCTGCCTTGAAGCGTAGGCATTTCTGCAGGATTCCCTTATTGAGATGTGCAGGTAAGCTTCTTTTAGGTCTAAGGTTGCCAGCCAGGCGTCCTTGGCTAGCATAGGAAGAAGCTGTTGGAGAGTTATCATTTTGAATTTGGAACCTCCAAAAAGGTGGAGAGAATAGACATGCTAAGGATAGGATGACAGGAGTTTTCTTTTCTGGGAACCAGAAACAGTCTTGAATAAAAACCTTGTTCCCTTTGATCTGCTGGGACAGGCTGAACAGCCCTGATACTGAGGGGAGAGAGAACTTGTCTTTGGGCCTCCACCCACTGGTTTGGGGGGAGGTCCAGCCATCCATTTGGGATTGGGAGTGAGTGGAAATGGAATCTGTATCCTAGGGAAACTATGTTTAAAACCCATTTGTCTTGGGTAATGATTTCCCAGTTTTTTTGCATGCAAGGCGAGCTTTCCTCCTAAGGGAGCAAGTAGTAGAGCAAGGCTTGGCAGAGTTAAGGATAAGTCATTGTGCCATTTTTCCATAGGGGGTGGCTTACTTCTCCCTGCTTTGGGAGTGGGAGCCCCCCACTGCTTAGATCTGTGCATAGCCTGAGACTGAAGTCTTGTAGGTCTGCTGCTCCTGGGTTTGGATTGAGAAGGTCTGGAAAGGACCAGTTCTTTGAAGGCCAATGCCTACTGAATCTAGGTGGCTGTACTTGTAAGAAATCTTTAACAGTTTGCATAGATTTAGCTTTTTCCTCCATCCTTTTGAGGACGACTTCTGCTTTGTTGCCAAAAAGGCGCTCTTGGTTTAAGGGTGCATCCAGTAATTTAGCTTTAACATGATCTGGCAAGTTTTGTTCCTTAAGCCAAGCATGCCTTCTAAGTACAGACCCAGTGACAGCAGCCCTGCAAGATGCTTCTAAACCATCAAAATCACACTGCAAATTATGTTTACCAACTTGGTCAGCAGAATGCATTAACTCTTGTAAATCTTTGTGTTTAGCATGGTCAGGAATAACCATTTTCTGTTTAATTAATCCAATAATATGCTGATGATACTTTAACATATGAAACTGGCAATTTAAAGCCCCAATGGCCAAAGTAGCACATGTATACCTTCTTACCCCACCTGTCTACAGCTCTAGAATCCCTATAAGAAGGGGTAGGATTTTTGGCAGTAGTAGCCTTAATGCCTTTAGGTCCTTGGGAAATGGTCTCTGGATCCGCAGTAGGATTCTTGAAGAGGAACTTGAGAGTCAGGTACTGTAGTAACTGTCAGGTTTCCTGGGAGCTGGAGGCAATGTGTCCAGGGTAAGGCTGGATTCCAAGAAATCACCTACAATCTCCAGAAAGTACAGTTTTGTACCTACCATAAATGTAGATGTCCGATAGATATGCAACTGCAGTCATAACATATGGGTTGTCCTGCCTCAGGCAGCCCTCGGTCGGCCGAATTCCAAAGTCTGGGTCCGGCGTCGGCTGGTGTCGCCTCCTCTCCGTCACCACGGCTGGAGTATAAAGGCATCGGCCGACGCCATCTTCTTCAGTGTTTCTTGCCCCAGATGCCAGGTGCCCTCCTAGGAAGGCCAAATTTGGTAAATGGATACAAATATACCCAAACATGCACAACAGTAATAAACAGATACACCATAGGAATACCCCCAGCTAATGGGAAAAGGGGTAGGGACCCAAAAAAAATAAGGATACAGAGGGGTAGGAGGGAGGGAAAATCCGACTGCAGTTGCATATCTATCGGACATCTACATTTATGGTAGGTACAAAACTGTACTATGTCCTTCAAGAATGCAATTGCAGTCATAACATATGGGTTGAGTACCATAGCCAAGCTGGGGGTGGATGGAACTAAGATAAGGATGGTGTAGCTAAAATCTCCTGCAGGACTGCCGAAGCAAAGCCTGCTCGGGATCTGGAATATAAGGGCAGGTTGTAGTGCTTGGTAAATGTATGCACGGAGCTCCATGTAGCAGCCTCCAAAATGTCCTTTGTTGCCACTCCTCTTAGGAAAGCTGTGGAAGTGGCTATAGCTCAGGTGGAATGTGGCCTGATATTGGTTGGCACACCTTTTCCATGGAAAGAATAGCAGAATCTGATGCAATGTCCAATCCATTTTGAAATTGTTTGTTTGGAGAATGCTTTTCCCTGTACTCCAGCAGCATAGGCTACAAACAGTTGGTCAGACTTCCTGGTGGCCTTAGTTCTGTCCAAGTAGTAACGTAGTTGTCTGTGTATGTCCAAAGTATGCAGTAGCCTTTCCCCCCTATTTTGAGGATTGGGGAAGAATGTAGGCAGGTGAATAGCTTGATTTAGAGACACCCTGGAAATAACTTTGGGCATGAATGTAGGATTGGTTCTTAGAGAAACTCTGTCCTGATGAAAAATGAGGAAGGGAGGCACTGCCATGAGTGCCTGTATCTCCGAAACTCTTCTTGCAGATGTGACTGCCAATAGGAATGCCGTCTTCCATGACAGAAATTGCATTTCTGAACTTGCTGCTGGCTCAAATGGAGGGAGAGTTAATTTTTCCAACACAAAATTGAGGTCCCACGCAGGTACTGGTTGTTTCCTGGGAGGTTTGATATTCTTTATTCCTCTTAGAAACTGTCTTAGCAAAGGATGAGAAAACACTGGAGGGTCACAAGTGCATTTTGCTGAGATTGCTGAGGCATGAATCTTTATTGAAGAGTATGATAGTCCAGTATGCAGTAGTTCTGCCAAGTATTCTAAAATCTGAGGTATACTCGGCAATGCTGTGTCCTGACCCCTGTTGGCATTCCAGATGCTGAATCTCTTCCACTTGGCTGAATATGTTTTTCTGGTGGAAGGTCTGCGTGCTTCCAGCAAGATTTCTTGAACTGATTTTGAGAGAGAGATAGGCGGAGGGGTCATGTTAGCCTCCAGGCTGTCAGATGCAATGATTTCAGGTCTTGATGTACAGTCCTGTAACTGTGTTGTGTTAGTAGCAGGGGCCATAGGGTCAGAGGCCATGGTTTGGTCCGAGTTATGGTCAATAGCAATGGGTACCAGTGTTGCCTTGGCCAGTCTGGAGCTATCAAGATACCTGTTGGTTGCTCTGCTTTGATCTTCAGTATCACCTTGGTCAGCAGAGGCAGAGGAGGGAATGCATAAATTTTCAGAGAATTCCAGCTGAGGGAGAGAGCATCCGTTTTCCAGGCTAGAGGATGGTGAGTCCTTGTGCAGAACTTTTCCAGGTGATGATTTAAGTGGGAAGCGAAAATATCTACATCCGGTCTTCCCCATGTCTTTGTCAGTTGAGAGAAAATGTGAGGGTGCAGCATCCATTCGTGTGGATCCCTGAAATTTCTGCTCAGGTTGTCCGCCAGTACATTGTCCTTGCCTGGTACAAACTGGGATTGTAGATGTATCTTCAGGCTCAGGGATCTTTCCCAGAGAAGCATTGTCAGTCTGCAGAGGGGATAAGAATGAGTGCCTCCCTGCTTGTTTATGTACCACATGACAGTGGTGTTGTCTGTCCTTATTAGCAAATGTCCTTGTTGTAGTGATTCTTCGAAGGTCTCGATGGCATGTATCACTGCCAACATCTCCTTTTGGTTTATGTGCAGATGTCTTTCCTTTGGGGTCCATTGCCTTTGAATGCATCTGCCCTCCATGTGCGCCCCCCATCCATGGTCTGAGGCGTCTGTTGTAATCATTTGGCCTGCTTGAGGTCTGTTGAAAGACATGCCCTTGTTTAGCTGACTGGCTTGAGCCCACCATAAAAATTATTTTTGCAGACATGGAATAAGTGGGATTATGTCCTCTAGGCTTTGGCTGTATTGAGACCATAAGTTTTTTTAAATACCATTGCAGCTTTCTCATATGAAGTCTTGCCAAAGGTATCAGAAGGATGCAAGATGCCATGAACCCCCGGGCCTGCAGGATTTTCCTTGCAGTCAGCTGGGGGAGTTTTGCTAGGCCTTTGAAGTACTCTGGTAAATGCTGCTGTTTTCCCTCTGTGAGGTAGGCCATTTGGTTTTCTGTGTCCAGTTTGGCTCCTAAGAAGATAATCTGTTGGGATGGCAGTAGTTTTGACTTCTGGATGTTGACTGTGTATCCCAAGGCCTGTAGTAGATGCATGACATAGTCCAAATTTTCTTTTAAGGTTTGTTTGTTGTCTGCTTGTATGAGGCAGTGGTCCAAATAGGGGTAAATTTGTATCCCCTGCAGTCCGCAGTGTGCCACTACTGATGCCAGGCATTTCGTGAACACTCTGGGCGCAGTAGATAAGCCAAACGGCAATGCTGAGAATTGATAATGCTCTGTCCCTGCAAGAAATCTGAGGTATCTTCTGCAGCTTTGTCTGATTGGGACATGCAGGTATACCTCCTTGAGGTCCGGAGTGACCAGCCAAGACCCCTTGCCCAGCATGGGAAGGAGTTGCTGCAACGTCAGCATTTTGAACTTTGGCACTATGAGAAAAGTGTTTAGAGATGACAAGTCCAGTATGGGTCTCCATTTGCTTTCTTTTCTTGGAACAAGGAACAGCCTTGAATAAAATCCCTGGCCTTGCTCCTGAGGAGGAACCCTTTCTATTGCTTTTATACTTAACAGCTTGGAAACTTGAGAGAGTGCCTCTGCCCTTTGATGGATGTGGCAGATTTGGCATGCCTCGTCTTATTGGTAATGTGTGGAAGTGGAATCTGTAACCTTTGTCTATCAAATCCAGACTCCAGTTGTCCTTGGTTAAGATATGCCAGTTTTGTGAGAATAAGGATAATTTTCCACCCAAAGGTGCTTTCCTTTGAACCTCTGCAGGCGGAATGAAAGTCAAGTCATTGTGATTGTCCTTGTGGTGCAGCTGAACTGTCTGTGCCACTTCTTTGATTTGGAGGTTGCCATTGGCGGCCCCTGTAAGATCATCTGTATTGCCCTCTACCTCGGCCACGTCTGCTTTTTCCCCTTTGAAACTTGTCTGAGCCGGGGAAGGACCAATTCTTTGAGGGCCAGTTTCTGCTAAATCTGGGTGGCTGAACCTGAAGGAAATCCTTGACTGTCTGTACTGACTTTGCTTTTTCCTCTATGGATTTCAATACATTTTGTGCATTAGCACCAAAAAGCTTCTGTTTTTCCAAAGGTGCATCAAGTAACTTCACTTTAACATGGTCAGGCAAAGACTGATCCCTTAACCAAGCATGTCTACGTATCACAGCCCCAGTCATAGCTGCCCTACATGAAGCTTCCAGTGCATCATAACCACACTGAAGAAAATGGTTATTAACCTGCTGAGTGTTATGTATACGTTCCTGCAATGCCTTTTTATCAATAGGCTCAGGAGAGGCTAATTTTTTCTGTAAATCATCCAGGAGAAAATCCTGGTACTGAAACATGTGAAAAAGGCAGTTTGGTGACCTCATGGCTACGGTAGTAGAGGTATATACTTTTTTACCCCATCTCTCCAGGGACCTAGCTTCTCTGTCTGCTGGTAGTGGGTTTTTGGCAGAGGAGGTAGCCACTCCCTTGGGGCCCTGTGAAATAGTTTCTAGATCCACAGAGTGGGCCTTAAAAAGGTGCTTATGAGTGTCAGGGACCCTATAATATCTGTCCGGCTTGACAGGAGCCGGAGGAAGAGAATCAGGGTTAGCACTGGAGTCAGAGAAGACATCATCCAAAACATCCATCACAGGTGGAATAGCCAAAGGTCTATGCTGGGGAAGCTTGAGGAAGGTACGAAGCCTTTTCCTGGAGTCAGAGAATTCCTGACCCTGCCATTGAAAATGTTCCCCCATGGAATGCAGGACTTCACCAAAAGAGAAATCCTCTGGAGGGGAGGCAGAGGGAATTGATTCCTCAGCATCAGAGTCCTCGTAGGCCTGGAAGGATTCTTCTTGGGTATCGTAATGTTCAGAATCCCCAGAGGCTTCATCCGAAGAGAGGTCGCCCGCCTGCTCAGTTCTAGGCCTTTTCTCTGCAGGTGGCTGAGAACCCCTGTCCGGATGAGGCTGAGACCCCCTGATAAGGGAAATAAGATCAGCAGCCAGAGACATGATCTGCTTATCAGAGGAAGGGGCCTGGGCAGAAGATTTAGGATGGGCCTTGGCCTGGCTGGCGGCCTTAGCACGTGCAAAGGCCTTGATGGACATGGATACAGGAAGCCTAGCAGCCCCACGTGCAGGCATAACCTTGTCCACAGAAATGGTGTCGGGTAGATCCAGAACTTCGGTTTCCGGAGGAAAATCAACAACTGGCACCGGAGAGATCTCCGAGACCGAAGGTCGCGATAACGCTGTGTCGTCGGCCTGGAGCGGTAGATTTACCAATTCCGAAGCGACCGGAGCACTAGCAGAGGGTTTGGGAGTAGCATCGGTAGTGGACGTGGGCTGAGGGTGTCGGTCCCGGTCCTTGTGTTTTTTAGCGGATTGGGTTGTCGGTTGATCCGACGGCATGATATATGCGAAAGATTCACCGAAAAAGTCCGCGGCGAATTCTGCCCGGCGCCTGAGAGTGCACTTATTAAAGCAAGCACAGGCAGCACAGGCCGAGACGTCGTGGTCTGGGCCCAGGCAGGGTAGGCAGAGAGAATGGAAGTCCTTATGAGGTATTTGTTTACCACAAGACAAACAATTATTAACTTTCTCAATTTGTTCTGACATTGGCTGAGGCAAGAATAAATGTTCCCCAACGGGGTACTTAGCTTTTAGATGACTTCGGAACTGAAAACACAGGAGCTGACCGACCGGCACTTGCGAACTGCTTCTGCTTCGGGCACCGCGCGGCAAGAAAGACTGGAGAAGATGGCGTCGGATGATGCCTTTATACTCCAGCCGTGGTGACGTCAGAGAGGAGGCGACACCAGCCAACGCCGGACCCAGACTTTGGAATTCGGCCGACCGAGGGCTGCCTGAGGCAGGACAACCCATATGTTATGACTGCAGTTGCATTCTTGAAGGACATCAGGAGGGATTAGCTAGATGCCTGTGCTGAGGCAGGTTTAAAAATTCCCTAAGTCTCTTTTTGGACTGAGAATAGTTCTGGCTTTCCCAGCGAAAATGCTCCCTAAAGGTATGCAAGGTTTCATCAAAAGAAAAATCTTCTGGAGGGGAAGCAGAGGGAACGGAATCCTCTGCATCAGAATCCTCATAAGTAGATAAGAGCAAATCCTGATTGTCAGAAGGAACAGAGATATCAGATTCCTGGTCAGAAGAATCAGAAAGAAAATTAGTTTTAGGTCTCAGAGGGGGAAGGCTGGCTCCCCCTAATTAAGGTAATAAGGTCTTCAGCCATTCTAATCATTTGTTTTTGAGGCATATGGGCCTGAGAATGCGTTTTGGTCGTCAGTTTTCTAGGAGTAGTGCGCGCTTTACGCCTGAGGAATTCGGTATTCTTAGACTGAAACAAAATTGTCAGTTCAATATGAAAATCGGTAGGCCTGAATACACCCTCAGCAGCCGGTGCCTGCAAAGCGGCTTTGGGCCCATCCAAGGTAGAGACTTCCGCAGGCTCCATAGTCGAAGAAGCATCTCGTGGCAAATCGAACTCAGAATGGGTCTCAGTAGAGGCCTGCAAATCTGTTGTAGCGGGTATCAGGGGCTGCAAAAACGCATCACTGAGTATAGGCGGACTGGTGACTAGCTTAACGGAATAGTCTGTGGCAGTTTTGGACCTATGCGGTCTCTCTCTGCCTTTATCCTTACGTTTTTTCGGAAGATAGGTAGTCTGATGGCTTAAAGCCATTTCAGAGTACGGAGATAGAGAACGGACGTATTTAGCTACAAAAACAGCCCGACGACGACTAGTTCGGGCATTGAACAAGGCCCAAAACAGACAGCGGGGGATGTCTTGGTCTGGGCCTAAACAGGTGACGCAGTAAGAATGAAAATCTTTATGAGGTATTTGCTTTCCACAGGCAAGACCATCGTTAATTTTTTCTGACATCGGTTAGAGCAAGAAAAAAGGCTCCCCAACGGAATACAAAAAGGATCCCCAACGGGGTACTTACCTTTTTGTAGACTTCAGGTCTGAAAGTCGAAAACGAAAATTTCAGGAGTCGGCTGACTGGCACTTGTGAACCGCTTCTGCTTCAGGCACCGCATGGCAAAAAAGACTAATGCAATGGCGTCGGCTGCATGTTTTATACCCCTGACGACCGGAAGAAGCAATAGCATTGACGCAGAAATCTGAAGACTCTGGTACTCAGGCTGGCTGAGGGCTACCTGCAGGCAGATAACCCAAATGTGATGCCTGCAACAGTAAAAAACGAAGAACATCAGTCTGCTCTGCAATGGGAACTTCTCTGGGGCACATCAGGCACAGGCTGTCCCTGAGTGGACAAAATGGCCAAGGTCTCATTAAGAGCACAGGGAGCCGGGGTGGTATCAGAGGAAATAGTCAGGGGTCTCGACCCACCTGAGCACACCCTTTCTATCACATCAAATGCTGAAGGAGACCGAGCCTCTTGGGCCACCGGTAAAGAAGCTGCCCTCCCTGTACCCGATGGGGGAACCGGATCAGAGCCCGCAGGTGCCAAGAAGCCGAAGGGGAGAGCCATGACCTGACACGACTGGAGCTGATGGAAACCCCGCTTTGGATCTGACACCCAGACTTCGGTGCTGAGAGCTGCTCGGGTTTGAACTCTTCGGATCTGACATGCTCAGGGCAATGGGCAGCATCGAGGTACAAAGTACCACCGGCACCGGCCCCCAACTCAGACTCCTGGGATCCAAAAACTCCGACACCGGGGGCCGGATCGGAGAAGGAGTTATTGGAGTGAAAAAAAGGGAGTGAGCTCCCTCCTCCAGAGGGAGAGGGGGCTGGCAAGACTCCCATCTGGATCTGGGTGTGAATAAACCTTCTCATCATTTTGTCCATCTCAGCCGCACTCAAACTTCTGGTGGAGCACGATGGAGCATGATGAAGAAGCCACTGATGCCGACCTAGGTCGTCGGTGCACCGACACTCTGGAAGAAGGGCTAGCGTCCTCTGGCTCTGGTGAGAACCTCAGCGACTGGAGCCGAGGAGTACTAGGGCTGGAAACAGCCTGGAGTTTCTGGGGAAGACCAGACTGGTCCAGGGACTTCTTCCTAGCCTTGTCTTTCTCCTTTCTCGGCAAATCCTCTTCAACAGGCCTCTGAACAGGAGTCCCGGCCTGGGAGGAGGAAGAAGCAGTCACCGCCGTGACTGCAGCAGTAGTAGCGGGGACAGCCACCCCCAAATAAGACAACAGTCCCTTTATCACCAGCTTGGCCTTGAGATCTTTCAATACCCACGGGTTAAAATCCGCACAAACAGAACAGTCGGTCGACAAATGTGTGACCCCCCCCCTAAGCATACCACGCACAGAGTGTGGCCATCCGCTGAGGAGAACTTGTGGCCACACTCTGCACACTTTTTAAAGACAGTCTTATTCTGTTCAACCATGCCCGAAAATAAAGCAGAAGGAAAACAGTTTTCAGACCAAGTATACACAAACACACACTGCTATAGGAAAATTGTAAATTTTTTTTTTTTCATGACGCAACGTGAGGAAGGGGAGCGAGAGGAAAGGGAAACCCTGACCTAATACAAGAAAATTCACTCTTACCCCAAAAGTTCTGAGAAAAACACTATTAAAGCAAGCACCATGCCTGGAGCTCAAAGACCACGGTGCTAGGCAAAGCTGCGGCAAGCAAGAACTGAGAGAAGTAAGGAGATGGAGGGGTATTATGGGTAAGGGGAGGAGCTTGGATCAGATGCTGGTGAAACTGCCATCTCGGATCGGATATAGATCCGTAACACACAGGTTGAAGAGCAAATGAAGTAAACTACTTCATATCATAGTTCATCCCAATGCACATTTCAAGTGCAATTTGTATCTTTGGATACGAAACAGAAAATTTACTCCAAGCCTGTCCCCTATATTACTAATGGACAGAGACAGCTCCTAAATGCTTTTTCACATGCATGCCCCCCCCCAGTTACCTATGGCATGATCCTAGTTAGTCTCATTAGGGACAATATAGAACCTATTAACCATTGTATGGGTAAGACCAATGGGATAGGTGAATTCAGGCACAAAATGGGAAGCTGGTTAGGTTTAAAATGGCTCACAAGGGCAGCCAGCCTAATATTTAACTACGAATCTATGAAATTTGAGCAAGTATGTTAAAAGCATATTTTACTGGAACTCTTGTAACCGGACAGAGTTTATGCAGGGAAAAATGTTTTGGTAATGCTTATTTCACATGACAGAACAAAAAGCCAAACTTTACAAAGCCATAACACAGTTATGAGGCATACCTGAAGTTTCATTTGACCTATGTAGATTTAAGTGCTTTTTACCAGCTGGCATACCAGGGCTCTTGCACATGACAGTCGCTATGGACACCATACTGCACTGTGATGTCACCCTGGGTACAGGGAACGAGGGAAAGGATCCAAGGTACTGTTACACAAGTGAGGCAGTATAATACTCAGTTTTGCTATGACAATGTGAATATATCTTATTTTGAACAGGCACGATTTCCAGTTCTTAAACGTCCTTAATATGTGCATTTGCAATATTCACTACTGGAACACTGTACTAAAATACCACAATCAAAAAGAAATGTTGATGATAATCTTGCATGCTTTCAGACTGCATACTTTAAATACAGAACGTATCACAAACATGGCTTTATCCATGACATTCTAAAGGTGCACTTGTGTCCTGGGATAGGTGGAAGACATGTCCAGCTAGTTAGTATGGGGGTTACAATTTTAAAAGGGTGAGATGTGGCTGACAGTGCTTGATAGGGTTTTCTGAAAGTAGATAGGGGGGATGCCTAACACCACAATGTAGAAGCCTTGCTTATCTAGAAAGGTTATATTCTGACATCCAACTTTGGAGTAAGGTGTTGCAGTACTTTACCTTTCTCATGGGGAATAAACCATGCCTTGACTGGGGGTGGGCTCCATTTTGGAAGGGTGACTTCCACCCCCAGAGGAACAGAGTCATGCTCTAGATGAGCTATAGTTTATGGAGTTAATCAAAGTCCTTATGTTTCTTAGATGGAGGTGTAAGCTGAACATTTCATAGGTTTATACCAAGCTTAGGGCTGGAGATCAATTATGCTTAACCACATCACTGTTGTAGTGCTAAAGGCAGACTGCATCCCCTGGCCAGAAGATCACAAGCATCAATGCCAGGCATGAATTTAGTCAGCTCTCAAGGACTGCTTTACAGGTTTCCAGGGATGTGCACAAGGAGTCTATTCCAAAGGGAAAGGTGAGGGATAGAATAGTTGTGTAAAATCTTACCATAACCATAGATGTCCTTCTCTTCCATGTTGCAGTATTCATACTGTGGGATTTCCAGCAGTCAGGCAACCTGTCGGCTCCTATACAAAAGCTTATGGTGCGTGGGACATCACACTCAGGGCCATAAACTATGGAGTATAAATGTGACGTTGGCACGCATCAACTTGAAGCCCAGAGAAGAGACTATAAGGCCAAGGAGAAACAAAAGCAAATGTCCTTGCAGGGCTGCAAGGAGTGGCCTGCAGTGAGGCTATACCCTAGAGAAGATAGAGGATATCAGGGGGATGGAGGGTGGAAAGAATACTACAACATGGAAGAGAAGGACATCTATGGTTATGGTAAGATTTTACAAAACTATTCTATGTCTTTCTATTCTCATGTTGCAGCACTCATACTGTGGGAGAGTACCACAGCAAGGAGGAATGTTGGGAGGTGGCAGAGGTGGAGGATTCTAAGTATCCTTGCAGAATTGACCTGGCAAATCCTGCCCTGGCCCTAGAAACCTGGTCCAGCTTGTGGTGCTTGGTGAAAGCATTGAGACTGGACCAGGTGACTGCCTCCATGATGGAAGCTATGTCTAGTCCTTTCATGAAGGCCTTAGAGGTAGCCATGCCTCTGGTAGAATGCGCTTGCACTCCTTGAGGCAGTGGTTTGTAATCAGATTAGAAAAAAGGATGGATTTTCTGATCCAGGAGGAGATAAGTTTGTTTGGAAACTGCCTTACCCAAGGGCCCTGGGATGGAAGGAAATGAACAGTTGGCCAGATTTTCTGGAAGACTTAGTTTTGTCCATGTAGAATCCTTTCCACGGAGTTAGTAGGAGAGGGGAAGAAGGTGGGTAGGTGAATAGACTGGTTTAAGGAAAGCTCATTAACTACTTTGGGCATAAAGGAGGGGTTACTGTGTAGGCAAACCCTGTCATTGTGGAAGGTGGTGTAAGGAGGGCAAGCCATCAGGGCCTGTAATTCAGACACCCTTCTAGCAGAGGCAATGGCCACTAAAAGGATGGCTTTCCATGTGCAAATCTGAAGAGATGCTGTGCTGGCTGGCTCAAAAGGGGGTAGGGTAAGCATTTCCAGCACAAAGTTGAGATCCCAGGGTGGAGGGATGGGCTCTATTGGTGGTCTGATATGTAAGACCCCTCTCAGGAAAAGATTTACATCCAGTCGAGAGAGCACAGACAGTCGTAAAGGCAAGCATGCAGAGATGACGGAGAGATGGACTTTGACAGAAGTGTAAGCTAGTCCCCTCTTTAATGAATCCGCAGGTATAGTTCAGGACCAGGGGAGGATCTGCTAGAAATGCGTCCTTGTTTCTCAGAGAACACCATTTAGAGAATCTCTGCCATTTAGACAAATAGTTTTTCTAGTTGTTGGTTTCTTGGCCTCCCTCAGGACAGAGAGCACTTCTTCTGAGTAGTGTTGTCTGAAAGGGATCAAAAGTTGATCACCCACAGAATTAGTTGTACTAAAGACAGTTGTGGGTGCAGGAGGGATCCCTGTTCTTGAGTTAGTAGGTCCACCTGGTGGGGTAACTTGTGGTGATTGCCCTTGGCTAGTGAAAACAGAAGGGGAAAGTACAGTTGTGTACACTTACCATAAATGTAGATGTTCGAGTGTCTACAGTGTTGCAGTCATCACTGTAGGGTTCTTCCTGCCAGCAGGCAGCCCTCGGTCGGCCAGAATCCCAAAGTCTGGGTCCGGTGTCAGCTGTGTACTTCACCCTCCCTGACGTCAGTGCGCCAGGGGTACAAAGCTCCCAGCCGATGCCATGTTCTCCAGTTTTTCTTGCCCCAGATTGTCAGGTGCCCAAAAGTAAAGGCTAAAAGTAAAACAAAAATGTAACATACAACAAACCCCATACCCTGTAGCAAATACACCTCAGAAGAAGGGTGAAGCAGGGAACCACACCAATGAAAGTATAAGAGGGGACAGGAGGGTGGGTAACCCAGACTGCAACAGTGAAGACACTCTAACATCTACATTTATGGTAAGTGTACACAACTGAACTATGTTCATCGTGTTTCACTGTTGCAGTCATCACTGTAGGGTTGAATCTCAAATCTGAGATAAAGGGTGGTGGCTATTGAGTAGAAGGGGAGGCTAGAAGGCCTTGCAAGACTGCAGAAGCAAAGCCTGCCCTACACTTAGAATAAAGAGGGAGATTATAGTGCTTAGAGAAAGTATGCACTGAACTCCAAGTTGCAGCTTCCAAAATATCTTTGGTAGGTACTCCCCTGAGAAAGGCAGCTGAAGTAGCAGCAGCTCTGGGAGAGTGAGTCCTAATTTTTCCTGGAATTTGCTTTCCATGATGAGAGTAACAAAATCTGATTCCATGAGCAATCCATTTAGAAATAGTCTGTTTTGAAATAGCTTTGCCTTGGGAATTTGCTGCATAAGAAAAACAGTTCTGTTTTCCTGATATCCTTGGTTCTGTCCAGGTAAAAGTGAAGCTGCCTGTGCACGTCCAAAGAATGCAAGATCCTCTCCCCCTTATTTTGTGGATTAGGGAAAAATGTTTGCAGGTGAATAGTTTAGTTTAAAGCCACTGTAGAAGCCACTTTAGACATGAAAATAGGGTTAGTCCTCAAAGAAACCCTGTCTTGATGAGTAAGGTTCCACAGCCATGAGTGCTTGTAACTCAGTGACTCTCCTGGCTGAAGTTAAAGCCAGTAGGAGAACAGTCTTCCATGATAATACTTTATACCAGATGTGGCAGCAGGCTCAAAAGGAGGCAGAGTAAGTTTTTCTAGGACATAATTGAGGTCCCAGGCAGGAATGGGTGGTGTCCTAGGGGGTCTTAAATTCTTTGCTCCTCTGAGATATTGTTTCAGAAGTGGATGTGAAAAAATTGGAGGATCTGTATTACAATGTGCAGAGATAGCTGAGGCATGTATTTTTATGGAGGAAAAAGATAAACCCTTGTGCAACATATCTGTTAGGTAATGTAAAATTAATGGAATATTTTGAATGTGAGGATCTGATTCCTGAGCATGCATCCAGGTGCAAAATCTCTTCCATTTACCTTCATAAGGTTTCCTAGTGCTAGGCCTTCTGGCTTCTAAGATAACATCCATGACCTGTTTGGAAAGGGTAGGATTAATCATAGACCCTGA
Source organism: Protopterus annectens (assembly GCF_019279795.1). Lineage (NCBI taxonomy): Eukaryota > Metazoa > Chordata > Ceratodontiformes > Protopteridae > Protopterus > Protopterus annectens. The sequence goes on from NC_056747.1 coordinate 61,366,377, forward strand.
ATACGCCAGGCTGCCAGGCTGAGAGCTTTGATAGAGTGCAGGACCTGGCCCTGATGTTGAGACAAAAGATTTGGAATCTGAGGTAGAATCCAAGGAGGTTCCTGGGATAGATTTATCAGTGTTGAGTACCAAAATTGTCGAGGCCAATTTGGGGCTAGTAAGATCAGCTTTGGTTTGTCCTGTTTTATTTTTAATAACACCCTTGGTAGAAGAGGTAGTGGTGGAAAGGCATACCCCGAGAGGTTCCTCCAACTGAATGAGAGAGCATCCACTTTCCATGCTAGCTTGTGAAATGTCCTTGTGCAAAAAGTCTGTAACTGGTAGTTGTGGGGAGATGCAAATAGATCTATGTCCGGGCAGCCCCAGGCTTCTGTAATCATCTTGAATATTTGAGTGTCTAGCATCCACTCGTGTGGGCCTGACAGGTTCCTGCTCAGGCTGTCTGCCAGAGTGTTTTGTTTCCCTGGCAGGAATTGAGCTTGTAGGTCCACTTTGCAAGCTAGTGCTGTGTTCCATAGAGTCATGGCTAGTCTGCAAAGGGGGTAGGAGTGTGAACCCCCTTGCTTATGTACCACATAACTGCGGTGTTGTCTGTCCATATCAGTAGCTTCCCTGGTTGTAAAGGATCCCTGAAAGCCAAGAGGGCATTCTGCACAGCTAACATCTCTTTTAAATTGATATGTAGATGCTTCTGATCCTCTGTCCAAAAACCTTGCAGGCCTTTCCCCTGCAAGTGGGCTCCCCATGCATAATCCGAGGCGTCCGTGGTTATCACTTGGGTAGGCTGGAGGTAGACTGAAGGCTTTCCCTTTGTTTTGAAGACATGCCATGGCCCACCAATGGAATTCCTTTTGCAGGCAAGGCAAGACAGCAATCTCTGTTTCTAGACTGTGACAATGCTGGGACCATACGCTTTTTAGGTACCATTGTATCTTCCTCATATGCAGTCTTGCATATGGTATGAGTAGGATGCAGGAAGCCATGTAACCCAAAGCCTGCAGGAATTTCCTTGCAGTTAGCTGAGACATTAAAGCCAGGCTTTTGAAAGTTGAAGCCAGCTGCAGTTGTTTTTCTGATGTCAGGAATGCCATCTGGGTTGTTGTGTTTAAAAGAGCACACAGGAAAGTTCTGTGAGTGGGTGTCAAATTTTACTTTTTTACGTTCACAGTGAATCCCAGGTACTTGAGTAGATTCTGAACAACATCCAGGTGCTGGAGTAAAATGTCCTTGCTGTCTGCTTGAATAAGGCAGTCGTCCAGATAAGGGTAAATTTGAATTCCCTTGAGTCTGCAGTAAGCTACTACTGGTGCCAGGCACTTGGTAAAGACCCTGGGCGCAGTAGACAAGCCAAAGGGCAGCGCAGAGAATTGGTAATGTTTCGAGCCTGCCTTGAACCTGAGGTATCATCTGCACTCCTGTCTGATAGGAATGTGTAGGTAAGCCTCCTTTAAATCCAATGTCACCATCCATGCGTTTTTGCTCAACATCGGCAGGAGCTGCTGCAGAGTAAGCATCTTGAACTTTGGTATCTCCAGGAAAGTATTTAAGACTGACAGATCCAGGATGGGTCTCCAAGTATTTTGCTTTCTGGGAACTAGAAAGAGTCTTGAATAAAAGCCTTGTCCCGTCTCTGAATTTGGAACCAGTTCTATGGCCCTCATAGCCATGAGGGACCTCACCTGTTTTAATGCCTCTGCCCATTGAGTTTTTGGTAGGTCTGGCCATCTGTTTGGTTTTGGTAAGGTGTGAAAGTGGAATCTGTAACCTCTTAAAACTACATCCAGAACCCACTTGTCTTGGGTTATTTAAGTCCAATTTCGTTGAAAAAGAGAAAGTTTTCCTCCAGAGGAGCTTCCAGGAGAGAGGTTCCTGGAGCCATGCAGGGGGAGTCATTGAGCCTGTTTCCTATAAGGTTGAGACCTATCTTCTCCACCCCTGGGGTTGGAAGCACTCCACTGTCTAAGTCTATAAGAGGTCTGTGTTTGGGCCCTCCCTCTGGGGCACCTATATCTACCCCTCTGAGGCCTGCCCGAGCTGGGAAAGGACCAATTTTTAGCTGGCCAATTTCTGCTAAATCTAGGAGGCTGAACTTGTAAGAAATCCTTAACCGTTTGCATGGATTTTGCCTTATCCTCCATTTTCTTTATAACCTCTTCAGCCTTAGACCCAAACAAAACATTATGTTGAACAGGAGCATCCAGTGACTTTGCTTTCACTTGATCAGGCAAATTTTATTCCTTTAACCAAGCATGCCTTCTAATGACCGTGCCAGTGGCAGCAGCCCTGCAAGAGGCCTCCAAAGCATCAAAACCACAGTGTAAGGTATGTTTCCCCACCTGCTCCATAGCACGCATCAAATCATGTAATTCCTTATTGTCTGTACATGCAGAAATGGTATCCAGTTTTTGTTTCACAACAGACAAAAGGTATTGCTGATATTTCAACATATGAAATTGACAATTTAAAGCCCTAATAGATAAAGTAGCAGAAGTGTACACTTTTTTGCCCCATCTCTCCAAAGCTCTAGAATCCTTATCTGACGGAATAGGGTTCTTAGTAGTGGCGGCCTTAACACCCTTAGGACCCTGAGAAATGGTTTCTGGATCAGCAGTAGGATTTTTAGAGAGAAACTGGTGGGAGTCAGGGACTCTAATACCTATCAGGCTTAGCAGGGGCCAGAGGAAAGGAGTCAGGAGTTAAATTAGACTCAGAAAAGACATCATCCACAATATCCAAAATAGGAGGAATAGCCAGGGGTCTGTGTTGGAAAAGGAGGAGGAAATCCCTAAGCCTTCTCTTAGATTCAGAGTACTCCTGTCCTTCCCAGTGAAAATGTTCCCTCATGTCATGTAAAGTTTCCCCAAAAGAATAATCCTCAGGAGGAGAAGCTGAAGGAATGGATTTCCTCAGCGTCAGAATCCTCATAAGGAGGGAAAGTATAATCCTATTCAGAGGAAGACACTGAAGAGATAGATGCCTGATCAGAGGATTCATAATCCAATTCTTGTCTTGGCCTTTTGTCTGGAGGGGGATGTGAACCCCTAATCATAGTTAGCAAGTCCTCCGCCATTTTAAACATTTGTTTTTGAGATTTAGGTCCTGGATCAGAGGAGGCCTGGGCTTGAGTCTTTGTTTTAGAAGGAGTCTTTGCCTTTGCCTGAAGCTGCATAGGCCTGAAAACCCCCTCGGAAGCCGGTACCTACACAGCGGCTCCGGACCCATCCGAGGGAGCATTATCCGAAGGTCCTGCGCCTGGAGTATTCGAAGGCCTAGTTGGCTCCTCGTGGGAGTCCGTTTCGGCAAGCGGTTCTGTAATGGCCGACGACAGGGGCTGCGAAAGCACCTCACTGACGACGGGCGAACCGGCAGCTGGCTCTGATTGTAAACTGTCGTCTGATTTGGACCTCGGAGGCCTATCCTTATCCTTGCGCCTTTTATGAACTCTGGTAGTAGGAAGCGTGTCCGACGACATGTTATAATTAAATCGCCTCCCAAAGTAATGAAAGGCAAGATCGTATTTCCGTTTAATAGTACGTTGATTAAATCTAGCACAAAACTGACAACTGGCTACGTCATGGTCAGGGCCTAGACAAGGAATACAGTAAGAGTGAAAATCCTTATGAGGTATTTGCTTTCCACAAGAAATACAATTACCATCTTTTTCTGACATCGGTCTGGAGCAAGAAAAAAGTTTCCCCAACGGGGTACTTAGCTTTGAAAAGAAGAATGTCTTCGGTATGAAGCACCAAAAATAACAGGAGTCAGCCGACCAGCACTTGCGAACTGCTTCCATCGCGCGGCAAAAAAGACTGGAGAACATGGCGTCGGCTGGGAGCTTTGTACCCCTGGCGCACTGACGTCAGGGAGGTTGAGTACATAGCCGACGCCAGACCCAAACTTTGGGATTCTGGCCGACCGAGGGCTGCCTGCTGGCAGGAAGAACCCTACAGTGATGACTGAAACAGGGAAACACGATGAACATCCAGTGTTGCCTTGGTCAATAGGGAGTCACCAGCAAGATGTTTGGTTGTTCCTTCTTGATTTTCAGGACTCCCTGAATTAGAGATAAGGGTGGGAAGGCATATAGATACATTCCCTGCCATGGAAAACTGAAGGCATCCACTCTCCAAGCTAGGGGTGAGTGAGTCCTGCTGCAAAATTTGTTCAGTTATCTGTTCTGGGGGGAGGCAAACAGATCCAGTTGTGGTGTGCCCCACTGGTGGACTATGTGCAAGAAGGTATCCCTGTGTAACATCCATTCGTGATGCAGAGATGTGGTTCTGCTGGGCAAGTCCGCTTGCTTGTTTTCTTGAGAGGGGGTGTATGAAGCTTTCAGGAAGAGGTTGTGTTTTGCTGCTATTTCCCAGATTAGCAGGGTTATCCGACATAACAGGTATGCCTTTGTCGCTCCTTGTTTGTTGAGGTACAACATGACAGTCTGTCACAGTGTGGAGTATTCCTGGTTGAAGCATGGGAAGGAAGACTTTTAGAGCTAGGACAGCAGTCATCTCCCTGACATTGATGTGCTGTTTTAAAGGGCAGGAGACCAGCACTGTTGTACCCTGTAGCCCTGCAAGGTTGCTCCCCAGCCTAGGTCTGATGCATCTGTGTGCACAGACAGGGAAGTGGGAGGAAGTTGAAAAGGAATTCTCTGGTTGTCGGAAACCTGCTGAATCCACTTCAGCTCTAATTTTAGACAGGGCAGAAGGGGGTTGAGTCTGTCTAGAGGTTGTTGGTACTGTGACCAAACAGTCTAAGTACCACTGGAATTTCCTCATGTGCATCCTTGCTAGTGGGAGCATGGGAATGGTGGCAGCCATGAGACCTAAATGTCTTACAGTTAGATGCGATTCTGTTAACAGACTTAGAAAATGGGAGGAGAGGGATTATACCTTGTCTGGTGGTAAGGAGGATCTCATCAGATCTGCTCTGATTCTGCACCCTAGGAAAACCTTGTCCTGTTGTGGGAGGAGAGGATTTCTGGAGGCTGAGAGTGAAACCCAGGTTGTTTATTAGGGACATGGTGAATTGGAGATTTGCCAGAAGGGTGGACTGTGATTCTGCCAAAATGAGAATGTCGTCCAAGTAAGGGTAGATTTGTATTCCCTTGGCTCTGCAATGGGCGATGGCTGGGGCCAAGCACTTGGTAAAAACTCTGGGTTCCGTACACAAGCCGCAAGGCAGTAAATTAAAAATGAAGAGGGCCTAGAGAAGCGTAGGAACCTCCTGTGGGAGGGTTTGACTGGGATGTGCAGGTATACATCCTTTAGATCTAGGGTAACCATGAAAGCTTGGGGTGGAATGAGGGGTAAAAGAGTTTGAAGGGAGAGCATCTTGAAGGAGGCAACCTGTAGTAACAGGTTTACATAAGAGAAGTCCAGGATAGGTCTCCAGGGGTCATCCTTTTTGGGACTTTTTTTTGAGTCAGGAGTAAAAGCCACGTCCCTCCTGACCTAAGGGAACTGGTTCTATGGTTCCTTGGGAGACTAGTTCCTGCAGGATGGGAGGAAGCAGGGGGAGCTGACTTTTGGGAGAGAAAGGAATCCTTACCGGTGTAGGTTTTTCTTTCCAGGAAAGAAAAGTATCCTTTTTGGATGATGGCTAGAACCCACCAATCTGTAGTGATGGTCTTCCAAAAAGGGAGGCATTAGGTAAAGCAGACGGACAGGGGCACTTGGGCAAGACAGTCATGCAGAGGAGGGCTGTTTGTTGGGGGGGGTAGTGTTTGAGGGGGGTCTAAGATAAGGCTGTCTCAAAGATCCCCTATGTGGTCTGGTAAGTAGAGGGGCGAGATGTGAAAGCGGCCCTTCTAACAAAAGATGTTTTGGCTGGACAGTTCCTGGAATATGTGGGCACTGGGGACACCAGCAAGTGCTTAATGTCCTGCAGTTCCTTGCAAGTTTTTAAAAAGTTCTGCAGCATTTTTGCCAAATTGAAGGTTGTCATCCAAAGAAGCATCCATGATCCTGGCTTTAAAATCATCTGGCAGAGGTTGTAGTTTGAGCCAGGAGCATCTGCACAAGGTGGATGCAGTAGCAGATCTGGCAACTGCTTCTGTAGCATCACAGCTGCAGCGGACAGTGTCTGGCTACTTGGGTGGGCAGAGACAATTCGGAGGAAATGTTAGATTTGGCTGGACAGTTCAGGGTGGTAGCCAACAAGGTGGAGGCCTGAGAGACTAGGTCTAGGGCATACTTCACCATGTGGGTTTGGCAGTTTATCGCCCTGAAAGCTAGGGTAGAAGAGGTGTACACCTTTCTCCCCATCCTGTCCATGGTTCTGCTGTCTTTATCGGATGGTAGAAGGGAAGCAGAATGCAACCGCCTAGACTCTGTCTGTCTGGGGATACTGCAATAACAACTGGATCAGCCAAAGGTGGTTTTACTAGGAACTTTTAGTCATGAAGGACTTTGTAAAACGTACCCGGCCTCTTAGGGGTAGGAGGTTGAGAGTCTGGATTCTTGTAAACACAAGTGAAGGCATCCAAGAAAGCTGGGAGTACTGGAGGGATGGCTGAAGGTGAAGGGGAGTCAAGCTGTAGAAGCTCAAAGTATCTCTTCTGGGTTTCAGAGACTAAAGTAGTATCCCATGTGAAACGCTCTTTCATTTTTGAGATAGTCTTCCCAAATGATAAGACCTCAGGTGGGAAGTCCTCTTCAGGTGAGCAACAGTCTATGGGAGAAGCAATCTGTGAAACACAGGAGACAGACTCCTCAGAGGAGGAGTAATACTGGTCTGGGTCTTCCTGGGTAACTGTTTGCTGAGTAGATGCTAAAGGCAGGGAGGAAGCAGAAGCCGGCCTAGGGCTCAGTACAGGGATGCTAGTTGGAGTAGGCCTCTAGGCCTAAGTGCCATAAAGGACTGCATCAAGTAGGAAGTGAAGGACTCCCAGTCTTGGGCTGCTGGAGGAAGTCTGACTCAAGTATTTAGTTTTCTGCTTCCTTTTAGAAGGAGTGTGCACCGGGGTGGGCAGGGAAACAGAGGCCTGTGCTGGTGTAGGAGAGGTCTCGGTTGGCAGGTCAAGCGATGGTCTCCCCTCGATGTCAGTTATGACAGACGTCATAATCAACTCCGCTGACGTGCTTTCTATGGGTAATGACACGGCCTCTTCCAGAGTAGCCGTCTGAACCGGAGAAATCGGGTGTCCCTCGGCCCCTAGAACGGTAGTTGGCGGGGCATCTGGAGAAGGCCTGCAAACCTTGGCCTTCTTCTGCGGTTGTTCGGCTTGGGAAGCCAACTAGTGATACATCCTAAGCGCAAGGTGTGTAAGCCTTTGTTTTTCTAAAAATATATTTAACACGGACAGACGGCTGCGTAAGGTCTTGGATAAGAAGGATTGGCAAATAGAGCAGGCCTTGTGGTCGTGCTCTTTACCTAAGCAAAAGACACAGCGGTCGTGGGAGTCTTTGTGCGGAATCTGGTGCCTGCAACTACATTTACTCTTTTTCTCCGACCGGTCAAAGAGAAAAAACTACAGCAACCAAGCTAAAGCGATAAAGGCAAGCCCCAACAGGGTAATTATCTTGAGAAGTCTTCGGCTGTAGGAGCAAAGCGATCAAAGTGACTGTCTTTTGCGGCTTTAAAGTTCTGAGGTCTGTGTGTACAGATATCACATTTATACTACATAGTTTATGGCCCCACGTGTAACGTCCCACGCACCTAGGGCAGCCAGGCTTAAGCTTTTGTATAGGAGCCGTTGTGTCGCCTGAGGGCTGGAAATCCCACAGTATGAATACTGCAATATGGGAATAGAAGGACATTATGTATTTGTTAACGAGGGGTAAAACACTACTCCACGCAAACTTTTTTCAGTCTCAGCCCAGGAGCATTGTCTGGTTAAATGACTTGCTCTGAGTTCCACAGTAAACACATGAGGCTACAGGAATGAGACACTACATTACAGGATGAAGCTCATTAACAACTCACAACCTTAATCCTATACAAGTACTGTACCAGGTCCTTCTAGCTGTGTAAGAGCAGATGCTTCTTTAATGATTCTGACTGATGCAGGTGGACTGCACAAATCTCCTAGATTGGAAATCTGCTAAAGGCTGTGGGTAGTGATTCACTTAGGGGGTTGGGGGGCACCTGGCTCATTATCTTCAAAATTTAGTCGGGCACTAGAGGAAAGACATTTCCAGAGGGAGGTTAATGACAAACATACATGTCGCGTGGTCATGCTAAGATTTGTAGAAATTAACTAGCACAAATTATCTTAGACTTAAGAAATGGAATGACATGGTTTGGTGTTATTCTCTAATGTGGTCCCCACCTTTCAAATACATACTGTTGCAAGGGCTCAGTACTAGGAAACACACTCAAATTAAGGGTTGCAATCTGTCATTTATTTTTATTAGAGAAATTAAACTGCAAGGTGGATGGGTGTCTATTTCAAGTGCATCAGTCTGAAGATAGCTCAGCTAACAAACACTTGGAAAACGCTGTCTCACAGTATTTAAAGAGTGTATACGAGGTTAGACAGAGTAGATGAGTTGACAGCATGATGCAGTGTGCACAACAGTTCACAAATTTCCCTGCTAATCTGGAAGGGGAGATGTATAATTTTTGATGGCATCTCGTTGATGTGTTACTTCTCCCTGTACCAACAGTTTGTAGGATGTACTGCGTACTTTAGAAAACTGGAAATTTAGAGGACTAAGTTTCAAGGTTGGTTTAATTTGAATTCAGGTAATTTTTGGATGGATTAAACCTATATACTTGTCAGTATATATGATATGACTGAACTAAACTTTGCTATTCAGTCCTTACGGAGAGAGATGGATATCCATGAAGGTCAAAGCAAGCAGCTTTTCTTGGTTGGGGGGGGGGGGGGCACAGCGGATCACCGGTCCGCAGATCGTCTAGAAGTGCTGTTTTTATGGTGTCGACTTGCCAGCCTGGCACCCAACCTTCACAGAAGGCACACGTACACTCATATATACCTATCTGCATGTCTCTAAATATTCACTCGACCACAGGGAGGACAAAAAGACTCTACACAGAAGGCGCTCTAGCAGAGAATCAAACCAAAGACCCTCTTGCTGTGAGGTGACAACGCTAACTGCTGCACCACCACGGCACTATCCATGAAGGTAAAAGTAAGCTTTACGTATTAGTTTATCACTGAAGCTATATGATACTGATGCTGTGATGAAATTCATTTAAGGTGATGTCATTATTTAAAGGCTTCAGGGTCAAATTTTGTTCATCTTGTATGTAAACAAATACCATAAGGCATGCTATGAGTATATCATGGTAAACTGTTGTGAATTTTGATTGCATTTAAGTAATTTGCTTAAAAAGAGAGGGAAATAAGCAAATACAGAAACTACTCCAACTTCAATTGCCTTTTTTCAAGCATTATTCTAGAAAGTTGAAATCAAGGCCATATGTCATACTGAAGCTCTGAAATACATTCACGACTCAAGAATAGACATAAGTTTAGAGATGCCAAAGGATATGATCGTGTGAAAGGAACTTATGGTAGCTAAAGATAAAATTGTACAAGCAAATGCCATCTTTGATGTGATCAAGTTACTCCTACGAAAATAACATTTAAACTTTGAAGTACATTAAGGACCAACAAGTCCACAACTAAATGGAAACTTAGATCTCACACCTGCTAACACCCTGTTTCACAATTGACATCACTGCTCAGACGCACCTTAAAATGATTAATTGGTGAACCAGTTAACTACCAAACTGTGAAATAACACTTTTGGCAGAAATTAGAAGTTATGTACTCACCATAACGTTCCATCTGAGTAGGTGACTTCATTTGGATGCAACCTGTGGGTATCGGATCCGACCTCGGATCCGAGCCGGCATTTCAAAAGCTTAGGCTCCGAGCTCCTAGCTCCTCCCTCTTACCCATAACCCCTTGCCAAGCCCTGACTGACCTCATATTGAGTTTGCCTAAATAATACTGACTACAGTACATGAATAAAGCATAAATACTCGCTCTATAAAGGCCAGGGGGATGGAGGGGGGGATGGTTGCATCCAAATGAAGTCACATACTCAGATGGAACGTTATGGTGAGTACATAACTTCTAAATCTGAAGTAGGCAGACTTCATTTGTCTGCAACCTGTGGGACAGAGTCCCCAGCTACCTGAATCTTGGGTGGCCGTCATGGAAGGATGTTCCGGAGCACTGCTGAGCCAAAGGATGCTCTTCCCCTGGAAACAACATCCACCTTATAATGAGAAATAAAGGTATGAGGCGAGGCCCAAGTAGCTGCCGCGCAGATATCATCCAATGACACACGGGACTTAAAGGCGGCTGACGTGGAGACTGCCCTAGTAGAATGAGCCGTAACCCTCTGAGGAGCAGGTCTACCTGAAGTGTCATAAGCCTGCAGAATACAATTAGCAATCCACCTAGATAGTGTGACTTTAGACACTGCTTTACCCAAAGCAAATTTAGCAAAGGAGACGAACAGCTGATCTGATTGCCTGTGACCAGCTGTTCTGTGAATACAAAATCGTAATTGTCTATGAACATCCAAGGAATGCAATTTGTATTCTCCTTTGTTTGAGTACTTGGGAAAAAACACAGGTAAATTGATTGATTGGTTGATATTAGATTCTGAAGAGACCTTCGGAAGAAAAGATGGATTGGTCCTGAGGCACACCCTATCTGGAAAGAAAGAAAGGTAAGGCGGTTTGACGCATAGAGCCTGAAGTTCAGACACTCTTCTGGCTGAAGTGATAGCTACTAAGAAGGCAGTCTTCCAGGAAAGGTACTTTAGGTCTGTAGAAGCTGCAGGCTCGAAGGGAGGGGCAGTAAGGGCCTGCAGAACTAAAGATAGATCCCAAGGTGGTACAACCTCCTTGACTGGAGGCCTCAACAAAAAAATCCCTTTGAGAAAAGTTTTGCACAATTTCGCCGCCATGAGGGGAGCTGTCTCATGACCAATGTGATAATGCGAGATGGCTGCCAATTGTACCTTAATCGTGGAAGAACTTGCCCCTTGATGAAAGAGGTCTGTTAAAAAATCCAGCACTGCTGACATAGGTGCTGAGAAAGGATCCAAAGTTCTCTGAACCGCCCAAATAGAGAATCTCTTCCATTTACTCCGATAAACCTGCCTGGTGGAAGGTTTATGAGCAGCCACTAAGATGGCCTTGACCGTGATGAGATACCGAGTCCTAATCAAGGATGGAACTGGAGCAGCCAAGCTGTCAATTTCAGGGTGCGTGATTGGGAACCGAAATTCCCAGAGGGTGGGAGATGAGATCCGAATTGGATCCAGAATCCAGGGTGGATTGATTTTGTGAGACCATACAAAGGGGAACCAGGGTTGACGAGGCCAGAACGGGGCAATGAGAATCATTCTGCTCCCCAAACTGTTGGCTTTCTGCAGAAGCCTCTGCATCAGAGGTAGTGGAGGGTAGGCATAAAGGCGACCGGGAGGCCAAGCATGCACCAGCGCATCTCTCGGGAATTCCCCTGGTGGGGGAAGCAGAGCAAAGAAATTGTCGCATTTGGCGTTTGAGGGAGAGGCAAAAAGATCGCAACAGGGTTGCCCCCAAACGGCAAAAATCTTCTTCGCTACCTGAGGATTGAGAGACCACTGGTGAGGTGATAGAATGGTGCGACTGAGTTTGTCCGCAAGGATGTTGGATTTTCCCGGAATGTGCGTTGCTACCAGAAAGCGTTTGGTGGAAATTGCCCATTCCCAGACTCTCATGGCCACTCGACAAAGGGGATAGGACCTGGTTCCTCCCTGTTTGTTGATGTACCAGACTACCGACATGTTGTCTGTCGGTATCGCAATAGTCCCTGAAGGAAGAACGTGGTGAAGTGCTTGCAACGCTAGGAGCACCGCCCTCATTTCCAGGACATTTATATGCAACAACGTCTCTGTGGGGTTCCACGTGCCTTGGACAATCTTTCCCGCAGAATGCCCCCCCCCACCCGAGGCAAGAAGCGTCCGTGGTCACTGTGGCTCGGGGAAATGCAGCACAAAAAGGTCTCCCTGTCAGGGGCTCCGGAGAAAGAAGCCACCAAAGAAGGGAATCCTTGCACGCTTTGCTGACCGCTATCGGAGTGTTGAGAGAGGAACAGAGAGGGGACCACTGAACCTGAAAGGTCCATTGAAGAACCCGCATGCGTAAGCGTGCATGAATAAGAAGTGGGATAGCTGCCGCCATCGAACCTAGGGCCCTCAGGACCGAAGCTGCAGTCGGAAAAGGTTGCAGGACCGCTGCTACATGACACTTCAGGTTGGCAATTCTGTCTGGAGTGAGGAAGGCTCGCATTGACCTGGTGTTTAGCCTTCCTCCTATGAAATCTATAGCTTGTGTGGGGTGCAGTAAAGATTTCTCCCAGTTGACAGTGATGCCCAGCCTTGGGGCTATACGAAGAAAGTAGTCCCTGGCTGAGCACAGAAGATGCCTTGATGATGCTGTCAGGAGCCAGTCGTCCAGGTACGGAAAGACCTGTAATCCCTGGAGCCTCAGGTGGGCCGCTACCACCGCTAGAACCTTGGTGAACACCCTGGGGGCTGAGGTGAGACCAAAGGGGAGGACCCTGAACTGGTAATGACTGGCTCCCAGCCGGAAGCGAAGAAACCTCCTGGACCGCCTGTCCATACGAATGTGGTAGTACGCGTCCTTGAGGTCGATGGAGCACATCCAGTCGTTCTCCCTCAAGAGGGGGAGTATAGATTGAAGGGTGACCATCCGGAACTTTTGCTTGGTTACTGACAGGTTCAGTAGGGAGAGATCTAAGATTGGTCTTAAGTCCCCCGTTTTCTTTGGCACCAAAAAGAACCTGGAGTAAAACCCTGATCCGGTTTGATCTGGGGGGAACGCACTGGATAGCTCTTTTTTCTAGCAGCTGTTCGATTTCGATAGCTGCTGCCTCCCTTTGGTCAGGTGGGACATCTGGGAGGCTGCGAGATCTGGAACTTTGTACAGGGGGACTGTATAACCTCTGGATATCACGCGAAGCACCCAACGGTCTGATGTGATGGACTCCCAAGAAGTTAGGTGCCTCGAGAAACGCCCCCTGACTGCCTCCAGAGACGGACAGCCGGGCAACCCTTCAGGGCTGCTGCGTGGGTCTCTCAGAGAAAGGTTCTCTGGACCCAAAGTTTCTAGGAGCCCCCCTGCCTCTAGGACGGCGACCTCCCTGTCCTCCTCTGCCACGGGAGGACTGGTTATCCGGAGCAGGTTGGGACTGCTGCGATTTCTGGAACCACATCTTCTTCTGTCCCTTTTGGTTCTTCGAGAAAGACCTCTGGGGAGCTGAGAAGCGGACTCCGACGGCAGACAGCGTCTTCCGCCCTTTCGCTCTGGACCAGTGTTTCGCGAACAGTCTTGCCAAACAAGGCAGAACCATCAAAGGGGGCATTCGCGAAAGTCGCCTTGAAGGGCTCTGCGAAATCACAGTGGCGGAGCCAGGCCTGCCGCCTCATGACAAGGCCTGCTCAGCTGGCTCTAGCGGCTCCCTCGGTAGCATGAGAAAGTAGCCGCATAGATGTGTTAGAAACCGCTCAGAGTGGCCATTCGGGTGGAGTATACCTGCTTATCCTCACCCGACATGGACTCTGGGGGAGATGCAGCGTATTCTTTAATCAGATCTCGCTGCATCCTGATGACATGTGCCATGTAGTTCAGCGCTCTCAAAGAGAAGGTTGCTGAACTGAAAACTCGCTTCCCAATGCGATCCATCGAGCGGGACTCCTTGCCCGGAGGATGCATAGAGGGACTCTCCTGGGCCAATTCCCTCTTAGTGGCTGCAGCCATCATCATGGCATCTACTGGGGGGCCCTTGCTCCAGTGAGTGCGGTCCGCCAGAGGGGAAAGGATATGATCAGGACGCTTGGGTACAGGCTCAACGGTGTCCGGATCCTTCCACGCTCTGATGGATATAAGGTCCACCAGAGGGTCGGCAGGAGGGGACACCCAAGAGGTAGATGGGCCCGCCTCGAATGCCTCCAAGAATACAGACTCGTCTGAGGAAGCCTTGGGGGCAGACCCCCCCCCCCCTGATCCTTAACATTTCCATAATGTCTCCAAATGAGACGTCTTCAGGGGGGTGATCTTGGGGAGCCTTCCCCTTCATCCAAGTCTGTGTCTTCGTAACGGACTCGGGAGTCCATGTGCCTCCTTTGCACTTACGCTTCGAGGTACTTCATCGGGGGGGCTGTCCGAGGAGTACTCTTCCGCAGCTGGATGTTCCAAGGGAACTACTTGGGACATCGAGGCGGGCTGTCCCTGGGACCGGCTGGTGGGAGCCTGGCCCAACTGCAAGGGAGTGCGGGATGGAGCCGTGGCAGGGACCGGGGGTCCGGACGTCCTCAACAGTGCCCTTTCCACTACGTCGAAGGCCGAGGGGGAGCCAGCTTCTCTAAACCCCGAGAGCCGACCCCCACTCGGATCCGACGCACGGATCGGAGCCGGAGCTGAAACCGTCGGATCCGAGAGGCCAGTGTGCTCCGACCTGGACGGAGCCGAAGACACACCAGCTCCCTCGGATCCGAGGCTCGGTCCTCGGCTCCGAGAGGTCGGGTCCGGCACCAAGCACTCAAGGGATGGGACGGATCCGAGGTGCACCGACCTATCGGATCCGACCCACCCCCGGATCCAAGTCTGCCCGGCGCCGACAGCTCCGAACCCATGGTATGGGTCGGAGAAGGAGCCAAAGGGGCGAAAAAGGGGGTCGAAGCCCCTCCCGGATTGGGGGGGGGGACTAGGAGCACTCCCATTTGCATTTGGGCCTGGATGAATTTCCTCATCATCCGGTCCATATCTGCTTCACTCATGGAGAATGTGGATCTGGTGGAGGCCACCGAAGCGGACCTAGAGAGCCGCCTTGGGGACCTCGCTGAAGGGCTAGCCTCCTCCTCCTCGGGCCCAGGAGAGAACCGAGGGGAGTGGAGCCGAGGAGGAGGAAAGCTAGAAGGCACAGGGGAGGCCCGCTTGGATGGATGAGCCGAACTGGAGGTTTCAGCTCTCCATTTGTGGTGCCTCTCCCTGTGCCTCTCCTTCTCTCTCTCCCTAGAAGACTCTCTCTCCTCCGGCATCTTAGAGGGAGGTTGAGTCCCAGCCGGTGGAGGAGAGCCCACAGCAACTGCTTGCTGAGTAGAAGGGGCAGAAGCCGAAGCGGTGTCTGGAGGGAAAAGTCCCGCCAGTACCAGCTTCGACCTCCGCTCCCTCAAAGCTCGGGGGTTGAACCCTGCACAAATGGTACAACCAGATGACAGGTGTTCAACCCCCAAGCATGACGATTGAGTGTGGCCATCCGCTGGGGACAGCTTATGGCCACACTCGGTACATTTAGAGAATACAGCCTTATGGGCTTCAGACATGACAAGCCCTAACAGGCCTAAAACAAACACACACACACAAACTACGCAAAACCCGAGAAAAGTTTAAAAGAAAGAGAGAGGAAAGCCTAACACAATCACTTCTAACTAATAAAATTAAAAAAGTTAAAGTTTTTGAAAATTTTCCTGTCAAAAACACTTATCTGCACTAGGAGCTCAAGGAATCCGTCGCAACTTGAAAGCGGCAAACGAAATCTGGGGTCAGTCAGGGCTTGGCAAGGGGTTATGGGTAAGAGGGAGGAGCTAGGAGCTCGGAGCCTAAGCTTTTGAAATGCCGTTTCGGATCCGAGGTCGGATCCGATACCCACAGGTTGCAGACAAATGAAGTCTGCCTACTTCAGATTCTATTTTACAATTTTTTTTAAATCAATTTTTAGCCCACTCTCCTCGTCATTTTGCAAGAAACAATAGCAGTAGGTTTTCGAGTCACTCAGCGTCTGTTTCTGGAACCTTTGATAAAAACACTGATATACTAACATCCCAGTCATCAAAATGCAAAGACTAGTATACACACTACACTTCTCTGCATTTGCAGGACTTCATTTGGTTCAAAGTTGTTTTAACTACTGTAAAATTTGTTGTGCATGACGTTCAAAGCAACCAAACAGAAGGTGAAATTCATCACTCTCAAGAATCAGTCCACAAAATGCACAAAGCTGAACTAATCAAGAGATGCAAAAACCAACGCATACAACACGAATCAGAGAAACTTTAATGCTAAGTGGCGTCTACATCAGGTAGCATACATTAACCTTTCTACACTATTAGGGCACTAAAGTAATATCCGGACTAGCTATACAAAGGATACGGAAAAGACTACCACAATCTGAATCATTAAGCACTACTCTCAATGGATATTACAGAAACAAAAAGAAAATGACAACTATCGCCAGTACATGAACCCTAGGCTGAACATATTCAAGATGTCTTGAGGTGGTTTTACAAACACTTGTAGATTCTGATTCCTAATGAAGTTGCAGGGAAATTTCTTGAACTTGGGCTACTAAAGTTATCCAAGAAAGCTCAAACACATTTTCCTACCCCAATTCTTTAGATAAGCAACAAAAATTTTTTTTTACATGGGCCCAAGACAGGCCATGGGACTTTATGGGTAACCTCCAGAATTTTACATCATGAGATAGGAACCCAAATCGCAGCAAGGTATTAAGTGACACTCAAAGGGAGTCACCAAACATCTCAAAAAGGCCACGGGATTTATGGGTATACTGCAGAATTCTACATCATGAGATATGAGCCCAAATCGCAGCAAGATATTCGGTGAAGATCAGAAAAGGAGTCGCTAAACTTCTCCCCTAGTCAGTTAACACCACTGCCTTAAGCCACACTTAAGATGACGCAGATAATGAAGTTGTTCATGATGAATTCAAAGGTTTCGGCAGTCACTAGCAATATGGCGCACCTGAGAGACTACCAGTGGTGTTCAACATGAATGCAAATTATGTCTTGGAAAGAGTGGATAGCACTTGTACAAGGAGAGTAACAGGACTGGCAAAAGGCTTTTACGGATATTTTATTCTGAATGCCACAGTGTGTGCTCGTGATCCCAGTTTCCAAGATGTTCAAAGGCAGAGTGCCCCTTAATCAGGTTTTATTAATAATTAGTTCTGACAGTGTACCAAATAAAGTCAGTGTCATGTCATACTTATTAATCAAATTCTACGTACACTGGCTCAGAATTACTGAATCTCAAGGGGAGGGGGGCTGTTAATGCTACACAAGAAATCAGTTAAGTATATAGGGCAACAAACTTCATACAAAGAAATCCTGAAAATTTTGCATCTCGTACAGACTGCAGACATTACCCACCTTCCCTACCATCCTAATATTTAACAGTAACAATTGGCAATATAAAGGCTTCCAGTGAAATGAAACATCAAGAATACTCTGCACCCCCCAAAAAATTGGGAAATGACGGAGTTCCCTTTGATTATATGGCACTGCTATACAATGTAGGGTCAATGATCTTTGGTTCAAGAAAACAAAATGCCGTGGAAACAGGTGGAAATCCACTTATTAAAGTTCTCACCGAAGAGCTCAACTTCTTGGTCGACCATGCACTTTCCAGTGGTACCTCTGAATAGCTTTTCTTGAAAACCTAGAAGGGCATGGGAAAACAGAAAAGAAGTACTTAACATACTGGTAAAGATGTTCACTTTGTGGTATTTCCCAAAGGGTAGCAAAACTATGATACAACAGAGGAACACAAAACTACAGGATTAAAGTAGATACATCAGATTATAGGGGAATAAATTATACCAGGGAAGTGTGCTACCTGAGCTTTGACCAGTCTACAGAAATTAACTGCAGCACTACAGGATAGGATGGAATTTCTCCATAAGTCTGAAAGCAAAGTAGCAGAAGCATACACACAGCCATGAAGTGAACTAAATTTTATTTAGGCTGGCTTGAAAGTACTGAAAGAACAGTACAAGAAAAATGGTGGACAAGGCAGCAGAGTGGTGCAACAGATAGTGCTGTCGCCTTCACAGCGAGCGGTTCCCTGGTTCTATTCTCGGACACTGTGCCTTCTATGTGGAGTTTGCATGTCCTCCCGGTGTTTGTGTTGGCTTCCCCTGGGTGGTCCGGTTTCCTACCACATTCCAAAGACATGCAGTAGCTGGACTGGACACACTAAAATTTTATTTAGGCTGGCTTGACAGTACTGAAAGAACAGTAAACTGGCCATAGGTGTGTGTGTGTGCATGCAAGTGTGTGGTGTGGAAGAAAAGTACAGTTTTGTACCTACCATAAATGTAGATGTTCAAGTGCTAATACAGCTGCAGTCATAACAGATGGGTTCTCCTGTCGTCAGGCGGGTCCTCGGTCGGCCGAATTCCAAAGTCTAGGTCCAGCGTCAGTTGTCGTCGCTTCTTCCCTCACGTCAGTGCGACAGGGGTATAAAGGAACCAGCCGACGCCATTTTCTTCAGTTTTTCTTGCCTCAGATGTCAGGTACCCCCAGAAGGAAGGCAATACATAAATTTGTGCAATAAAGCAGTGCAATATAATCAAAATACAATAGTTGCAAGCAAATACACCATAAATGAATACCCCAATCAGGTTGTATGAGGATGTGTTAGCCTATAGGCCTGTTCCAAGAGGGGAAGGAGGGAGGGAAACCTGGACTGCAGCTGTATTAGCACTCGAACATCTACATTTATGGTAGGTACAAAACTGTACTATGTTCATCATGCATACAGCTGCAGTCACAACAGATGGGTAGAATCCCAAAGCTAAGAAAGGGGTGGTAGGCACTAGGTGGAACTAGGAGGAGCCAGGATGCCCTGCAAGACTGCAGTGGCAAAGCCTGCTCTAGTTTTGGAGTATAATGGTAGGTGGTAGTGCTTGGAGAAGGTATGCACAGAACTCCAAGTGACTGCTTCCAAAATATATTTGGTAGGAACTCCTCTGAGGAAAGCTGCAGAGGTAGCTGTGGCCCTTGTGGAGTGAGATCTGCTGCCTGTAGGTACAGTTTTGCCATGAAAAGAATAGCAAAAGCGTATGCAGTGGGCTATCCATTTTGAGATCGTCTGTTTCGAAATTGGCGTTCCTTGAGCTCCTACAGCATAGGACACAAAGAGCTGTTCTGATTTTCTGAAAGGTTTTGTTCTGTCCAGATAATAACGGAGTTGTCTGTGGATGTCCAAGGAATGTAGTAATCTCTCCCCTTTGTTTTGAGGATTAGGATAAAAGGTAGGTAAGTGTATGGCCTGATTCAAAGCTACCCTGGATACCACTTTAGGCATAAAGGATGGGTTGGTTCGTAAGGAAACTCTGTCCTGATGGAAGATGATAAAAGGCTGCACAGCCATGAGAGCTTGCAGTTCTGAAACTCTACGAGTTGAGGTAACAGCCAGAAGGAAAGCTGTTTTCCAGGACAAGTATGGCAAATCTGATAAAGCAGCTGGCTCAAAGGGAGGCAAGGTCAGTTTTTCCAGAATTAAATTGAGATCCCAAGCAGGTATTGGTTGTTTCCTTGGGGGTTTTAGATTCTTAGCCCCTCTGAGGAACTGTCTTAAGAGAGGGTGAGAGAATAAGGGTGAATCAGTGTTGTATTCTGCAGAAATGGCTGAGGCATGGATTTTGATGGAGGAGAATGAAAGTCCACTGCTTAGCAGCTCAGCTAAATACTGTAGTATTTGAGGTAAATTCAGTTTTCCAGGATCCTGGCCCTTTTTCTCATTCCAGACACAAAACCGTTTCCATTTTGCAGAGTAAGCTTTTCTAGTTGACGGCCTTCTGGCCTCCAAAATGACATCCTGCACCTCCTTGGAGAGTAGGGTCTGTTGTGAGGCTAAGGAATCTTCCATGCGGCTAGATTGAGTGTTTTTAGCTGGCTGTGAAGAGTTTTGAAGCAGTGCTGAGTCAAGAGGAGGCATTAGAGGCAGGGTCCATGGTGGGGAATGCGTCAGGCTCCTCAGGAGTGGGTACCAGTGTTGTCTTGGCCAGTCCGGAGCAATGAGAATCATCTTTGGTCTGTCTGCTCTGGTTTTCAATAGAACTTTGGGCAGCAGAGGAAGAGGTGGGAAAGCATAAACTGTCATTGATGTCCAACTGAAAGAGAGAGCGTCCACTCTCCAGGCCTTTGGATGGAAAATCCTTGAGCAGAATTTTGTCAATTGGTGATTTTTGTGGGAGGCAAAGAGATCTATGTCTGGCCTTCCCCATGCTTGGATTATTTCTGTAAAAACCTTTGGATGCAACTTCCATTCGTGTGGATCTGTCATATTTCTGCTTAGGTTGTCTGCCAGTGTGTTTTCTTTGCCTGGCAAGTACTGTGCTTGAAGTTCGATTTGTAAGTCCATGGCCATGTTCCAAAGTGACATGGCCAGTCTGCATAGGGGGGTATGAATGTGTTCCTCCCTGTTTGTTTATGTACCACATCATAACTGTGGTGTTGTCCGTTCTTATCAATAGTTGACCTGGTTGCAGAAGGTCCTTGAAAGCTATAATAGCATTTATTACTGCTAGCATTTCCTTTTGATTGATGTGAAGGTGCTTTTCTTTTTGGAACCATTTGCCCTGAATGCACCGATCTGCCATGTGCGCCCCCCAGGCGTAGTCCGAGGCGTCTGTTGTGATGACTTGATTTGCTTGAGGCTTGCTGAATGGAAGACCCTTGTTTGTTTGGCATGCTTGAGCCCACCACAGAAATTCCTTTTGCAGACATGGAATTAGTGTTATTATTGTTTCCAAACTGTGGCTGTGTTGAGACCATATGTTTTTCAGGTACCATTGAAGTTTCCTCATATGCAGCTTTGCACATGGGATTAGTAAGATGCAAGATGGCATGAATCCCAGAGCCTGCAGGATTTTCCTTGCAGTCAGCCTGGTGCAATTTGCTAGTGCTCTGAAGTATTGAGTTAGTTGCCCCTGCTTCTCTGGCGTGAGGAAGGCCATCTGGGTGTTTGTGTCCAAGTTGGCACCCAGGAAAATTATCTTCAGAGAGGGTATTAGCCTTGATTTCTTTTTGTTGACTGTGTATCCCAGAGAGTTCAACATTATTACATAATCCAGATGTTTCAGAAGAATGTGCTTGCTGTCCGCTTGGATCAGGCAGTCGTCCAAATAGGGGTATATTTGTATCCCTTGAAGTCTGCAGTAGGCAATTACTGATGCCAGACATTTAGTGAGTACTCTGGGCGCAGTAGATAAGCCAAAGGGCAATGCAGAGAATTGATAATGGGTTGAACCTGCAAGAAATCTGAGGTATCTTCTGCAATTTTGTCTGATTGGGACATGCAGGTATGCCTCCTTGAGGTCCAATGTTACCAGCCAAGACTCCTTGCCCAGCATGGGAAGAAGTTGCTGTAGAGTGAGCATCTTGAATTTTGGTACGAGTAGAAATGTGTTTAGGATGGATAGGTCTCCAATCTTTTCCCTTCCTTGGTACCAGGAATAGCCTGGAATAAAAACCTTGACCTTGTTCGTGCGTAGGTACCTCTTGAATAGCTTTCATGTCTATGAGATCTGTAATTTGCCTTTGTGCCTCTGCCCTTTGATTGTGTGGCAGGTTTGGCATGCCTCTAATTTTTGGAAGGGTGTGAAAATGGAATCTGTAGCTTCTGTTTATAATGTCCAGGATCCATTCGTCTTTTGTGACAATATGCCATTTTTTTGAAAATAATGCCAGCTTTCCTCCTAAGGGGGCTGCCATTTGAGTCTTGCTTGGCATGCAAAGGGGAAAGTCATTGGGCTTGCTTTCCGAATGATTGCAAGTTATCCTCACCACCTCTTTGTGTAGGAGCTTGCCATTGTCTGCCTCTAAACGATCCTTGGGATTGTCCTCTGCCCCTCGGGCGCCTGTATCTGCCTCTTTGGGGTCTGTCCGTGGCTGGAAAGGACCAATTTTTGGAAGGCCAATTTCTACTGAAACGTGGGGGTTGTACCTGTAGAAAATCTTTCACAGTTTGCATTGATTTAGCCTTTTCCTCCATTTTCCTTAATACCTCCTCAGCAGTAGCACCAAATAATACATCCTTTTGAAGAGGGGCATCTGGTAATTTAGCTTTGACATGATCAGGCAAGGTTTGTTCCTTTAGCCAGGCATGTCTACGTATGACTGATCCTGTAACAGCAGCTCTACATGAGGCCTCTAGAGCATCAAAACCACATTGCAAGGTATGCTTACCCACTTGTTCTGCACAATGCATCAAATCCTGCAACTCCTTCAAATCTGGTTGTTCAGGTTGTGACATTTTACTTTTCAATTGTGATAACAAAAACTGCTGGTATTTTAGCATATGGAACTGACAAGTTTAAGGCCCTCATGGTTAAGGTAGCTGAGGTATATACCTTTTTTCCCCACCTTTCTAAGGATCTGGAATCTTTCTCAGAAGGTAATGGATTTTTAGCAGTGGAGGCCTTAATTCCCTTGGGGCCCTGTGAGATGGTTTCTGGGTCAGCAGCATGGCTTTTGTATAGAAATTGGTGCGAGTCAGGAACCCTGTAGTACCGGTCAGGCTTAACTGGGGCTGGAGGCAGAGAGTCCGGGTTAAGGCAGGCCTCCGAGTAAACATCATCTAGGATGTCCAAGACAGGAGGTAAGGCCAGAGGCCTGTGCTGAGGTAATAAAAGAAATTCCCTAAGCCTTTTCTTGGAATCTGAATAATCTTGGCCTTCCCACTGGAAGTGTTCCCTTAAGGTATGCAAAGTTTCCCCAAATGAGTAATCCACTGGGGGGATACAGAAGGAATGGACTCCTCCGCATCAGAGTCTTCAAAAGGGGAGTAAGAATTTTCCTGATCATCAGAGTGCTCTGAAATAATGGAACCCTGATCAGAGGAGGTGGATTCTTCCTCCACTCTGGGCCTTTTGTCCGGTGGGGGTTGAGAACCCCTGATAAGAGTAATTAAATCCTCAGCCATTTTAAGCATCTGTTTTTTAGGCATGGAGATGGGCCCTGTGTAGCTTGTCTCTTAGAGTGCATGGCTGCTTTAGACTTAGTGAAAGCCTTGATGGAGAAAGAAGAGGAAGGTCTGAAGACACCTTGAGTGGGGGTAGACCTGTCCACATTTTGAGGTTCAACGCTAAGAGTTGTTTCGGTATCTGTAGTCGGGGTGTGGGCAGAGGAGCCTGCGACCTCGGGCAAAGGAGGCACCGCCAAAGAAGTGTCGTCGGTAGTCAGGGCTGCGAGGGCTCGCTGAGAACCGGACCACGTGTAGTCGGCTTTGGCGTGGTGTCGGTAGAGGCCACGGACCTCGTGTGCCGGTCCTTATCTTTGCGTTTTTTTAGACAAAACTGGAGTCTGAGTATCCGACATAATATAGTTAAATGTTTTTCCAAAATAATGCTGGGCTTAACTCCCGACGCTTAATGGTGCGTTTGTTGAATGTAGCACAAAAGCGACAGACCGAGACGTTGTGGTCTGGGCCTAAACAAGGTATACAGAGGGAATGGAAATCCTTATGCGGTATTTGCTTCCCACATGAAATACAATTATTAACTTTGTCTGACATCGGTCTGAGGCAAGAAAAGTTTCCCCAGCGGGGTACTTAGCTTTTAAGAAGACTTCGGTTTCAAAATTTTCGTAATCTCAGGAGCTGGCCGACCGGCACTTGCGAACTGCGTCTGCTTCGGGCATCCCGTGGCAAGAAAGACTGGAGAAAATGGTGTCTGCTGGTTCCTTTATACCCCTGTCGCACTGACGTCAGGGAAGAAGCGACGACAACCGACGCCGGATCTAGACTTTGGAATTCGGCCGACCAAGGACCTGCCTGACGGCAGGAGAACCCATCTGTTATGACTGCAGCTGTATGCACAATGAACATCAGTAGTTGTGTAAAATCTTACCATAACCATAGATGGCCTTCTCTTCCATGTTGCAGTATTCTTAGTGTGGGATTCTCTGCCTCAGGTGACCCAAATGGCTCCTATACAAAAGCTTAAGCCCGGTTGCTGTAGGTGCGAGGGACGTCACACGTAGGGCCATAAACCAGGGACCTTAAATGTGACATCTGCACGCACAGACCTCAGAAATTAATTGCCCAGTCGGACAATCAACTAGTATCAGCCAAATGATGTGAAGTGCCATTTACTGGCTAGTCTGACCATAGTCTAGGTAATGCTCCAGTGTGCGCTCTAGAAATGAAGGGGAATAGGTTGGGGGAAGGAATACTGCAACAGGGAAGAGAAGGATATCTCTGGTTATGGTAAGATTTTACACAACTACTCTATGTCCTTCTATTCCCATGTCGCAGTATTCATACTGTGGGAGAGTTCCACAGGTTATTTATTTATTTTACATTTGTTAACTGTGAAAGTCCGACTGGATACAGGTCCATTTTCAGTGGAGGCCTGGGGAGAAAAGCTCCAAATGTACAAAAATTAGAAGTTATGTACCTACCATAACGTTTCATGTTAGTTGTCTTCTCTCGCCTTCTTTCTTGCTGGATGGGTTCGGAGCCGATCCTCGCCACTGCACATGCTAAGCTCGAGAGTCACTTTTACCAGCTCGAGGCAGCCCCATATCCCATGATGCAAGGCGGTAAATACCCACATCTCGTTTGGTACCTAGAGGGAAAACTACCTAGCATAAAAACTTTCCACTAAGGAAAGAAGAGCAATTAGCCTAAAAAGGCTGTAAGGGGAAACCAGATAACTAAAACTAGAACAAACTGGTGCCCAAAGAAGCAATCTTCCAGAGACAAGGAAGATCAAGGTCTGTCCAGGCAAGGGGGCAGGAGGGAGGGTCGCAAGAAAGAAGGCGAGAGAATACAACTAATATGGAACGTTATGGTACGTACATAACTTCTAAATGTTAAGTTGTCAATCTTGCCTTCATTCTTGCTGGATGGGACCGCGTCCCTAGCACCTCTATCCTGGGTGGCTCAATGGAACAGACTCTTGAGAACTGTGGAACCAAAACTGGCTCTATTCCCTGGAGGCCAAATCCAATTTGTAATGAGAAACAAAGGTATGAGGAGTGGCCCAAGTGGCTGCTGCATAAATAGAATCTAAGGGTAGCCTAGCCTGAAAGGCTGTAGAAGTGGTTAAGCCTCTAGTGGAATGTGCCTTTGGTTTTGAGCACAGCTGTTTGCCCCTAAGTTGATAGATTTCGGAAATGGTGGAAGATAGCCATCTAGACAAGGTCACTTTGGAAACAGGGAGGCCTTTCTTATTTTCAGCATAAGAAAGAAAGAGCTGATCAGACTTTCTGAATTGTTTTGTTCTGTCCAAATAATATCTGAGTTGGCAGTGAACATCAAGATAATGTAATTTTTGTTCCGATCTGTTGGAGTAATTGGGAAAAAATACAGGGAGATCAATAGATTGGTTTAAATTTGTTTTGAAGCAACCTTGGGCAAAAAGGATGGATTAGTTCTCAAGGATACTCTGTCCTTGTGGAAGACCAAATATGGGGGACGAACAGAGAGGGCATGAAGTTCTGACACTCTCCTAGCCGAGGTAATAGCGACAAGGAAGAGTGTCTTCCATGAAAGAAACTTTAGTGAGCATGAAGCAGCTGGCTCAAAGGGAGGAAGAATTAAGGATGTCAGCACTAGATGTAGGTCCCATTGAGGAGGAGGACTCCTGACAGGAGGTTTGAGGAGAAAAACTCCTTTTAGAAAAGCTCTACAAAGCTTGTGGGACATAATGTTGTGATCTGCAAACCCGACATGAAAGTTCGAGATCGCAGCCAACTGAACTTTGACTATGGAAGATGAAGAACCCGAGTGAAAGATTTCCGCTAGAAAATCCAAAACTGCATGAACAGGGGCAGTAAAGGGATCTATGTTCCTTGATTTCACCCAAAGGGAGAAGCGTTTCCACTTGCTAGTGTAAATCCTTCTAGTAGAGGATTTAAGGGAAGCCACTATGATATCCCTAACAGGGTTAGAGATCATAGGAAGCCTGGCTAAGGAAGGAAGTGGAGCAACCAAGCTGTGAGGTTGAGAGAAGGAATGGACCGATGCAGCTGACCCGATTGGTGGATCAGAAGATCTGGCACTGGGTCCAGATGCCATGGCTGCACCAAAAGGTGACGATGGAGGAACGGAAACCAAATTTGTCGAGGCCAATACGGGCAATGAGAATCATTTTGGCTCTCAAACGGTAGCTTTCTGGAGTACCTGTGGTATCAATGGAAAGGAGGAAAGGCATAAAGAAGTCCCTGGGGCCAATCTTGGGTAAGAGCGTCTCTGGGGATGGCCGGAAGTGGGAAGAGAGAGAAGAAGGCTGGGCATTTGCTGTTTTGGGGAGTAGCAAAAGATCGCAACATGGGCCCCACTTCTGAAAAATCTCCTCCACTATAGATTGTTTGAGAGTCCACTCGTGAGGCATGAGTATAGCTCTGCTCAATCTGTCCGCTAAAATGTTGGTTTTCCCAGGGATATGCGTTGCTACCAGAAACCGATGAGAGGAGATCGCCCATTGCCAAAGTCTGAGAGCCTCTCGACACAAGGGGTAGGACTTGGTTCCGCCCTGCTTGTTGATGTACCACACTACGGACATGTTGTCCGTGTGAACTGCAATTGTTCCCAAGGGAAGAAAGTCGTTGAGGGCTTGCAACGTTAAAAGCACTGCTCTCATCTCTAGGACATTTATGCGCAGGTGGTATTCGAACGGTTGCCACATCCCATGAACCATCCTGCCCTGATAATGACCCCCCCCCGATCAGGGAGGCGTCCGTAGTGACTGTGGCTACCGGGGCCGGGGAAACAAAGGGTCTGCCCTGATGAACCTGGGGAGAAGAAATCCACCAGGATAGGTGGTTTTTGCAAGTTTGTGTCACCAGAATTTGGTGACGCATTGGAAGTTGTTGGAAGGACCATTGGGTGAACAACATCCATTGAAGGAGACGCATGTAAAAGCGGGCCAAAGGAAGAAGAGTAATGGCAGCTGCCATGAGGCCCAATACTTTTAGGACCAGTCTGGCTTGCACCTTTTTGCTGGCAAGGATGATCCGCACATGGTTTTGGATATCTAGGATTCTCTGGCTTGTGAGGTTTGCTGACATCCGAACAGTGTCTAAATTTGCGCCTATAAAAGTAATAGACTGGAAGGGCAATAAGGAGGATTTTTCGTAGTTGATCGAAATTCCTGAGTGCAGAGATTTAGGGTGTAATCCCTGGCTTGGAGAAGTTGATGCCTGGTGGTGGCTGAGAGGAGCCAGTCGTCGAGATACGGAAAACATGGAATCCTTGATGTCTCAGGTGAGCCGTGACCACTGCCATACATTTGGTGAACACTTTGGGGGCTGTAGTGAGACCAAAGGGCAGGGCTCTGAATTGAAAATGACTGGACCCCAGCCGAAAGCGGAGAAACCTTCTGGAGCGTCTGTGGATTTTTATGTGATAGTACGCATCCTGAAGGTCTATTGAGCACATCCAGTTGTCTTTGCCCAGGAAGGGCAAACTCGATTGAAGTGTGACCATCCGAAATCTTGTCTTTTTCACAGACTTGAGCCTGCTGAGGTCCAATATTGGTCTCCAATCTCCCGTCTTTTTGGGAACCAAAAAGAACCTTGAGTAGATTCTGGGCTCTGAATGGTCTGTTGGAACTGGCTGAATGGCCCTTTTGTGTAGAAGCTTTGATACTTCTAATTTTGCGATTTCCCTTAGACCGGGTGGAACATCTGGAAGGGAATTTTTGTGAGTGAAGGGACTTTCCTCGAAAGGAATCTTGTAACCCTCGGATATGTTCGACTGTACCCATTTGTCTTATGAAAGGGAAAGCCAGGCTTCTGGGTACAGCGATAATCTTCCCCCGACTGCCTCCAAGGATGGACAGTCGGGCAACACCTCAGGGATGCTGGAAGGGCTTGTCAGAGAGAGGTTCTCTGCTTCCCTGGTTTTGCGGACCCCCTCTGCCCCTAGGGCGGCGTCTGTTATTATTACCCCCTCTGCCCCTAGGGGTAAACTGACCACGTGTCCGCGTGACTCCTGAGATTTACGGAACCACATCTTTCCGCCCTTCTGTCCTTTAGGGTAAGGCCTAGAAGGGGTGGAAAAACGGACTCCTACGGCAGAAAGAGTCTTGCCGTCTTGCTCACATCTGGTCAACG
Organism: Protopterus annectens; assembly: GCF_019279795.1. Taxonomy (NCBI): domain Eukaryota; kingdom Metazoa; phylum Chordata; order Ceratodontiformes; family Protopteridae; genus Protopterus; species Protopterus annectens. Next base: position 61,394,240 of record NC_056747.1, read on the forward strand.
TATCCTTCACCTGAGGACCAAACAATGTTGATCCATCGAAGGGAGAGTTTGTGAAGGACGCCTTAAAGGGATCTGCAAAATTACAGAGCCGCATCCAGGACTGATGTCTAAAAGCCACTCCTGTCCCTGCAGCTCTACTCGTTCCATCTGCTGCATACGAAATCAGCCGCATGGAGGAGTTGGCTATGGAGTTGAGGATTCCTAGCTGAGAAGCAATCTTGTCCTGAGCCCCTGCAGCTGTAGGATCCTGTACTACTTCACCCAATTCTTTAAGGATGTCCCTTTGAAGTCTGGTGAAGTGACAAATAATTCAGCGAACGCATGGCAAAGGTCGCTGAGGAAAACATCCGCTTACCATACCTGTCCATGGTCCTAGAATCCTTGTTAGGAGGATGGACTGGTACGGAAGGATCTGCAAGTTCCTTCTTGGTGGCGGCCGCCACCACCATGGCATCAACAGGGACACCTTTTGTAAGAAATTGTTTCTCGGAAGGGGCTGTAATAAATTTAGAAGGCCTCCTGGGAACTGGTTCTACGGAATCAGGAGATGCCCACGCCTTCTGAGCTATCACCTCCATGAGGGGGTCGAAAGGCGGAAACACCCAGGAGGTGGAGGGTCGAGATCCGAACGCCTCTAGGTATATCGACTCATCCTTGGAGGGATTAATGAAGGGCCAGTTTCCCCTCTGTTTTAGGAGTTCTAGGATGTCTGAAAAAGAGACATCCTCAGAGGGGGATCTTGGGGACCCCTCAGACTCATCTAAGTCGGTATCTGAAGTAGTAGACTCAGGGGAGTCTAGGTGCTTCCTCTTACAGGTCCTCTTACACGGAGGATCTCCTGACGGATCAGGAGAATCCTCGGAAGAGGGGGTTCTTCCCAGTGGGGAAACCTGAGGCGGTGGATCTCTCGGTCCGGGAGCAAGAGAGTGGGAAGAGACATCTACAGGCACCGTAGAGGGAGGAGCTAAGGGGATAGACTGCTTACTGAGCCCAGGGCCCAGCACTCTCCTCATCACCTCAAGGCTCCTCCCAGGGAGATCCGAGACCCTCCGAAGAAACAGGGACTCCCAGGCCCACCGAAGGGAAGGCTCGAGGCAGATGTCGGGGCCGAGCTCACCAAGGCCGGCCCAGGGAAGAGCAGGGTCGGACAAGGGTCCGATGCCACTCACCCCCTTGGAGCAGACCAGGGAAGCCCGACCACCGGATCCCTCCAAGGAAGGTCTCGAGGAGGAGATAAGAGTAGAAGCTGAAGGAGCAGAAAGGGAAGGTATCTGCCCCGCAGCCATAGCAGTAACTATTCCCATAGACTCCGGCTCCGAGCTCTGGAGGAGTCTCGAAGGAGGAACTTGAAGAGGGTTTGGACTAATAGTCGTCTGTTGAGACGGACTATGAAGCATTTGGGCTAGTGCCTGTGATTTTAACAATCTGCTTACCACTCTCTCCAAATCATGGTCTGAGAGCCTGGAAGACCTAGATGATCGGCTCCGCTCCGAAAGAGGAGAGGCCGGAGCCGACAGTATCGGCTCCAAAGAGGGAGACCTGGACCGCTTCCTCGACGGAACCATCAGAGCCGAAGAACCCTTGGTTCCAGACGGAGTCGACAACTTCTCGGCTCCAAGTCTAGTCAAGGATGTATCGGCCCCAGCCGGAGCCGATACAGGCAAGGAAATAATGGTATCGGAGCCGGTCGGCGCCGATACCGAAGCCTCAGTCACATGGTGATCGGAGCCGGTCGGAGCCGACACCAATGTGGCAGTTAAAGTATCGGCACCGATAGCCATCGGTGACGAAGATTTAGTCAAAATAAGATCGGCTCCAGCCGGAGCCGATCTCGACTCCAAAGGAGTCTGAGCCAAGGCCAGAGGCTTAGAAGCAGAAGCCTGAGCCTTGGAGGTCTTAGAGGGCTTGCCCGAAGCAGACTTGGCCGGGGAGCCCTCCGGTTTAAGAAGTCCTCTCAAGATTAATTTATTTCTCCTTTCCTGCAGGACTCTCTGGCTGAAAGAGTGACAGATAGCACAGGAGTCTTGCAGGTGGAAAGGTCCCAGGCAGTAGATACAAGAAGTGTGACTGTCTGTCAGAGACATCTTCTGACAGCACGAGTCACACTTCTTGAAGCCTGAGACCCTCTGTTCCTTGGACATAGTGAGTACACACACACACCCAACTCACACAGTCCCAGACTCAGAAATTTTAACTTTAAGGGGGAAAATATAAACCCACACACATACCCCGACAGGAAGGGATGGGAAGGGAATGAAGGCCCGACTAAATAAAAACAAGTAGGGAAACAGTAAAACTAGACTAGCGACCCTACAACTACCTAAAAATGACAATTATACTAATATATAAGAGAAAAACTAGGAATGGGGTGTCTAACAATAGTAAAACAATTTACTTACCACGAGCTGGCAAAAGGAGTACCTCATCAGCGAAGCGCCAAACGAGATCTGGGTATTTACCGCCTTGCATCATGGGATATGGGGCTGCCTCGAGCTGGTAAAAGTGACTGTCGAGCTTAGCAAGTGCCGAGTCGGAGCTGAGGATCGGCTCCGAACCCATCCAGCAAGAATGAAGGCGAGATTGACAACTTATCAAGTGTAAAGACAGTGAAATTATTACAGTGAGTTATCAAAAAACTGAGATTTGTTTAACGATATGTACACACAGGTACATGTTTTTCTCGCATACACAGAGCAAAGGTTGAAAGCAAGCAGCTGAGAGAGAAATAGTTAAAGATTTCATCTGAAAAAGGAAAACATATATTAAGGTGGTTATCACACATGGTGTACTGCTAACTTTAAATCTTTCTAGTAGGTGGGTGGTGCACAGAATTTTAAACAGAGAGTCAAGAGTTTTATTCTTATAATGAGGTTGTCATTTATGAATTATGTTAGAGTGGGGGTTAATCAGGGTTTGTACAGGGACAAAGCCACTGTACTTTTAGGTATTTCCTAAGGGATTTTTTGAATTAGGACAGTTAGGAAGAAATAAGGGTGGAGATAGAAGCAGCTGATTCCAGAAAGTCCTGAAGGATTGCCCTAGCAAACCCTGCTCTGAAGATGTGATCCAATTTGTAGTGTCTGATGAAGGTGTGTATCGAGGACTAGGTGGCTGCCTCCAGAATGGAGGCTGTGTCCAGGCCTTTGAAGACTACTTTGGAGAATGCTACAGCCCTGGTAAGAGTGAGCTCTTACCCACTGAAGTAGGTCCTTACCATGGTAGGAGTAGCAGAAGTAGATAGCTTTTCTGATCCAGCAGGAAATGGTTTGTTTGGTGCCTGCCTTGCTCAGGGCTCTGGGGTGGAAGGATACAAATGATTGGATTTTGTTGGACTTGGTTTTGTCTAAATAAAACCTTAGTTGCCTGTGCACGCCCAGGTATCCTCTCACTGTCATTAGTGGAAGAGGGGAAGAAGGTGGGCAAGTGAATGAACTGGTTTAAAGACAGTTCGTTGACCACCTTGGGGACGAAAAAGAAGGGTTAGTGCGCAGGGTCACTCTGTCCTTGTGGAAAACAGTGTAGGGTGGGCATGCCATGAGAGCTTGCCACTCTGACACCCTTCTAGCAGAGGTAAGGGTCATCAGTAGAACATTTTCCACGTGCACATTTGGAGTGTTGCAGAGCTGGCTGGCTCAGATGGAGCCAGTGTGAGGTTTTCTAGGATAAAGTTCAAATCCCAAGGCAGTGGGACATGTTTTCTTGGTGGTCTGATGTGCAAGACCTCTTTCAGGAACAATTTAACATCTAGCCTGGATAGTACAGGGGGGTCTAAGGGTAAGCAGGCAGAGATTGCAGGTAGGTGGACTTTCACTGAGTATGAAAGGCCAGCCTTGAAAACGTCACACACAAGTTAGGACTAGAGGAACATCTGCTAGAAAGGGATCCCTATGCTTTGAGACATTATTTGGAGAATCTTTCCCATTTTGAAATGTAGGATCTCCTTGTATTAGGTTTCCTGGCCTCTCCCTCAGGACTGAAAGCATGTCCTTAGAGTAGTGGTGTCTGAAAGGAATCACCCACAGTGTTAGGCATAACATCTATAGGTGAGGATGTTGCTGTGTGAGTAGGTCCACCTAGTGGGGTAACTTGTGGTGATTGTCCTTGGCGATAGACAGTAGGGAGAAAGTACAGTTGTGTACACTTAACATTAATGTAGATGTTAGAGTGTATTCACTATTGCAGTCATTACATTTGGGTAATCCTGCTGGCAGGTTGCCCTCAGTCAGCCTGAATTCCAAAGTCCTGGCTCCTGTGTCGGCTGCTGTCACCCCTTCCCTGACGTCAGGGGAATAAAAGAAGCAGCCGCCAATGCCATTTTCTTCAGTTATTCTTGCCCCAGATGTCAGGTTCCCTGTAAAAGGGTAGCCAAAATGTGTGTGTGTGTGTGTATATATATATATATATATATATATATATATATATATATATATATATATATATATATATATATATATATATATATATATATATATATATATATATATATATATATACACACACACACACACACACACACATATATATATATATATATATACACACATATATATATATATATATATATATATATATATATGTATGCATGTAAAAATACATAAAGCAATATAAACTTTACCTTCATCTACAAGCAAATACACCACATAAGCTGTATTAATCAGAGAAGGAAAGAAAAGTTCCAGTAGAAAAAAGGGGGGTGGGTAACTTGGACTGCAACAGTGAATACACTCGAACATCTACATTTATGGTAAGAGTACACAACTGTTTTTCGTGTTTCACTGTTGCAGTCATTACATTTGGGTAGAGTCCCAAAGCTATGGTTGGGAGGCTGGAGCTAAACAGCGTTAGGAGTGGCTATGAGGCCCTGCAGAACTGCAGTGGCAAAGCCTGCTCTGGATTTAGAGTAGAGAGGGAGATGATGGTGCTTTGTAAAGGTGCGCACTGAACTCCAAGTAGCAGCCTCTAAAATGTCCTTGGTAGATACTCCCCTGAGAAAGGCTGCTGAAGTGGCTGCAGCTCAGGTTGAATGTGGCCTAATGCCCTTAGGCACTGGCTTGCCATGCTGAGAGTAGCAGAAACTAATGCAGTGACCTATCCACTTTGAAATAGTCTGCTTTGAGATGGCCTTTCCTTGTGATCCTGCAGCATTTGCCACTAGTAATTGCTCTGTTTTTCTGAAAACTTTGGTTCTGTCCAAGTAGAATCTAAGCTGTCTTTGTACGTCCAAAGAAAGCAGAATTCTCTCCCCCTTGTTCTGTGGATTTGGATAAAAAGTTGGCAGGTGAATAGTTTGGTTAAGAGCCACACTGGACACCACCTTAGGCATGAATGTTAGGTTTGTCCTCAGAGAGACCCTGTCTGGATAAAAAATGATAAAATGCTCCACAGCCATGAGTGCCTGTAGCTCTGAAACTCGTCTTGCAGAAGTTATTGATAGGAGCAGAGCTGTTTTCCAAGATAAAAACTTTGTATCAGCAGTAGCACCTGGCTCAAAAGGAGTCCGGGTGAGTTTTTCCAAGACAAAGTTGAGGTCCCATGCAGGCATTGGTGATCTCCTTGGAGGCCTTAAATTTTTGGCTCCTCTGAGGTACTGCTTTAATAAGGGATGAGAAAAGATTGGTGGCTCTGCATTGTAATGTGCAGAAATGGCAGAGGCATGAATTTTAATAGATGAAAAAGATAGGCCTTTGTCCAGCATCTCAGTTAAGTATTGCAAAATCTGAAGAATATTTGGCACAGCCATATCAGTTTCTTGTGTCTGGTTCCAAGCACAGAATCTCTTCCATTTTCCAACATAAGATTTTCTAGTACTAGGCCTTCTGGCTTCCAAAATGACATCCACCACAGCTTTACTGAGAGGTGTGTTTTGTATGACTACATTATCCGCCATGCTGCCAAGTTTAAAGTCCTGAGTTGGCTGTGCAGGATCAGATTGTTTTGCTGGGACAGTAGGTGAGGTATTTGAGCTAAGGTCCAAGCTGGGCATTGAGACAAGTTCCATAGTATTGGATACCAGTACTGGTGGGGCCAGTCTGGGGCAATCAGTATCATCATTGGCTTCTCCTGTCTGACCTTTAGGAGTACCTTGGGGAGGAGAGGCAGAGGGAGAAAGGCATATACTGATAGGTTTTTCCAGCTGAAAGATAGGGCGTCTACTTTCCACGCTTGTCTGTGATAAATCCTTGTGCAGAATTTTAGTTGGTAGTTTTGAGGGGAGGCAAATAGATCTATGCCCGGGCATCCCCATTTCCTTGTTATCATGCTGAAGACTTGTGGATCCAGCTGCCACTCGTGGGGATCCATGAGATTTCTGCTTAGTTTGTATGCCAGAGTATTTTTCCTTCCTGGCAGGAATTGTGCCTGCAGATGTACTTGGTAAGTCAATGCTGTGCCCCACAAAGTCACGGCTAGTCTGCAAAGGGGGTAAGAATGTGTGCCCCCCTGCTTGTTTATATACCACATGACCGTGGTGTTGTCTGTTTTTATCAGTAGTTGTCCTGGATGGAGTAGGTCCTTGAAGGCTGTCAGGGCATTCTGAACAGCTAGCTTCTCTTTCTGATTGATACGTAGATGCATTTGGGTTGAGGACCATGTGCCCTGAATGCATCTTCCTGCTATGTGGGCACCCCAGGCATAATCTGATGCAGCCATTGTTAGTGTCTGCCTTGGCTGGGGGTAATGTGAATGGCTGTCCCTTGTTTTGGTGACAAGCCTTTGCCCACCATTGAAACTCCTGTTGCAGGCAGGGAATGAGAGTAATCATAGTTTCCAGGCTGTGGCAATGTTGAGTCCAAACACTTTTTAGGTACCACTGAAGTTTCCTCGTATGCATTCTTGCCAATGGAATTAGTAGGATGCAGGATGCCATGAAGTCCAAAGCCTGTAGAATTTTTCTTGCAGATAACTGGGGCTTTGTTGCCAACATTTTGAAATAGGTAGTCATTTGCCTTTGTTTGTCTGGTGTGAGATAAGCCATCTGGGCAGTTGTATTTAAGCTTGCACCCAGGAATATTACCTCTTGAGAGGGTACTAGTTTTGATTTCTTTTCGCTGACTGTGTACCCTAGGCATGTTAGAAGCCTTTCCACAAATGCCAGATGCTGTAGAAGAATGTCCTTGTTCTCTGCTTGAATTAGACAGTCGTCCAAGTAAGGATATATTTGTATTCCTCTGTCTGCAGAATGCAATTACTGATGCCAGGCACTTTGTAAAGACCCTGGGTGCAATATATAAGCCAAAGGGTAGTGCAGAGAATTGGTAATGCATTGAGCCAGCCTTGAATCTGAGGTATCGTCTGCATATTTGTCTGACTCGGACATGCAGGTATGCCTCTTTTAGGTCTAAAGTCACAAGCCAAGCGTTCTTGCCCAGCATGGGCAGAAGCTGCTGTAAAGTCAACATCTTGAATTTTGGTATATCCATGAATGTTTTCAGGATAGGTCCAGTATTGGCCTCCACACCTTGTCCTTTCTGGGTACCAAGAACAGTCTTGAGTAAAATCCTTGTCCTTGCTCTTGCTCTGGTATTTGCTGAATGGCCCCCATGTCAGTGAGGGATGAGACATGTTTTTGTGCCTCTGCCCATTGATTTTTTGACAGATCTGGCCAGCAGTTTGCCTTTGGCAGGGTATGGAAATGGAACTTGTATCCTTGTGACACGATATTTAGAACCCACTTGTCCTGGGTTATAATGTGCCAATTTTGAGAAAAAAGTGCTAATTTCCCCCCTAAGGGTGTTGCCAGGAGATAAGTGCTTGGCGCAGGCAAGGGGAAGTCATAGGGACCGTTTCCAGTAAGGCTGTGATTTGTCTTCTCCAACTTTGGAGGTAGAAGCACCCCATTGCTTTGACCTGTATGAACCTTGCGCCTGGGATCTACCTCTAGGGCGTCTGGATCTGCCCCTTTGAGGTCTGTCTGACACAGGAAAGGACCAATTCTTTGTTGGCCAGTGTCTACTAAACCTAGGTGGCTGTACTTGTAAAAAATCTTTGACCGTTTGCATAGATTTAGCTTTGTTCTTCATTTTCTTTAACACCTCTTCTGCCTTAACATCAAACAAAGTATCATGCTGTAAAGGTGCATTTAATAATTTAACCTTGACATGATCAGGCAGATTTTGTTCCTTTAACCAAGCATGCCTCCTAATTACAGAGCTCGTAACTGCGGCCCTGCAGGAGGCCTCCAAAGAATCAAAGCCACATTGCAAAGTATGCTTTCCAACTTGTTCAGCTGCATGCAATAAATCCTGGATTTCCTTGCTTTCTGCACATTCAGAGTTTAACTACATTTTCTGTTTAAGCAATGCCATGACATGTTGCTGATATTTGAGCATATGAAACTGACAGTTTAAGGCCCTTATATAGCCAAGGTAGCAGATGTGTAAACCTTTTTTCCCCATCTATCCAGTGCCTTAGAATCTCTGTCAGAGGGGGTAGGGTTTTTTGCAGCGAAAGCCTCAACTCCTTTGGGACCCTGAGAAATAGTTTCTGGGTCTGCAGCAGGGTTTTTAAAAAGGAATTTATGATACTCATGAACCCTGTAATATCTGTCCGGCTTAACAGGAGCCGGAGGTAAGGGGTCAGGGGTAAGACCAGACTCCGAAAACATATCATCTATAATGCCTAACACAGGTGGAATGGCTAGTGACCTGTGTTGAGGTGCAGTAAAAGGAAATCCCTGAGCCTCTCTTTAGATTCTGAAAAATCTTGGCTCTCCCAGTGGAAATGCTCCCTCATGGTATGCAAGGTTTCCCCAAAAGAATAGTCCTCTGGAGGAGAAGCTGAAGGTATAGATTCTTCAGCATCAAAATCCTCATAGGGGGGAAGAGAATATTCCTGATCAGAAGAGGAATCAGAAGAAATGGAAACCTGATCTGAAGATTCACAGTCAGTCTCTTGCCTAGGCCTCTTATCAGGAGGGGGATGGGAACCCCTGATCAAGGTAATCAAGTCTTCGGCCATTTTGAGCATCTGTTTTTTGGGCATAGAGGCCTGACCACGTGGCTCTTGAGTTTGTTTCTTTGCTTTAGAAGGTGCCTTAGTCTTTGCCTTTGAAGCTGAAGTCGGTTTAATATAAAGATGTTTAGGTCTGAATACACCCTCAGAAGTCGGTGCCTGCTCAGCGGCTCCGGACCCATCTGAAGGAATAGTATCTGAGGCTCCAATACCTTGCGTTTCCAGCGGCATGGCAGACTCCACGTGGGAGTCGGTAGCAGCCTGCAACTCTAAAGTAGCGGGCGTCAGGGGCTGCGAAAGCACCTCACTGAGAACCGGTGAACGGCTTAGGAGAAGCTTAGTCGGTTTTGGGCCTCGGTTGTCTGTCTCTCTCCTTTTCTTTGCGTTTTTTGCGAACTCCGGTAGTCGGATGGCTAACTGACGACATTTCTGGATAATTAAACCGGTGTCCAAAATAGTTTAAAGCAAAATCATACAGACGCTTAATGAGTTGGTTAAATCTAGCACAAAACCAACAACTAGAAACGATGTGATTAGGGCCTAGGCAAGGAATACAGTAAGAATGAAAATCGTTATGAGGTATTTGCTTTCCACAAGAAATACAATTATTTACATTTTCTGACATCGGTCTGGAGCAAGGAAAAAAGTTTCCCCAACGGGGTAGTTAGCTTTATTGAAGACTTTGGATATGAAACTCGAACATGAAAATCTCAGGAGTCGGCCGACCGGCACTTGGAAACTGCTTCTGCTTCGGGCACCACGCGGCAAGAAAGACTGAAGAAAATGGCGTCGGTTGCTTCTTTTATACCCCTGACGACCTGACATCAGGGAAGGGGCGACAGCAGCCGATGCAGGACCCAGGACTTTGGAATTCAGGCAGACTGAGGGCAACCTGCCAGCAGGATTACCCAAATGTAATGACTGCAACAGTGAAACATGAACAACATCCAATGCTGCCTTGGTCAGTAGGGAGTCACCAGCACGATTTTTGGGTTTCCTTCCGGATCTTCAGGACTTTTGGAATGAGGGGGAAGGGGGAAATACATATAAGAAACCATCCCTTCCATGAAATGCTGAAGGTGTCCACCCTCCAGGCTAGTGGGGAGTAATACTTGGTGCAGAATTTTTTCAGTCAACTGTTAAGGGGGGAAGCAAACAAATCTACTTGAGGTGTACCCCACTGCTGGACAATGTTTAGAAAAACGTCCCTGTTAAACATCCACTCATGATGTTGAGAGGGTGATCTGCTGAGAACATCTGCTTGTTGGTTGTTTTGGGATGGATGTAGGTTGCCTGCAGGGATAAGTTGTTTCTGGAGGCTAGGTCCCAAATCCATACTGCTATCCTGCATAGGAGATGGGACTTGGTAGCTCCTTGTTTTTGAGGTACCACATGACTGTGGTATTGTCTGTGAAGATGTGAAGGGGACCTGGTTGCAGGATTGGGTGAAAGCTTTTCAGGGCCTAAAGGACTGCTGTCATCTCCCTCACACGGATATGTTTTTCCGAGAGAGTAGGATGCCAGTTCTCCTACACCTTGAGCCCCCTTCATGGCAGTGCCCCAGCCAAGGTCCGATGCATCTGTGTGCATGTATTGAGCTGGTGGTGGAGTGGAAGGCCTGGGTTCATTTGACTTTGTTGCATCCATCACCTTAATTCTGCTTTCAGGCAGGGTAAGAATGGGATCTGAAATTCTAGAGGGTGGTTGTGTTGGGACCACACATTCTTCAAATATCATTGCAGTTTTCTCATATGCATCTTGGCCAAAGGCAGCATAGGAAAGGTGGCTGCCATATGGTCCAGAACCCATAGGAATTTTCTTGCTGACAGTAGTTGTACCTGGATCAGGTCCTGGAAGTGGGCAGTAAGGGAGAGAACTTTGTCCTGGGGGAGGAGTGCCTGTATCACGTCTGTTCTGATCCTACATCCCAGAAAGATTTTGTCCTGCTGTGGGGTTAGGGATGACTTGGGAAGGTTGAGAGTGAACCCCAAGCCTTGTAGCAGGGACATGGTGAGCTGCATATTTTATTTTAGGGTGCCCTCTTTTTCTGCAAGAATAAAGATGTCATTTAGGTAGGAGAAAATTTGAAAGCCTTTGGCTCAGCAATAGGCTACTGCTGGGGTCAGGCATTTTGTGAATTCCATGGGTGCAGTAGATAAACCAAAAGGCAAGGCTGTAAACTGAAAGTGAACAGTGCCCAGTAAAGCTCGAGTTTTCTGTGAGAGCGGTTTATGAGGATGTGGAAGTTATCCTCCTTGAGATGTAGCATGGTCATGAAGGCCTGGGCTGGCAATAGTGGAAGAATGGTCTGGAGGGAGAACATTCTGAAAGATGGGACTCTTAGGAAGAGGTTTAGAAACGACATTCAGAATTGGCCTCCAAGGACTGTCCTTTTTTGGTACTAGGAATAAACTTAATTAAAAACCTTTTACTTCTTGTCCTGGAGGGACAGGTTCTATAGTTCCATGGTTCAGAAGATCCTGTAGGATCTGGGAAATAAGGTGTAGTTGATTCTTGGGTAGGAATGGAATGCCCCTTGCAGGGGGTATGTCGGTCCAAGAGAGGAAACATCCCTCTACTACTACTGCCAGAACCCAGCGGTCTGAGTTGATAGTTCTCCAAAGGGGTGGGGAGTGGGAGAGGCAGGCTGACAGGGGGAGGTGGGCAAGGCAGTCATGCATTGTTGAAGCCATTTCTGTTATGAAAGGGCTATCTTTGGGTAGATTAAGAGAAAGCTGGTCTGGAAGTGGTCTGTCTCCCGGCTCCTTTCCTATGTCTGGAAGAGGAAGGAGTAGCAGAGAATGGGGTCATCCTGACAAAGGTAGTCTTGGCTGGGTAATTCCTGTAGTATTTAGGAATGGGAAACACCAGACTTAATATCTTGAAGCCCCTTGCTTTTCTCCAGAAGGTTTTTAAAGAGTTCTGCAGAATGTTTCCCAAACAGGAGGTTGTGGTCAAGAAAGGCATCAAGAATTTTGGACTTGAAGTCCTCTGGCAGGGGTTGAAGGCGAAGCCAAGAATATCTGTGTAGCACTGACGTGGAAGGAGCAGACCTTGCATAAGCTTCTGCTGCATCATAACTGTATCTAACTGAACTGTCTGGCCACTTGAGAAGCCCGCTGTCTTGTTAGGGGAGTCAGGCAAGGAGAACAGGAGAGTAGAGGCTTGGGATACCAAGTCCAAGGCAGTTGATAGCTCTGAAGGCTAGGGTGGAGGGAGGTATAAACCTTCTTGCCTATCCTGTCCTTGTCTGTAAAAGGGATGAGGAGGGTATTAATCGTGACTGCTTGTCAGGAGATACACCAATCAGTGCCAGGTCTGCCAAGGTAGGTTTCACCAGGAGTTTCTGTTCATCAGGCACCTTGTAGAAACACTCTGGTCTCTTAGGGGGAGGTGGCTGTGAATCAGGATTTTTTAATGCTGAAGAAAATGCATCAAGATAAGCGGGTATAACTGGTGGGATGGTAGTTGGAGAGGAAGATTCTACTTGTAGTAATTCAAAATATCTATTTCGAGTTTGTTTTTTGTGAAGTATCCCATTTGAAATAGTCTTTCATTTTGGTAACGGTCTCCCCAAAGGTGATGTCTTCCAGGGAGAACTCCCTTCTATGGGTTCCTCATCAGGGGAATAGTATTCCAATGGAGAGGCAATCTGTGATGAGTAAGTAACAGGCTCATTGGATGAGGAGGAGTAAACCTCCTCTTCTCCTACATGAGAAGTGGGAAGATGGATTGAAAAGTAGCAGAGGCAGGCCTAGGGCCGAGAACAGGAATGGTGGAGGGTGAACAGGCTGAGGGCCTAAGGACCATGACAGCCTACATCAAGGACTGAGTGAAGGATTGCCAGTCAGGTAATCCCCCAGCAGAGGGAGATAAATGCTTGCTTTTCCGTTTCCTTTTCAAAGGAGCAGTCCTGGGAGAAGGCGTAAGTTTCAGGGGCTTTTGTTGGGAGATGGGTTTTGGGTTCTGGTATCCCAGTTGGGCGTGCGGCAAGGCCTGGTTCCCCCTAGTCATCAGTAGAAACAGATAACTGAGCTACCTCTGTGCTTGTGTCAGCTCTTACTTCAGAACCAGCTTCCTCGAGGGGAGTCTAAGAAGTAGACTGCTCTAACAAGAGTCCCTCAAACTCCTAAATCGGAAGCTGGCAGGGCGTCTGAAGCTGGAGGCGCAGAATTAGTAGGCCGTGACAACTTGGCCTTTTTGCGTCGAGTCTCCGCCTGGGCAGGAGACTCTAGATCCATACTACGCACTAATTTCTTTAGCCTTTGGTTTTCTAAGTAAAGGTTAAGGGGTGGCCAGACAGCTTCTGAGCATCTTTGGGATGAAGGATTGGCAAACTGGAATAGAGGTATGGTTGTGTTCTCAGCCTAGGCAAAAAAAACGCAACGGTCATGCGAGTCTTTAAGCAGAATCTGACGTCTGGATCATCATTTACCCTTCTTAGCGGAGTTCAGCTAAAAAAAAAAAAGGGGGGGGGTACAGCAAACCAAGCTAAAGCAATAGCAAAAAACTACATCCCCAACGGGGTACCTAGCTTTAGACGTCTTGATAGCAGAGGAGTGATGTGATTGATCTGATGTACGACTGCGGCTGAAAAGTTCTGAGGTCTGTGCGTGCAGACGCCACATTTAAGGTCCCCAGTTTATGGCCCTATGTGTGACGTCCCACACCCCTACAGCAACTAGGCTTAAGCTTTTGTATAGGAGCTGATGTTTGGGTCGCCTGAGGCAGTGAATCCCACACTAAGAATACTGCAACATGGGAATAGGACATCTATTGTGGCAGGGCTATTAAATCAGCGGTGTAAACTGCTGAAGTGACACCCCAACCCCATGTACAAAAATAGGAAAAAAGGGGTTGTGGATTGATGGATATCACACAAAAGAACATGTTAAAACAAAATGGAGGTGGACTCTGACACAGCAAAGGATGACACCACTGGAAAGAAGACAGGATAGCAAAAAAATACCTCATCTTGGAAAAAACACAACTAAAAAAGCAGGCATGTGATAGCTCAGTTTCAGTGTAGCTATTTATGCATGAGATCCTGTGTGGCAAGAGTGAGGATGAGGTATATTAAATATGCTAATGTTTCTTGTGTGCTTTGAGGCTACAAAAGATCATATTTTTGAAGATTAACCACCATTTACAGCAGGAAAACCTTTAGGCTATATAAGAGGAGGCAAGCACCTACTGAACCTATTTGCAATAGTACTCAAGCAGCTGCAAAACAAGAACCAGCCATTAAGTATAGCCCCCAAAGAAGGGAAAATACAGTTGTGTACACCTACCATAAATGTAGATGTTAGAGTGCATTCACTGTTGCAGTCATCACATTTGGGTTATCTGCTTGCAGTAGCCCTCAGTCGGCCTGATTATCTAAGTCGTGGGTCCTGTGTCGGTTGCGGTCTCATCTTCCATGACGTCAGGTTGTCAGGGGTATAAAGCATGCAGCAGACGCCATTACATCAGTTTTTCTTGCCCCAGATGTTAGGTGCCCCCTTTAATGAGAAGCAAATATATCTATATATATATCTATATATATATATATATATATATATATATATATATATATGCAAGGTTATACCTCCAACAAAAACAGCAAATATACCAAAAAGCTTTTAAGCATAGTAAAGGAGAATAGAGGTATATCCAAAAAAAGTCAGGGGAGGGTAACCAGGAGTGCAACAGTGAATACACTAACATCTACATTTATGGTAAGTGTACACAACTGTACTATGTTCTCCGTGTTTCACTGCTGCAGTCATCACATTTGGGTAGATTCCCAAAGCTAAGGATGGGAGGAGGAAAGTAGATAGCATTAGGACCAACTATAAGGCCCTGCAAGACTGCAGTGACAAAGCCAGCTCTGGATTTAGAGAAAATTGGCAAATGGTAATGCTTGGTGCAAGTATGTACAAAACTCCAGGTAGCAGCTTCTAGGATGTCTCTGGTAGGGACACCTCTGAAAAAAGGCTGTAGAGGTAGATGCAGCTCTGGTTGAATGGGGTCTAATCCCCTGTGGGATAGGTTTTCCATGGTGCTTATAGCAGAAATGAATGCAATGGCCTACCCGTTTAGAAATGGTTTGCTTTGAAACAGCTTTCCCCTCTGCCCCTGCAGCATATGCCACCAGCAATTGTTCAGATTTCCTTTAAGGTTTAGTCCTGTCCAAGTAAAATCTAAGTTGTCTGTGCACATCTAAGGAGTGCAGTATCCATTCCCCTTTGTTTTGTTGATTAGAAAAGGTTGGCAAATGAATGGGACTGATTAACAGTGACACTGGATACCACCCTGGGCATGAAAGAGGGACTGGGTCCCGAGTGACACCCTGTCCGCATGAAAGACAATGAAAGGCTCCATGCCATAAGGGCCTGTAATTCAGATACCCTTCTTGCTAAAAGGAAAGCGGTTTGCCAAGAAAGGAATTTTAACTCTGCAGTTGCAGCTGGCTCAAAAGGAGGAAGAGTGAGTTTTTCTAATACAAAGTTAAGGTCCCAGGCTGGAGTTGGGGCACTCCTGGGTGGTCTTAAGTTTTTAGCCCCTCTGAGGAACTGCGTGAGCACTGGATGAGAAAAGAGGGGTGGTTCCATGTTTTAATGAGCTGAAATGGCTGAGGCGTGAAGTTTGACAGAGGAAAAGGAAAGGCCCTTGTGAAGCATTTCAGTTAAATATTGAAGAATCTCAGGTAAATTGGGTGCTGCTGTGGCCATCCCTTGACTTTGGTTCCAGGCACAGAATCTTTTCCATTTTTCAGCATAAGATTTTCTAGTACTAGGCCTCCTTGCCTTCAAAATGACATCCAACACTTGTTTACTGAGGGATGGTAATGGGCAGATTGGGTAACTAGCCAGGCTGCCAGTTTCAAGGTGTGAAGCTGGGGGGTGCAGAATCTGGCTCTCTTGCTGTGACAGCAGGGTAGGGGTCTGAGGCACGTGCCATGGGGCTAGCTGTGACACACCGCAAGAGGGGGTAGCAGTGCTGGCGTGGCCAGTATGGAGCAATCTGTATCATCCTTGGTTTGTCCTGTTTGATCTTTAGTACTACTTTGGAGTGGAGAGGCAGAGGAGGAAAGGCATAGATTTTTCCAGCTGAAGGACAAAGCATGCACTTTCCAAGCTTGTGTGTGGGGAGTCCTTGTGCAGAATTTGTCCAATTGGTAGTTCTGGGAGGAGGCAAACAGGTCTATATCTGGGCTCCCCCATTTGTTGATTATGTTGAAAATCTTTGGTTCCAGTTTCCGCTTGTGTGGGTCCATGAGATTTCTGCTTAGTTCGTCTGCCAGTGTATTTAGTTTTCCTGGCAGGAACTGAGCCTGTAGATGCACTTGGTAGCTCAAGGCTGTGTTCCACAGAGCCATGGCTAGAGTCTGCAGATGGGGTAAGAATGGGTATCCCCCCTGCTTGTTTATGTACCACACAACAGTGGTGCTGTCCGTCTTTACCATTAATTGTCCTGGAAGAATGTGGTCTTTGAAGGCTGTCAGAGCATTCTGTACAGCTAACATTTCTTTTTGATTGATATGCAGGTGCATCTGAATTGAGTTCCATTTCCCTGAATGCACTTCCCTGCCAGGCGAGCCCTCCATGCATAGTCTGGTGCGTCTGTTGCCAGGGTTTGGGCGGAAGGGGGTAGAGTGAATGGTAGTTTTGGTGGCAGGCCTCTGCCCACCAAAGGAATTCTAACTGCAGGTAACGTATGATAGGAATCATTGCTTCTAGTTCCTGAGAATGTTGACACCATAGACTTTTTAGATGCCACTGTAATTTCCTCATATGCAGTCTTGCATATGGAATTAGTAGAATACATGAGGCCATGAACCCCAAGGCTTGCAGTATTTGTCTTGCAAACAGCAGGGTTTTTGTGGCCACTAGTTTGAAGTAAGTTGTCAAATGAATTTGTTTTTCTGGCGTGAGGAAAGCCATCTGGGAAGTTGTGTTCAAGCTCGCTCCCATGAATATCATTTGTTGACAGGGTACCAGATGTGACTTCTTTTCGTTTAGGGTGTACCCCAGACAAGTTAACAATTTTTGTACAAATGCCAGATGATTCAGAAGTATTCCCTGGCTTTCTGCCTGAATTAGACATTTGTCCAGGTATGGGTATATCTGAATTTTTCTTTGCCTGCAAAATGCAATGCCTGGAGCTAGGCACTTGTGAATACCCTGGGCGCAGTAGATAAGCCAAAGGGCAGTGCGGAGAACTGATAGCGCATGCAGCCTGCTTTGAAGTGTAGGTATTTTCTGCAAGATTCACTGATTGGGATGTGCAGGTAGGCTTCCTTTAAATCCAGTGTTGCCAACCAGGCATCTTTGCCTATCATGGGAAGCAACTGGTGAAGAGTTAGCATCTTGAATTCTGGAATCACCAAAAAGGTGTTTAGGATAGAAAGATCCATGATAGGTCGCCATGAGTTGCCTTTTCTGGGTACCAGGAAAAGTCTTGAGTAGAAACCTTGTCCCTTTTCCTCTTCTGGTACAGTCTGAATAGCCTTTAATCTTGAGAGAAAGTACTTTCTTTTGAGCCTCTGCCCACTGATTTGGGGGTAGATCTGGCCAACCGTTTGGGGTTGGTAAAGTGTGGAAGTGAAATCTGTATCCTTGGAAAACTATGTTTAAAACCCATTTGTCCTGGGTAACGAGTTTCCAGTTTTTTGCTTGCACAGCAATCTCCCCCCCCCCCCTAAAGGAGCAGTCAGTTGAGAAGTGCTTGGAAGTTTTAAAGTTAAGTCATTGAGACAGCTTACCATAAGGGGGGAGTCTTACTACTCCCCGATTTGGAAGTGGGAGCCCCCCACTGCTTAGTCCTGTTCCACGGACCCTGGGACTGAAGCCTGGGTGTTCTGCTGGTTCTGGGTTTGAACTAAGAAGGCCTGGAAGAGGCAGGAAAGGACCAATTTTTTGAGGGCCAATGCCTACTAAATCTTGGAGGCTGCACTTGTAAGAAATCTGTTAACAGTTTGCATAGGGTTAGCTTTTTCCTCTATCTTTTTAAGAACTTCTGCTTTGTTGCCAAACAGGCGGTCCTGATTTAAGGGAGCATCCAGCAATTTAGTTTCAAAATGATCTGGCAAAGATGGCTCCTTAAGCCAAGCATGCCTTCTAAGTAAAGACCCCGTGACAGCAGCCCTGCAAGATGCCTCTAGTGAATCAAAACCACATTGCAAAGTATGTTTTCCAACCTGTTCAGCAGAATGCATTAAATCCTGTAAATCCTTATTTTCAGCACAATCAGGAATCATCATTTTCTGTTTAAGCAATCCAATAATATGCAGCTACTTTAACATATGAAAGAGGCAATTTAAGGCACTGATGGCCAAGGTTGCAGAGGTGTATACCTTCTTACCCCATCTATCCAGGGTCCTGGAATCTCTATCAGAGGGGGTAGGATTTTTGGCAGTAGCAGCCTTAATGCCCTTGGGTCCCTGTGAAATGACATCAGGATACGCAGTAAGATTTTTAAAAAGAAACTTGAGAAAATCAGGAACCCTGCAATATCTATCAGGTTTCCTGGGAGCAGGAGGTAGAGTCAGTTGCCAAGCTAGATTCCGAAAAGACATCAACAATGTCCAGCACAAGAGGGATAGCTAAAGGTGGGGCAGGAGTAAGAAATCTCCAAGCCTCTTTTTAGAATCAGAATAACCCTGGCTTTCCCAGTGAAAATGCTCCAAGAGTATGCAAGGTTTCACCAAAAGAAAAATCCTCTGAGGGAGAAACAGAGTGAATAGAGTTCTCTGCATCAGAATCCTCATAGGTAGATAAGGGTAAATCCTGGTCATCAGAGGAAACTTTTAGTTATGTACTCACCATAACTTCAGATGTTTGGGATCCATCTCGCCTACATTCTGACTGATGGGTTCGGAGCCGACCCCTCGGCTCCGACTCGGCACGCTTATGCCAAAGAGCGAAGTCTCTTATTGGCTGAGCTTACTATATCCCAGGATGCACCACTACCAGTCCCCCAGATCTAGTTTGTCCGCATACATGCACACACGCACGCACTGCTTATATAACATCGACAGATGATACAAGATAAAAACAGTAGAACTCAAACCGTTCCATCTCTTCTGATCTCCAAGGCAGGGGGAAGGAGGGTGGTATTAGGAATGTAGCGAGATGGATCCCAAACATCTGAAGTTATGGTGAGTACATAACTAAAAGATGTTATGTGATCCTATCTCGCCTACATTCTGACTGATGGGACAGCGTCCCTAGCACCTGAATCCTGGGTGGCTCACTGGAAAACACTCCTGAGTACCGTGGAACCAAATGATGCTCGCCCTTTAGATGCCACATCCAATTTATAGTGGGAAATGAAAGTGTGCGGGTTGGACCAAGTAGCCGCAACACAAATCTCAGAAATAGGGAGCTTGGAATGAAACGCGATAGAGGTAGCCATAGCTCTGGTAGAGTGAGCTTTGACAGATGTTGTAAGTTGCTTATTTGAAGAGGAATAAGCCTGAGTTATGCAATCTCTAATCCATTTGGAAATAGTAGCTTTAGTGATTGTTTTACCCAATTTATTATCTGAAAAGGACACAAACAATTGGTCTGTTTTTCGAATTTGTTGAGTCCTGTCTAGATAGAAGCGTAATTGCCTGTGAATATCCAATTTATGCAAGGTGTATTCCGCTTCATTTGAAAATTTTGGAAAGAAAACCGGTAGCTCCAGAGATTGTTGGAGACAGAGACTAGAACAAACTTTTGGAACAAAGGATGGATTAGGCCTCAGTGATACTCTATCCTTGTGAAAAATCAAGTACGGTGGTTTGATAGATAGGGCTTGAAGTTCTGAAACTCTTCTTGCAGAGGTAATTGCAACTAAGAAGGCAGTTTTCCAAGACAGATATTTCAACTCACATGTAGCAGCCGGTTCAAAAGGGGAAGATGTTAAGGCACGAAGTACCAAATCAAGATCCCACGGAGGCGCAGGATGCAAAACTGGGGGTCTTAAAAGCACAGCACCTTTCATGAAAGTTTTACATAATCTGCTGCTCATCAACGGTGGGTCTATGGATTCGTGAAATTTGGAGATAGCTGCTAGTTGGACTTTAATAGTAGAGACTGAAGATCCTTGATTAAACAAGGATGTTAAAATTTCAAGACCTCTGGTATCGGGCAGTAATAGGGTCTAAGCCTCTGAGTTGAGCCCAGATAGCAAACCTCTTCCACTTACTGAGATACAATTTCTTAGTGGTGGGTTTGTGGGCTGAAGATAAAATGTGAATAACTTCCGGGTCCAAGGTGTGATTTCTGACTAAGGTCGGAAGTGGTGGAGCCAAGCTGTTAATTTCAAAGTGTGAAGGGACTGGTGCTGTTGTCCCGACTGATGAATCAGCAGGTCCGGAGTTAGATCCAAAAACCAAGGACCGTCCAGAGCATATTTCTTTAGGTAGGGGAACCATACCTGACGAGGCCAGTACGGAGCAATTAGAATCATTGTGGACCCCAATTGGGAAGCTTTCTGGATGACTTTGGGGAGGAGTGGAACCGGAGGAAAAGCATAAAGTAGTCCTGTTGGCCAAGGTTGGACTAGAACATCCGTGGCTGCCTCCCCCTGACACGGGGTCAAGGAAAAGAACCTTTTGCACTTTGTGTTTTGTGGTGTTGCAAACAGGTCGCAGCACGGGGTCCCCCATCTTTTGAAAACCTGAGCTGCTACTGTTTCGTTCAGGGACCACTCGTGAGGAGAGAGAACTGTCCTGCTTAGTCTGTCTGCCAATACATTGGATTTTCCTGGAATGTGGGTCGCTACCAGGAAGCGGTTGGTAGCTACTGCCCATTCCCACACCCTCATGGCCTCTCTGCAAAGGGGGTAAGATCTGGTCCCTCCTTGTTTGTTTAGATACCAGACCACCGACATGTTGTCTGTGTGAATAGCGATAATGCCTTGAGGGAGAAACTTGTGGAGGGCTTGTAGGGACAAAAGTACAGCCCTCATTTCCAATACATTGATATGGAGAAAAGTTTCATCTGGAAGCCAAGAACCCTGAACTGACCTGCCCAGACAATGCCCCCCCACCCCGTCTGGGAGGCATCCGTTGTCAAGGTGGCCACCGGAGGGGGTATAACAAAAGGTCTTCCCTGATTCAGATTGGATGGCTGAAGCCACCAGCGGAGGTCCCGTTTGCACGTTTCTGTAATCAGTATGAGATGATTGAGGGGGAGATCCTGAAAAGACCATTGTGTCGATAACAGCCACTGAAGAATCCTCATGTGCAATCTTGCTAGCGGAACTAGGAGAACCGTGGCAGACATTGAACCTAAAAGTTGCAGGACCAACCTGGCTGGGGCTTTGGATTTTGGAAGCAGGGTTCGGACTTGACCTTGTAATGTTTGAATCCTTTCTGTAGGAAGGAAGATGCGCATCAATTTTGAGTCTATCTCTGCTCCTATGAATCTTATGCGCTGAGAGGGCAGCAAGACAGACTTTGACCAATTGAATGTAATTCCCGGGAAGCACCCAGGAGATGGTGGCTTGTAGGTTGTCTAGTAGTAGATGCCTGGTGGTGGCAGTCAGGAGCCAGTCGTCCAGATAGGGAAACACTTGGAATCCGAGACTCCTCAGGTGAGCAGTCACTACTGCCAAACACTTGGTGAACACCCTGGGGGCTGTGGTGAGACCAAAGGGCAGTGCACAAAATTGGAAATGACCGTCTCCCAGGCTGAAGCGCAGATACCTCCTGGACGCCTGATGTATCGGTATGTGATAATAGGCGCCCTTGAGATCTATGGAGCACATCCAAACATCCTTCTCCAACAATGGGAGAATGGATTGTAAAGTGACCATTCGGAATTTGGACTTCATGACGGACTGGTTTAGTTTGCGGAGATCCAAAATGGGTCTCAGGTCCCCTGTCTTCTTTGGCACTAAAAGAACCTTGAGTAATTTCCGGATCTGATCTGGTCTGTGGGGACCGGTTGGATGACTTCTTTTTCTAGCAGCTTTGAAGCTTCTGCGGCTGCAATTTCCCTTTGACTGGGTGGTGGGTCCGGGATTTTTGGACGGTGGGGGTGAGTGTGTGAAGGAGGTGTAACCTCCGGCAATAATCCAAGCACCCATCTGTCCTGAGTAATAGACTCCCAGGCTTTTAGGTGCTTGGCAACGGCACCCGACTGGCTCGAGCAGCACAGCCGGGCAATCCCTCATGAAGTGTGGGAGGCTGAAGAGCCACGAAAGGACTCGTGGTCTCCAGTGTTGCGGGCCCTCTGCCGCCTCTGGGACAGCGTCTCCCAGAAAAATTTCCCGTCCTCTGCCTCTGGAAGGGAATCTTCCTGCTGTTGAGGAAAGAACTTCTGTGATTTGCGGAACCACATCTTCCCTCCTCTTTTAGCTTTGGGATAAGGCCGAAGGGAGTGGAATAACGTGCTCCTACGGCAGATAAAGTTTTTCCCTCTTGCTCACAGCGGGTAAGAGTGTCTTTTACCTTGGGTCCAAACAAAGAGGACCCATCAAAGGGAGCGTCGGCGAAGGAAGACTTGAAGGCCTCCGCGAAATGACACAAACGGAGCCAGGCTTGTCTCCGTAGAGCCACGCCTGTGCCTGCCGCTCTGCCCGCCCTTCGCCGCATATGAAATGAGCCTCATGGACGAGTTAGAAATCGAGGTAAGGATAGCCAATTGAGAGCTAACCGACTGGGCTAGCTGCTCAGGTAGGTTACCTGAGAGGGAGTCTGACAGCTCCTTGACCAGATCCCTCTGCAGTCTGATAAAATGTGCCAAATAATTCAGGGACCTTAGAGTAAAGGCCGCTGAAGTCAGGGTGCGCTTCCCGTACCGGTCCATGCTCCTAGACTCCTTATTAGGACGACGGACGGACGTTGAAGCCTCTGCCACGTCCTGCTGTGTAGCAGATGCCACCACCATGGCATCTACAGCCACTCCTTTCGTCAAGAACTCCTTCTCGGGTGGGGCAGACAAAAATTTGTTAGGGCGAGAAGGCACTGGTTCCACAGTATCTTGATGTTCCCACGCCCTCCGACAAACCAAATCCAGGAGCTCGTCGAAGGGCGGAGACACCCAGGAGGAGGAGGGCTGAGCCCCGAAGGCCTTGAGAAGCACTGACTCATCAGCGGAGGGGGGTTTGGAAATCCAGCCGCCTCGTTGCTTAAGGATCTCTAGAATGTCTGCAAATGAGACATCATCCGAGGACGACTTTGGGGACCCCTCCGCATCATCAAGATCAGTGTCCGATGTAAGAGACTCTGGGGAGTCCACGTGCTTCCTCTTGCACGTTCTCTTCCTTGGGGGCTCCTCTGAAGACAACTCCGAAGAACCCTCAGGAGGAGGGGAACCCCCAGCGGGGGTAACCTCAGGCCCCGGGGCTCCGCTGCCTAGAGACAGGGGAACTGCCAAAGACCCAGTCTCCATGCCCAGGGAAGGTGCCGGTAAAGCCGTAGAGATGGCCGAAGAAGACTTGACCAAGGCACTCCTCATAGCTCTGAAAGCCGGACCCCCAGAATCCTGGGAGTGTCCGGTCCCCGGAGCCATGATAGCAGATGGAAGTCCCGCGGCCGAAGCACCAAGGGGGAGGCTCGGAACCGACAGCATTGGTCCCGAAACGTCACCCCCGGGTCCAGCCGAAGAAGTCCGCGTGCTAAACTCAGACCCGAAGGCCGGGGTTGGAGTAAGGGTCGGAGCCGACCCTAGGATCTCTACTGGGTCCATCAGCACCTGCTCCGACAGAGCCGAAGCGGTCGGAGGAGGAATGGCAATGGAGTGGGCTATCGGCTCCGAAACCAATTGGGTCGGAGCCGAAACAAATTTTTGAAAGACTGGGGACTGGAACAGTCTTTGGAGCACCCTGTCTATATCCGAATCTGACATCCTTGATGACCTGGAAGAGACCGAACGGGTCCGAGTAGGTCTCTCCAACGGCTCCAAGGGACTAGGGGACCGGCTCCGAGGCGACTGGATAACTATCGGCGCCGAAGGAGTGTCCAATCCAATTTCCATCGGTGCCGAAGAGGACTTCGGCGCCGAGGGGGAAGTGTCTGAGCGGACAACCTTCATCGGCTCCGAGATCAGTGGAGCCGATGAAGGTGACCCGCCTCTCGATGCCCCAGCCGTCGGCTCCGAACTCAGAGGAGTCGAGACTGGAGGCATCGAGGCAGACCATTCCACCCTCGGCTCCGAAGTCCGTGGAGCCGAAGGAGAAGCCTGCCTATGTCTTTTGGCGGTCGGGCCCGACGGACTGGTCGGAGCCGACGCCCTTTTCTTTTTAGCAGGAGAAGGAGAGGATGCTAATGCTTCTTCAAAAGATGGTTTTATACACAGAGAGAGTGGTCATCTGTGATAGACATTTTGAAGTTGCACTTGGTGCACTTCTTAAAACCTGAAGGCCAAGGAGCCTGTGGCATTTTGGCGGTCAATCTAGTGAACAGCAAAAACACAAACACACACTGACTGTCACAGAAAAAACCTTTTGTTCTTCTAATTAAGAACTGCCACAAAGAACAATATATTCAAGAATCCAAGAATTCTAAAAGAAAAAGGGGCTTGAAAGCCAACGGACTGAAAAGGGAAGGCCCTCAACTCAACGGGGCACCTCTAGTCAGACAGACACAATCACTACACAATAAATTTACCACAAAAAATATTCACTCGTACACAATAAACAGAAGATAGCTGTTAAAACAGCTTTTGTTGAACTTTTAGAAAACTCTGACAGGAAAGTGAGTGAAAATAGCACTACTTAGCTCAGCCAGCTCGAGACCACGTCTTGGCTTGTTAGCGGCAAACGAGATCTGGGGGACTGGTAGTGGTGCATCCTGGGATATAGTAAGCTCAGCCAATAAGAGACTTCGCTCTTTGGCATAAGCGTGCCGAGTCGGAGCCGAGGGATCGGCTCCGAACCCATCAGTCAGAATGTAGGCGAGATAGGATCACATAACATCAGAAATTTCAGAATCCTGGACAGAAGGATCATAAGCAAATTCCATCCTAGGTCTCTTAGAAGGGGAAGGCTGGCTTCCCCTGATTAAAGTAATAAGGTCTTCAGCCATTCTTATTTGATTTTTAGGCATAGAGGCCTGACCATGTGTTCTGGGCGTCTGTTTCCTAGGCATGGTTCGAGTTTTAGGCCTTGAAGAAGATGGCATCGTTTTAATATGCAAGTCAGTAGGCCTGAATACATCCCTAGAAGCCGGTGCCTGCACAGCGGCTCCAGACCCATCCAAGGTAGGGACATCCGCAGGTTCCATAGTTGAAGCATCTTGCAGCATACCAGACTCTGTATGGGTCTCAGCAGAGGCCTGTGAATCTGAAGTAGTAGGTATCAGGGACTGGGAAAGCGCCTCACTGAGTACCGGCGAACTGGCGACTAGCTTAGAAGTGTCAACGGCAGCTTTGGACCTAGGCGGCCTGTCTCTGTCTATCTTTGCATTTTTTCGGAAAGTCTGTAGTTGGGTGGCTTACCGAAGACATAACTGGATAACTGAACAGAGTACCAAAATATTTAAAAGCAGAAATATACAGACAACGAATAGTTTGTGGTTTAAATAAAGCACAAAACCGACAGCGAGGTATGTCGTGGTTAGGGCCTAGGCAAGGAATACAGTACAAATGAAAATCCTTATGAGGTATTTGCTTACCACAAGAAATACAATTATTGACTTTTACTGACATCGGTTTAGAGCAAGAAAATGTTTCTCCAATGGGGTACTTGACTTCAGTTGAAGACTTCGGTTCTGAAACTCGAAAACAAAAATTTCAGGAGTCGGCCGACCAGCACTTGCGAACTGCTTCTGCTTCGGGCACTGCACGGCAAGAAAGACTGATGTACTGGCTTCGGCTGCATGCTTTATACCCCTGACGACCTGACGTCACAGAAGATGAGACAGCAACGGATGCAGGACTCAAGACTTTGATAACCAGGCCGACTGAGGGCTACTGCAAGCAGACTACCCAAATGTGATGACTGCAATAGTGAAACATGAAGAACATCAGTTACACTACAGAAAAGAACAGAAACAGAATGAAGAGAAATCCAGTAAAGAAGCTATCACAAAGAAAGGCAGAACAGAACATCTCAGAACCACCACCCTCATCATAAGAATCAGCAAAGTTTGGGGAAAAAAATGTAAAAGAGCAACATGTGCAGGATGGTGTGTACATGCATTTATGTAGGTGTGGGAACAAGAGCATTTAGAAAGCAGTACAGTCAACTGAATTTTAATTACATTCTAATATATGTTTTGTCATATGTACACTGATTTCTCTAGAAGGTCTTGAAACAGTTACTCAACTTGCATATCGTATGCAGTGCAACTGCAAGTTTTTTTAAACAAAAATCTGGACAATTTCTTGGGAGGACAGTCATCTCCAGAAGACAATATCCAAAAGGGGCCAAAAAAGCCTACCGTTGCACCTACATAAAAAGGTACAATGAAGAAAGTTTAACTTACTGGTTTAAATGAGATAAAAAGCTTTTGTATGCATACATTAAAAACAGCACAATGCAGAAAAAAATTCACAATAAGAAAATGTGGTAGGTATGCAACAGCCGACCTCACACTAAATGACTTCAAAACAATCAATACATTTATCACTCCCTGCATAATGATTTATGTATTCGGTTCATCTCCAACTGTATTTTCATACTCCCTCTCTCCATCTACCCTGTCAAGTTACATCACTGATCAATACATGACAAATTAATTAAAAAAAAAAAGTTATGTACTCACAACGTTCTACCTGAGTAGGTAAACTTCATTTGTCAGCAACCTGTGGGTTACGGATCCGACATGGATCCGAGCCGGCTGCATACCAAGCAAAAAGATCCGAGCTCCAAGCTCCTCCCCCTTACCCATACCACACTGCAACCTCCTTCCAATCCTCAGATCACGTTTGCCACCAGCACATAACAAAACAACTAACAACTTGAGACACCTGACTCAAGGACAAAGTAAAGCTCATAAGTCCAAACCTCGAGCTCAGCTAAATAACCATGAAGGTCAGGGGGAAGGACGGTTGCTGACAAATGAAGTTTACCTACTCAGATGGAACGTTATGGTGAGTACATAACTTCTTTATCTGAAGTAGTTAACTTCATTTGATCAGCAACCTGTGGGAAAGAGTCCCCAGCTACCTGAATCTTGCGAGGCCCTTAAGGAAGGATATTCCGGAGCACTGCAGAGCCAAAGGCAGCCCTTCCCCTAGACACCAAATCCAGTTTATAATGAGAGATAAAGGTGTGAGAGGACGCCCAGGTAGCCGCCGAACAAATGTCATCCAGGGAAACTCTAGACCAGAATGCAGCAGACGTTGCCATAGAACGTTTAGAATGAGCATGAATTCCCACTGGTTCAGGTAAGTCAGAGTCTCTGTATACTTGTAAGATACAACTCTAAATCCACCTGGCGAGAGTCGCCTTTGAAACTGGTTTCCCTAGAAAAGGCTTAGCAAAAGGAGACAGCTGATCAGATTTGCAAAATACAGCCGTCCTGTGCAAATAAAAATGTAACTGTCTGTGAACATCCAGCAAATGAAGTTTATATTCTCCTTTATTCTGGAAATTCGGGAAAAAGACAGACAAATTAATGGACTTATTAATGTTAGTCTCGAAAGTAACTTTTGGAAAAAAGGAGGGGTTAGTCCTGAGAGATACCCTATCCTTATGAAAAACAAGGTATGGAGGTTTGATACAGAGAGCCTGAAGCTCCAACACTCTCCTGGCTGAAGTAATTGCTACCAAAAAAGCTGTCTTCCATAACAAGAACTTCAGATCAACAGAAGCTGCGGGATCAAATGGAGGCGCAACTAACGCCTGAAGAACCAAGGTCAGATCCCATGGCGGAGATGAATTTCTAACATGGGGTATTCAAAAGACAAGTGCCTTTTAGAAAGGTCTTGCAAACTCGGGCAGCAGCGAGGGAACCAAAGTTGTCCCCAATATGAAAATGGCAGCCAGATGAACCTTCACAGTAGATGGGCTGGCCCCTTGCTGAAAAATATGAGACAAGAATTCCAGTACCGCTGAAACAGGAGCGGTGAAAGGATCCAAGTTCTTCTGTGAAGCACAAATTGAAAAACATTTCCATTTGCTACTGTAAATCTTCCTGGTAGAGGGTTTATGTGCCGCCACCAGGATAGACTTGACTCGGGAAGAGATACCGGAAGTCCTGGCAACTAGGGGACCTGGATCAACCAAGCTGAGAGCTTGAGACAGTCCAGGTTCGGAGGAGCCATCCCCGAGGGATGAGAAATCAGATCCAGAATGGGATCCAAGATCCAGAGTGGAGCTATGAGATGAGACCGCAGGCAGGGGAACCAGACTTGACGAGGCCAGAATGGGGCTATTAGGTTAATCTTACTCCCCAACCGGCGAGCTTTCTGCAGAAATGTTGTCATAACTGGAAGTGAAGGATACGCATAAAGAAGACTGGGTGGCCAAGCACGGACTAGAGCATCTCTGGGGGCTTCTCCCAAAGGAGGAATTAGAGCGAAAAACTTGCTGCACTTCGCACTGGAAGGTGATGCGAAGAGATCGCCGCAAGGCTGACTCCACTTGAAGATCTGTTCCGCTACAAAAGGATTCAGAGACCACTCGTAAGGAGAGATGACAGTTCTGCTCAATTTGTCCGCCAGTATGTTGGACCGTCCCGGAATGTGCGTTGCTAACAGGAAGCGGTTGGTGGAGATTGCCCATTCCCAAAATCTCATGGCTTCTCGGCAAAGGGGGTAAGACCTGGTTCCCCCCTGTTTGTTGATATACCAGACCACTGACATTGTCTGACTGGATCGCAATAGTCCCTGGAGGAAGAAAGGCATGAAGGGCCTGCAATGCCAAGAGCACTGCGCTCATCTCCAGTACATTTATATGCAGTACGGTCTCTGTCTGAGTCCACGTGCCTTGGACCGTCCTGCCCTAGGCGGGAGGCGTCCGTGGTCACTGTGGCATGGGATGGTGACATAACAAAAGGTCGTCCATCTCGAAGGGCTCGGGATTGAAGCCACCACATAAGGGAGTTCCTGCAAACCCTGCTGAGGGGAATCGGGAAGTCTAGAGGGTGATGTAGAATAGACCACTGGACCTGCAATGTCCACTGTAGAACCCTCATGTGCAGATGAGCTTAAGGAATCAGATTGATCTCTGCCGCCAAGGACCCCAAACCTCTCTGGACTAATTCTGCTGGGGGAGCAGGGGACTGAAAGAGGGCTAGCACATGCAGAGTCATGCTGTGAAGTCTGACGTTAGGAAGGCCCTGGCCTGGAGGGTATCTATCCTGGCCCCTATGAAGTCTAACACTTGGACAGGCTGGTTGAAGGACTTCTTGACATTTATGGTTATCCCCAACTGGGCTGACATCAGGAGGAAGAAATCCCT
The DNA here is from genome assembly GCF_019279795.1 of Protopterus annectens. Lineage (NCBI taxonomy): Eukaryota > Metazoa > Chordata > Ceratodontiformes > Protopteridae > Protopterus > Protopterus annectens. Next base: position 61,423,514 of record NC_056747.1, read on the forward strand.
GGCTAGAGAAAGTAGATGCCTGGTGGGGGTGGTGAGGAGCCAGTCATCTAGGTACGGGAAGACCTGTATGCCCTGGAGCCTCAGGTGGGCCACTACAACTCCCATGACCTTGGTGAACACCCTGGGGGCCGTGGCAAGACCGAAGGGTAGGACCCTGAACTGGTAATGACTGGCTCCTAGCCAAAAGCGGAGAAACCTCCTGGACCGTCTTTCCATGAGAATATGGTAGTACGCATACTTGAGGTCTATGGAGCACATCCAGCCCTCCTCCTGCAAGAAAGGACAGGATGGATTGAACTGTGACCATTCGGAATTTCTCTTTGGCAACAAAAACGTTCATTGTTCATAGGTTAGTACTACTAACCTATGAACCTATTAACAATGAAAGTTGACAGGTCGAGAATCGGCCTCAAGTCCCCCATCTTTTTTGGCACCAGAAAGAACCTGGAGTAGATGCCTGATCCGAACTGGTCTGGGGGCACATGATGGATGGCTCTTTTTTCCAACAGCTTTTTTTATTTCCAAAGCTGCGGCCTCCCTTTGAATGGGTGGGACATCTGGGAGGCGTCTTGAGTAAGGGGGCTTGTTGATGGAGGGGTTTGAATAGCCTCTGGATATTATCTGAAGCACCCAGCAATCTGTTGTGATGGACTCCCATTGAGCCAGGTGCCTCGAAAAGCACCCCCCCCCCGACTGCCTCCAGAGAGGAGCAGTCGGGCAATCCCTCAGGGCTGTTGCGCAGGTCGGTCGGAAAAGGGTTCCCATGACACGAAGTTCTTCGGTCCCCCTCTGCCTCTGGGCCGGCGTCCACCTTGTCCCCCACTGCCTCTGGGGGAGATGAAGTCCTGAGCGTTCCGGGCCTGCTGAGATTTCCAGAACCACATAATCTTCTGCCCTCGCTGGTTCCTAGAAAAGGACCTCTGAGGGGTAGAGAAGCATATTCCGACGGTTGACAGCGTTTTCCAGTCTTTCTCGCTCTGGACCAGCGTCTTGTGGACGGTCTTCCAGAAGAGGGTCGACCCGTCAAAGGGTGCAGTCGCGAAGGACGCCTTGAAGGGTTCCAAGAAATCGCAAAGTCGAAGCCAGGCATGACGCCTTACGGCGACACTGGACCCGCTAGCTCTAGCAGCTCCTTCCGTGGCATGGGAAAGTAGCCGCATAAAAGTATTGGACACTGACTTAAGAGTGGCCATACGAGCCAAAAAAGTCAGTTTATTCTCGGCCGACATGGACTCTGGGGGAGACTATACGTATAACTTGACCAGGCCTGCTGCAGTCTGATTACATGTGCCAAATAATTCAGCGCCCTTATAGAAAAGGTAGCTGAAGCAAATGTCCGCTTTCGAATATGGTCCATTGCCTGAGACTACTTGTCAGGGGGATGGACAGAAGAATTTTCCTGGAATAGTTCCTTTTTGGTGGCCGCCGCCACCACCATGGCATCAACCGGGCAACCCTTGCTCCACAAACTCTGTCTGCAGGGGGACAGAGAACCTTATCGGGCCTTCTAGGTATCCGCTCTACAGTGACCGGCTCCTTCCATGCCCTGGTGGTAATGAGGTCGACCAGGGGGTTGGCCAGGGAGACACCCAAGAGGTAGATGGGCCTGTGTCGAACGCCTCCAGGAATACAGACTCGTCCAAGGAGGGTTTTTGGGCGGACCCCCCCCCCCCATTAACAGAGTATTTCCATAATATCTCCAAAGGAGACAATCGTCGGGGGAGGGGGGGTGATTTGGGGGAAACCTCCCCTTCCTCCAAATCGGTATCCTTGGTGAGGGACTTAAGGGAGTCCCAAGTGCCTCCTTTTGCACAGGCGTTTGAGCGACCTCCTCGGGGGGACTGTCTGGGGGGGGGGGGGGGGAATCACCCACGGACTCATGTTCCTCCAAGGGAACTGGCTGGGGCGTTAACGACACAGCCAGTCCCTAGGGGGACTGAATGATGGAGGACAAACTGAGCTGCGAGGGAGCAGGGGCTGACCCTGAGGAAAGAGTGAGGGGTCTCAATCCTCCAGAGAGAACCCTCTCCACCACGGCGAACGCCGAAGGGAAACCGGCCTCTCTAAGACAGGTGCCCTCGGATCCGATGAGGAGATCGGCACCGTAGCCGAAGCGATCGGACCCGAAAGGATGGTGTGCTCCGACCGCAAAGGGGTCGAAGACGCACTCACTCCCTCAGATCACACGCCCAGCTCTCGGCTCAAAGAGCTCGGATCGGAAAGCAGATCCAATCAGCGCGGGGCAAGGCCGGCGTCGAGGTAGCAATAACCATCGGCGTCAACCCCCTGGCTCCGGGGCTCCTCAGATCCGGTGATGGATCGGAGAAGGAGCTATCGGGGGAAACAGTGGAGCTGAACTCCCCCCCCCAGCACTCCCATCTGCAGCTGAGTTGACAAAAATCGACACATTGTCCATATCTGCCTCTTCTGGCTCAGGGGAGAAACGCGGAGAATGGAGCCGTGGGGAGGAAGGCTTGGACACTCAGAGGAGAAGACAGCGCCTTCGCTGGAGGGGCCGAGGGGTCCAATTCGGCCTGCCGCATGCGGCTCCCCCCCCTCTTTTTTTTTTTTTTTTAATCTTTCTTGGCCTCTCGTTCTCCCTGAGACAGGGTGGGAGGGTGAGTTCCAGACAGGGGAAGAGGGCCAGTCGACTGGGCAGCTGCGGCTGTCGCTACAGAGAGGGAAGGAGAAGAAGCTGATTCCACGGGTAAAAGACCTGTCAGAATCAGCTTGTTCTTCCTATCCCTTAAGGCTCGAGGGTTAAAGGCTACACAAATCTGGCAGCCCAAAGAAAGGTGCGTAACTCCCAAGCAAATCACACACTGAGTGTGACCATCTGCTGGCGACAGCTTATGGCCACACTCAGAGCATTTAGAAAAGGTCACTTTGTGGCTTTCAGCCATACCAAAAGCACACACACACCTGAAAGAGGGAAAAATAGGGGCCTACAAAGGGATGAGAAACTATCAAAGGTAAAGGGGGATATAAAGGCTAGGTAGAAGGAAAACCCGTAGAAAGGTATTAAAATACACTCACACACCAACTAAGGAAGACCAAAAGAGAAGTTTGAAAAAAAAAATTGCTAACCTTGCCTGGAGCTCTAAGAATCCCGTGCTTGGCAAAGCCGCAGCAAACGAGATCTGGGGATTGGAAGGAGGTTGCAGTGTAGAATGGGTAAAGGGGAGGAGCTTGGAACTCGGATCTTTTTGCTTGGTATGCTGCCGCTCGGACCCGTGTTGGATCCGTAACCCACAGGTAGCTGATCAAATGAAGTTAACTACTTCAGATAAAGTTATTTTCCAAAATATGAAATGTTTTTACATGACACCTTGGCTGCATATATACTACCTCCTCACATTATACTCTCGCACTCTCTTCGTATAGCATTGTATTCCCTGGTATTATTCTGTACTACTTGCTATTTTTTGCATTACTTGCTGTTCCTCTGTATTATGTTTTGTATTTGTCATTCATTTATTACTATATTTTTGTATTTGTCATTTATTATTGTATATTTTCTATAATTTATTAAGTAAATGTGGAGCTTTTCTCCCAAGTCCTCTCTGCTGAATAAGGACCTGTGTCCAGTCAGACTTTCCCGGAACACAAATGTAAAATAAAATAAAGCAAAAGAAACTAGGCGAAAAAGCTAAAAAGGATGTACAGTACACTTCATACAAAAGGCAAAGGATGGTTCTTTTCTACATCAACGTAATCTGTAAAACTGATTAGTTAAAAGGTCTGTATCTCTGGCAGACTGATGTACCTATGTTTAGTGATACAATGGAAGTGTACAGATATTAAATATTACACAAGCACGCCAGTTGCTCAATTAAAAGAAGCATCTATGGATGACAGCTGTTTTTGAATATAGAGCCAGCATTTAAACCATTTTACCAAAGTGTGAAGGACCTCTAACCCAAACATCTACCATGCTTCCCTAAATGATAAGACCATTACTTACACTTCCAAGTTTTTAGGTAGACCTACTCCACCATATGTATAACTAATACTCCAAAAATGTCTTGAAGGCCATAATGACAGTTTACCTCAGACTTTGACCCTATTGCAATAACAGCCCAATTTCAGAAGATCCCGCAGGGCTGCCCCTGAGGGGGGAGGGGGCTGGTCTTTGGGAGGCTGTGGGATGCCTTCTCCAAGGAGGAAGGATGTTCCAGGTCATAAAATAACCATTTTCTATAATGGACAACACACACTTGTCTGTGGTAATGCTTTGCTAAGCTGCAAGACAACTGAGCACCTTATGGACAGGGGAATGGAGTTTGGGGGCTTGGGCAGAAAATACCTGCCCTGTTGAAATTGAGGGTTCTGGACAAGAGTCTGAGCAGGCTTGGAAGGAGTCTGCTGCTTCCTGGTGCTCTTTCTGCTCCTGGAATGGGGGGTGGGGGGGATTGGAACAGAGTGTTTTCTAATGAACTGGGTTTTGGTGGGGTAAGCATCTATGAAATTTGGGTAGAGGAGAGACAAGTGTTTGAGGTCCTGGAATTCCTTCTTTTGTTGAAGGATCTTGAATAGCTCAGCCCTTTAGCCCTAATTAGGGCAGGGGTATCCAGAAGAGCATCCAGGAGATTGGTCCTAATATCATCTGGTAAAGGCTGCAGTCTTAATCATGAGCATCTTCTATGGACTGAGGCAGAAGCATCAGATCTGGCAGAGGCTTCCGCAACATCATAGCTGCATCTAAATGAATGTCTTGTGACTTGAAGACAATGAGATGAGGTTAGATATCTGAGCCTTGGCAGAAAAGTCAGGGAGGTCAGCCAAAAGTTTAGCGACCTCAGCCAAAAAGGCCGGGACAATCTTGGACATTTATCTGGTAATTTATTACCCTAAAGGCCAACGTAGAAGATCTGTAAACTTTTTTTTACCAATGCACTCCATCGGCTTACTGTCCTCCTCTGTGGGAAGGACAGAGGTGGAGGGAAGCAATCTGGACGGTTTATCTGCAGAGACTGAGACAGTGACAGGGTCTGCAGCAGGGCATTTAATCAGGAATTTAACTCACTCATGGGCTATCAGGCCTTCGAGGAGTAGGTGGCTGGGAATGCGGATTCAGAGGCTGCATGGACAGCATCTAAGAAGGCTGGTAAAAAGTGGAGGAATGGAAGAATGAGTAGGAGTATCCATTACAAGAGCATGCAGTATCTTTTTTGGACCTCTGACATTTCAAAGGAATCCCACTTAAAATATTCTTTCATTTTTGACATAGCCTCACCAAAGGTGAGCTCCTCTCCTGGGGAGTCTAAGTAGAGCCCTCCTCTGGGGAAGCATACCCAAGAGGGAATGGCATCTGGGGCACACAGGAAAGAGAATCCTCCTAAGAGGAGTCTGAGGAATCATTGGCTTCGGGTTGGATGGTGTCATCAACCCGAAGCCTGGGACTAAGGAGAGGAGGGGGAGCCAGTGAAGAAGCAGGCATAGCAGGCCTTATGGCCATAAAAGCATTAAATAGGCTCTGGGGAAAGGCCTTGCCAGTTTGGTTGGCATTCTGCAGGAAGGGAAGCATGTTTAGTCTTTTGCTTCTTTTTGAGGGAAGGCCTAGAGGGGGTTAAGAGCCAAGGCGGGCCTAGATTGTTCGGAAGCTAAGGGAGGGCGCATCTGTACGACCGTAAGGAGCCTAGATTCCCCCTCGTTGTTAGCAGCCGACATCTGCAAGACATCCATGGGCATGTTTTCCACCCTAGGTTCTGCGGCCTCCCAAATGGTACCCACTATACCAGTTTCAGCAGACTCCAAACATTCCTTCAGGCTAACGGCGGTCACAGGAAGGACGTTGGGTGGAGAAGGTGCAGGATCAGGTTCAGGCCTGGAAACTTTGGCCTTTTTAGATGGCTCTATGGTCTAAGAAAATGGTTCTTCCATCGCTAGCTCCAAGCGTTTAAGATGATGGTTTCCAGGTAAATATTGAGGGTGTGTAGACGATTGCAGAGTGTCTTGGGTATGAAGGCTTAAAAGACTGCGTAAGTTTGATGGGCATTGTGTAGGCCCTAAGAATAAAAGGCAGAGCATGTGGCCGTCATTATGGGGATCTGACTTCTGCAATTGCACTTTCCTTTCCTGGATGACATGAACTTAAACAGGCATGCAGTGAACCAAGAGAAGCAGAAAACTGGCCCCAACATGGTACTTATCTTTTAATTTGAAGATCCGATGGCAGGAAGAATTTTTCCATCTCTTTCAACTTTCTGGTTTAAATGTGCTTGTTTCCTGTCTTTCCAGTAACTAGTCTAGTCCAGATACAGATTTTCTGTATCCAGGACTGTTTTTGTAAGTTTCTGAATGGTGACAAAGTCTGCTCATCAAGTTTTTTCCTCTCCTGCACTTTTACTAGCTTATTAGTCTAGCACTTTACCAGACTTCTTGTAGCATTTATTGTAGCACACAAAAGTGCTACCAGGACTAAACGTTCTACAAGGAAACGGCTCCAGTACTTATTATTAATGCCCAACCCTCCAGGCATGTCTAAAGGTCATTTCCCTGTGCTTTCAACTATTAACCTGGTGAACTTGGGCATCCTGAGGCGATGTAGCAACTGCCTCATGTTCACTGACAACCCTCTCCTCCTAACACTCAAAACTTGTGAAAGATGCATTTGTATATCCAAATTGGAAGCCACACGCTCTCCAGCCAGGAGGTCAAAACTTGCACCACACCACATGGAACACACAGTCCTCCAGAACACACAGCACTGCCTTCACATAAAAACAAACCGCTCACCCACCTTTGCGGAAGCTCTCAAAACATCTACCCAAACAGCAGAAATCTACAAGGCAGAAACATCCTCGACCACCACAACACAACACTAATCAGGAGACACAACTCTCCTAAACAGTGTGCCACTCAACCAAAGCTCCTAAGGCAAAACAGCATGCCCAACACACTAGTCATAGGCGACTCGACAATGAGACACACTGATGTCCCACTCACTAGGTTGAATAAGGAGAAAGTAACATTCAGTTGCCTGTCACGTGCCAGGATCCACCACATAATGCACGCACTAAGGTCCCACACCAACAGGTACAAATATGACTCTGTCATTGTATATGTGGGTGCAAATGACCTCACACTTACCTCCATGGACTACATGAAGAGAGATATGGAGGAGCTTTCGGGATTATGTAGCCTAGGCAGGTATGATCCTAGCCCTGAGCAGCACCGTACCATCACCCAGAATGATACCACAATACAAACAGAAAACGACTGATTTCAACACTTGGCTAAGTTTCTAGTGCCATTCTAAGGGGAGCCAGTAACGTTGGCCTGGGATGACATGACTGACTGACCTCGATGCTTTGCCAGAGATGGCCTGCATCTGTCACTCCTGGGCTTCCGGATACTGGCCAAGGCTTTTGCCACCCATACAGTCCCTTTTTCAGGCGGTGTTCCGAAGACCAAACTACCACCGTAACAGCTACAAACAAATGCAATCTTAGGGTCATGCTACTCAATGTTAGAAGTCTCAAGCACTCCTTAAAATGGAGAACATAGACATTTGTGCTGTAACAGAGACCTGGTTCAAAGCACTACCAGGTTATAACTAATTCCATACCTTTCAGCCCCAGAACTTGGACAGAAGCTCCAAAGGCGGTGGTGTTTCCATATTCATAAAGGACGTGCACACCTCCAGACTGGTAGCCCAATATAACACATCAGAGATACTTCAGCTGCAGATAACATTGTGTAAGACAGCAACTCAAGTCATAGCCTACAGCTCCCCAACCATGTCCCAAGACTCACTCCACACTCCTAACACTCTCATACTGGGCAACTTCAACTACACCTCCACTAACTGGGAAAACTACTCATGTACCAATACACTTGCCCAACATTTCCTGGAATTCATTAATTCCAATGCCCTGGACCAGCTTGTTCTTACCCCCACTAGAGGTAGCAACATTCTTGACCTGGTCATTACTAACATGGGGGATCGTTGCTCTACACCAATAGTCAATGCCTCCCTGGTTAGATCAGAATACAAACTAATCACCTTGGACCCCCCCCCCCCCGCGCAAAGGTAACCACCATGAAAAACTTCTCCACAGCTAAAGGAAAGTTGTGTAATATCGTACCAAAATCATAGATATCCTTCTCTTCAATTTCACATTTGTCTACTTGTGGGTTTACCCTTCTTCCAAGCAGGTTTCCAAAGAGTTTCAAGTCCCTCTGGGTGTGTCGGACATCTGACTTGGCAGCAGGAGCGTGGGCCATAAAAGTGACGTCTGCACGCACCAGCTCTCAGAGCATTGTAAAAGCCCCAGTCAGAGCCAGTCCTGTAAGGGCATAGCCTGTCCAATATCACCCAGGAGAGCAAGTGCAGCCATACATGTGGGGAAGGTGGGTGGGAAGGAATACTGAGGAACAGTTTAGTGGGGAGTCTGGATGCAAGGGGCGGCTCCAGAGGAAGGCAAGCAGAGATAGCAGACAAACGTGCTTTCACCAATGAGTATGACAGCCCTGTCTGCACAAGTTCACACAAGACAGGATGAGAGGAATATTGCTTTCCAGTGGGTCCAACTGTCTTTTGTGACACCAAATGGAAAACCTTTTCCATTTAGAGAGATGGGATTTCCTTGTGTTGGGTTTCCTGGCCTACTGCAGGACAGAGAGCACATCCTCAATGTACAGGTGTCTGAATGGGATCAGAATCCCATCAGCCACAGAGTGATGTGCAAAGATTGCCACTGTGGATGTATCTAACTCACCTTGTTCTGTGTGAGCAGGTCCACTGAAGGGGGTAACCTGTGGTGATTGCCCTTGGACAGGTGAAAAAAGAGGGAGCCAGTGCTGTCATGCCCAGTAGGGGGTCACAAGCAAGATTTTTGGCAAGTCCTACTGAATTTTTAGCAGGACCCTTTGTATCAGTGGGAAGGGGGGAAACACATACAGGAATTTTTCCTTCCAGGTCATCGAGAAGGCATCTGTTGCCAATGCCTTGGGGTCTGGTGTTGTGCAGGAATTGGATGTAGGCTTCCTGGAGGGTGATCCCCTTTGAGATGGCCAGTTCCCACACCTGCAGAGCTAGTCTGCATAGGAGGAAAGATTTGGTCCCTCCCTGCTTGTTGAGACACGACAGGACTGTGGTGTTGTCTGTGAATATCATTAGAGGGCCCTGCTCTAGGTATGGCTGGAAGGCCTGTAGAGGCAGGAGAACGGCCTTCATTTCTCTCACATTTATGTGGCCTTGTCTGAGTCTTTGTCCACAAACCTTGTACCTTCCCTTTTCCCCAGAGTCACTCCCCAGCCCAGGTCTGAGGCATCTGTTACATGGTTTGGGAGGGAGAGAGTGCTTATAGAGGCAGACCTGGGTTCTGGACTACCTGAGTCACCCACCATCTTGGTTCCTGATGTAAGCAGTGGAGCAATGGGATCCTGAACTCCAGTGGGTGGGAGTGTTGGGTCCACACAGACTGTGAATACCAGTGGTACCACTGAAGTTTCCTCATGTGCATCCTTGCTAGGGCAACATGGAAATGGTAGCTGCCATGTATCCTAGAAGTCTCAGAAATTGCCTTGCAGTCAGTTCTGTTGATTGTATAGTAGGAAGAATGTGGTTTTGAAGGGATACCACCTTTTCTGCTGGAAGAAAGTCCTTCATGAGGTCTGTCTTAATTCTGCTATCCAGGAAAACAACATCCTGTGTGGGGTTGAGGTAGGACTTTGGCAAATTGATAAAGAAACCTAGAGACTGGAGGATAACCAGATGGTCCCGAGAGTGGCTTTGAAGAATTTCCCTGTCTCCTGCCTGGACTAACAGGTTGTCTAGGTAAGGGAATATCTGGATTCCCTTTCCCCTGCAGAAGGCGATGACTGGGGCGAGGCATTTTTTTTATCTTGGGCGCAGTAGCCGAAGGGCAAGGCACAGAACCGAAAGTGAGATGGACCTGCCAGGAATTTCAAGTATTTCCTGTAAGTGGGCTTTTATAGGTATGTGAAGGTAGGCATCATGTCTGTCCAGGGTTACCATGAATTCTTGTGGAAGGATAAGTGGAAAAAGTAGGTAGAGAGTCAGCATCCTGAAAGTAGGGATCTTTAGGAAGAGGCTGAGGCGAGAGAGGTCTAGAATTGGCCTCCATGGACCTTCTTTTCTTGGTACTAGAAAAATTCTGGAATAAAATCCTTTTCTCTTTGCTTGAGGCAGAACTGGCTCTATGGTGCCCTGAAGAAGTAGGGTTTGGAGAACCTGTTGGAACAGGGGTAGTTGACTGGGGAGATGCTGTAGGATGCCCCATCCTTGGTGGGGGCATGATCCAGGACATGAAGTAGCCGCCCTGTAGGATGGACAGGACCCGTCTGTGGTAATGAGTGACCATGCAAAGAGAACATGAGATGGGTAGAACGGGGTGGGTGGGGTGGGGCTGAAATTTTGCCAGTCAGACACTACCTGCCCTATGAGGAAAGGGAGGCCTTTGGCTGGAAGACTGAGACGACCTAGTCTGAAGAGGCTGTCTTCTAGACTGGGAAGCAGCATGCCTGGAAGATTTCCTGATCCAACTGGGTCTTAGACGGGTAGTTCCTCTGGAACCTGGGAACAGGCGAGACCAGGATATGTTTTAAGTCCTGTAATTCTTTACCCTTCTGTTGTAAAGATTTGAATATGTCAGCCACTTTTGCAAGAAAAAGACAAAAGTTCAGGAGTTTGGCCCTGAAGTCCTCTGGGAGAGTCTGCAGTCGCAGCCATGCACATCTTAACACTGAAGCTGATATAGCTGACCTGGCTGAGGCTTCAGCTGCATCATAGCTACATTTCAGGGAGTGTCTATTCACTTGAGAGACGAGTGCCATGAGTGAAGACAGGGAGGCCTTGGCCGCACAGTCAGGGATTTCTTCTAACTCTTTAGAGGCATTGTCCAAGACAGATAAGAGTATTTGGTCGCATAGGTTTGGTAATTTGTCACTCTAAAAGAGAGGGTGGCCGAAGTATACATTTTATTTCCCAATCTCTCCATGTTCTTGCTCTCTTTACCCGCTGGGAGGATAACAGTGGTAGGCAGCAGTTTGGAGGCCCTGTCCATAGAGATGCAAATAGTGGCTGGGTCAGCAGGAGGGCACTTGGAGAAATATCTCTGTCTCATGGACTTTATACAGTCTGTCTACTCTCAGAGGAGCCAGAGGTTGGGAATCTGGGCTACTGGAAGCTGAGGCAAAAGCATCCAGAAAAGCAGGTTGGCTAGGAGGAATAGAAGGACTGGGAGTGTCCATTTGAATAAGGTCATAAAACCTTTTCTATATCCAAGGATTGCCACTTAAAGTGGTCTTTGATTTAATTAATAGTTTCCCTAAATGTAAGATCCTCTACAGAGGAATCAGGTTAAACAGAGCCCTCCTCAGGAGAACCATATCCCAGGGGAGATGAGATCTGGGAGAAGTAGGAACATTTCCTCAGAGGAATCGGTGGATTCCTCTGCCTCAGGCTTTTCTACCCTCTTTCCTGGGTTGGAGGTCTGGGACTAAGGAAGGGAGGGGCAGTGGTACAGGATTCTGCTGAAGGCCCAAGGGCCATAAAAGCTTTGAACAAACTGGCTGAAGGCCTGCCAATCTGGCACGCTTTCAGAGGTAGGAGTGGTGTGTCTAGTTTTTTCTTTAAAGGCCTAGTCGGAGTCTGGCTGGGAATAGGCCTAGGATCACATACCGGGAAAGTAGAGGTGGCGTCAGGTAAACCCCGGCTGAATACTAACCCCAGCATCCAGAGAAGGCACCGGTAAATCCTCTGTGGACGTGTCGTCCGCTTAAGATTTTGTGACATCCTCAGAGGTACCCGCTATATCTGTACTGGCGGATGCCGGATCCTCAGTCAAGCTGACATCGGCTACAGACTAAGGTACGGCAGGCAGAGGCACAGCAGAAGTAGGCCACGAGGATTTGGTCCTCTTCCTTGGCTGTTCGGACAGGGCGTCGGGTGCGCCCATCATTCCTATTGCTGTTTCAAGACTAAGTACAGGTTTAGGGCTTGCAAATGGTGGCATAAGGTCTTGGGGACAAACTATCAGCAAAAAGTGCAGTTCTCATGGTTGTGTTCCCTACTAGACAAAAGACACATTGGTCATGCGTGCCTTTGTGGGGAATCTGCCGACTGCACTTGCACTTACTGGATGACATTAACAGACTATAATAAACAACAAAGTAGGACTGAAAGAATCCCCAGTGGGGTAGTTAACTGAATTTTTTTCGATCCAACATATGCAAGAAGCAGGAGCGCCTGGCGTACGACTGCCTGCGGAAAAGTTCTGGGGGCTAGTGCGTGCAGATGTCACTTTTACGGCTCATGCTCCTGCTGCCACATCAGACGTCCGACGCACCCAGAGGGACTGAAAATCTTTGGAAACCTGACAGGAAGAACTGGGAAAGGAAGGGTAAACCCACAAGTAGAATACTGCAACACTGAAATAGGAGGACATCTTTGGGCTCGTAAAAAGAGGTGGCTAACTTCATAGCATCCATGGAAATGAAGAACAGTTGCATGACGGCCAAATCATATACCAATATACTGTACGAACATACACACAAATGCATGGATCTTTCCATACCCAATAGAACAAAAACGCTCTCCTCAAAAAAAAGGAAGCCAATCTGGTGGTCACCTACCAAAAACAAACTCTGCAACAAAAGGAGGAAACTGATGTGGAATAAGGTGAAGTTCCAAGACTGGAAAAACTCTCTTATCAGCCTCAACAAAAAGTTGAGATCCTTCATCAAATCCTCTAAAGCTAGCTATGAAAACAGAATTGCAACAGATAGTAAAGAAAACCACAAGGCCTTCTATAATTATGTAAAGAATCTCCATGGCAATACCCAGATTTGCTCTGAGCTACTGCACAATGGTACCTCCTATACAGAGCCAACAGATATTGCTAATATACTGACCGACAGATTCAGTGCCAACTTTACCCCCCAAAGGCTCAATCAAAACAGCAGTAGATTGCCAGGCACTCAGTATTACTGCTGCACAGGTTAAAACAGCACTGTCCAAGGCCAAGAATACAGCTTCTATGGGACCTGACAATATCCCTAGCTGTATTCTACATGAACTACAGAGTGAACTGGCACCTCACCTGTGTGCCCTGTTCAAGCACAGCTTCACCTCAGGCTTTGTCCCTACCGAAAGGTGCACTGCTACAGTCATCCCTCTCCACAAAGGAGGAGTGACTACAGACCCTGGGAACTATCATCCCATTAGCCTGACAAGTCTGATATGCAAAGCTATAGAACGCATCATCATGGACCCAATAAACAAGGATATAGGGAATCTCCAAACCCTGGATACCACACAGTTTGGATTTGTGAAGGGTAGATCAAGCCTGCTCAGCCTGGTCAACTTCTTTGAGTCAGTCACCAGAGCTATGGATGAAGGCAAAGTGGTTCATATAGCCTACCTTGATCTGGCCAAGACCTTTGATACCATTCCCCACTCAGAAATCATAGAAAAACTCACTAAGCTAGGCATCAACCCCTATATCATCAGGTGGGTTGCAAACTGGCTCACAGACAGAACCCATAGCGTGAAAGTAGCTGACTCCAAGTCGGACTGCCAACCAGTCACGTGTGGAGTCCCTCAGGGTTCGGACCTGGGTCCTCTCCTGTTTGGTATCTACTCCTCTAACGTCCAGGCCAACAAGAAGGGACTCTAGCTGACAAAGTTCGCAGACGATTGTAAGTTAGGAGCTATTAACTCCCCAAGTGATGTTGACAACTTACAGAAAGGCCTCACTGAGACCGACTGGTGTCAGAACCATGGCCTTAAGCTCAATGCTAAAAAATGTGTGGTCATCCCCCTTGGGAAAAACCTGGTTCCCATGAATTATCACATTGATGGTACCCCCCCACTGAACACAGAAGGCATTGCAAGAGATATGTGAACAAAGACAGAGCAACCTCTCTTTTGACCACCACATTGCCACTGTGGTCAGAAAGCCCTATGTGGCATAATCTCATTACCAAGGGTTCTGCATCCAGAAAGAAAGAGGTCATTGTTTCCCTCTACTCTTCCCTCATTAGGCCAGTCATTGAGTACAATGCCCCATTTGGCATGTGCCTCACTAGACACCTGCAACTGGAAAGGCCGCAAAAGTACCTCACAAAGAGGAACCTAGGCCTTAAACACTTGTCCTATATGGACAGACTCAAAAAAACTCCAACTATTCTCTGTCTCATATTGCCTACTTAGGGGTGATCTCTGCTTGACTTACAAGCCATGTCTGACCCAGCTCTGTTAGAAATGCTACACCTAAAGAAATCCCAATCCCTCCGCACCACACGCTCGAGAGACTTCACACAATCAACAGAACATGCTGGAGAGACAGGTTCATAACACAGAGACTGCCCATGCTATGGAATAGACTTCCCATACATGTCATACAGAGCACCTCACTGGTCCTCTTCAAGGGAAATCTTGACGAGTGGATAGGAAATAGAAAATTCACCCCGGGGATCACTCCAGTGGCTCTACTCGACAGAGGCACTGGGAACTAAGGTCGGGTGACCAGATGCCAGGGTAATCCTATGGGCTAGGGCTAGTACACACCTATGAACTAGCAGCAGAGAAGTTCTGAGAAAAGGTATGTACATACGTCACTTTTATGGCCAACGCCAGACATCCCACGTACTTAACAGTGACAAGAGGCTTTTGTATACTGGCCAGACGTTTGGATAGGTAGCAGAGGATAACCCAAGGGTTTGAAATACTGCAAGATGAGAAGAGAAGGACATTACATTTTACCTTGCTGAATTCTTTAAATGCATCTTCACTACAGTTATGGAATACAATGTATGTAACGCAATCACTTAGCACCATCAAAGACTCACAGAATCTAGTCCAATATTCAGAGTATTGGAAGTCAAAGTCCAAATGCCTTGTACTGCAATATACAGAAGTGTCTAGCTCTGCTACCTCGTTGGCAAGGTATACTCTCTGAAAGCATCAGCCACTGTCTAAAATGTCTATTGGGGGTGGGGTGGGGGGTGGAGACAAGGGACAAAAACTGAAGGGATCTGAAATTTGTAACAAATCCAAGACATCTATACAATGCTCCTACAAAGCCAGGAAACTAACATCCTACACAGATGCATATACCTAGTTTATCCTCCAAATTGACCAAGTTTTTCGCATGTGGTCTACAATCTACTTCCTCCACTCTTGTCCTTCCTAGGTCATTAATCAAGGAAATAGCTAGATCTATGTTGAAGAAAATTATTTTCCTAAAATATGTGTAACACATCTGTCTGTACCATGCCTTATGCATGTTAACCCATTCTGTCCCCTCCTGAATGCCCCATCTGCTCACTACACTACCCTTGTTCCACTCCATAACTCACTCTTCTTTGGGAGGACAGAAAATGGGTCAGCATGGCTTCACTTTTTTCTTCCAACACTTAAGGCAGACATAAGTGACCACTGAACACTGGCACCAGCCCCACCAAATTTCCAACATTACACAATATTGGTTTCTGACTGTCATTTCAAGACTCCTGACAAGTCAATATCTTCAGCTTTTTTATTCCTTCAGATCCAAACTGAACACTGACCAAACTCACTACCTGCACACCTTTACATCCAGTGATTAGAGTTGCTGCACAAAAGTACCTGTTGGTGAAAAAGATCCTCCTCCCCAAATTCAGCATCTTCCTCCTCCTCCTCTTCATCTTGATTCTGAACTGAAACAAGAGTTTTGGTTGAAATTCTCACAGCAACTTCCTGAAAATCAAAATAGTTTATTATTGCCTATTTAGCACGCAGACAAGAATCCTGGTAAACAGCTGCTTTACGATTTTGACATGAAATTGCAATTCAGTACACATACTACATAAAGAATCTGAACAGACCACAAAAAAACTGAGCCAGAATGGAGTTCATACTGGCCAAATAAGCAGTTTTACACATGCTCAGGTGAATATCAGCAAGAAAGTACATTAAAATTGCGATAAAACAGCCCATCTAAGCACTATCATCTTTATAAATTCAGATGTGGTAAACAAATACGCTATTAGTGAGAGAGAAAAATATTAAGCCTGCCAAGGGCAACTTCTTAGTGGGGAAAGTATAGTTTTACAATGCATTTAATACAGCAGTAGCTCTCAGATGAAAGGTAAATGCACACGTGAATATTTGGGTTTACCCAACTTAGGAATTCTGTTTTCCAGAATTTTTTTATATTGCTCCTTCAATACATCACAGCTGCTTAGGTCTTTACAATACAAATTCAAACACGTCAGAAAATGCAGTGTAAGAATAAGCAGTAAACGCATTATAAATGCACAGCTGTCCAAGTACACTTAGCAGAAAGTAGGGATGTGCAGTCAGCTTACCATGATTGTAAATGTTGAGTATGGTCTGTGCTGCCATTACAATAAGATAAAATTAGGTCTTGCTTTAAGGTCATAGCTATATGGCCCCCTAACCACACCTTTTCCCAACATTACATACTGGACTTGATCTCCATTACTTTGCCAATTAGAAGTCTTCTGTTAAAAAACACAAACTTAGAAATACAGAAACTCTTAGCTCCATACAGAGAGTCACTGAAGCCCACCCAGGATAAAAGATTTTCAAGGCAACAGCTTTAGGTCTGACAAAGCAGAAAGTTCAAGAGGAGAACTTGCAAAGAGCATTAAACACATTCTTCAAACAAGACGAGGAAAGATCTTGCAGTCACGTCTCACCTACAAACTTTGTTGCTCAGTTTTTTTTTCAAGTGAGAAAGTGTCCTTGTACAAGTCAATAACGTGACGAGCACTTCTTGGTTTAAGTAAAAAAAAAGTTATGTCTTACCATAACGTTCCATCTGTGTTGTTCATCTTCTTTCATTCATCACTGATGGGGTCAGTTCCAAGCCCTCGGAAAAGAGTCAGTCTCTTTACCAAGCTCGCGCCAGCCAAAAAAACTCTCAAGCCAAGTCTCTACCCAGAATGCTCTTCTCCCTGTTACCTCAGATAGAGTTTGCTAGAGACAGAGAAGTAACAGAGGCCACTTCTGCCCAAAAACGCTAGGACACCACTTAGACCCAAAGCATTACCCAGGAGCCTTCGGAGGAGGAAGGAGGGTGGGAAGTGATGAATGAAAGATGATGAACGTTTATCTGATGTTGTTAACCTTCTTTCCATTCATCACTGATGGGACAGAATCCCAAACTACCTTGGGGTCCATGGGCGGCCCTTATGGGAGAACATTCCTGAGTACCATTGAGCTGAAAGCAAGTCCAATTTATAATGATATAAAGGTATGAGGCTTAGCCCAAGTAGCTGCTGCGCAGACGTCATACATGGAAGCCCTGGAATGGAAAGCTACAGATGTTGGCCACAGATCTAGTGGAGTGAGCTTTAACTTTTGGCATAGGTTCGTTACTGAGGGAAAAGACGAAGCGTATGTAGTCCCTTAGCCATTTTGATAATGTAAACTTGGAAACAGCCTCTCCCATTCTGGGCTCGGAAAAGGAGATGAAAAGCTGTTCGGATTTACGGGTAGGTTTGGTCCTATGTAAAATCTCAATTGTCTATGTACGTCTAAGGAGTGAAGGCAGTACTCTCCTCTACTGGCAAAATTCGGAGAGAACACAGGTAAATGTAAGTGTAAGATGGAGTCGGTGGATAAATCAACCCAAATACTGCAGGTGGATGAGTCTTAAAGTGTGGGCATTCCCCTGGCTAACAGCAGCATGTCTACAAGACACAAAACGTCTTGTTCAGACAGGCTCCTGGTGGATCCAGTGGATACTCCGAACTGAATGTCAGGACGTTCAATGAACAGGCTATACAGTTGGCCCAGAAACGGATCTATGGAAGGGGAGTAATAAGGTCCGTGGTGCAAGGTCTGCCGGCACCGAGGTCTCAAGTTTGAAGACCGGTAGTAGAGGGGTAAATACCAGTAAAGTCGGTACAACGCTCGGTGCCAAAGTGGCACTCAGAGCCGAAACAGTCGGTTCCAAAGTGGTAATTAACGAAGCTGTCGAAGGTGTGCTCTGAGCCGAAGTGGCCGCAGGTGCCAAAGTCAAAATAAGCGCAGTAAGGTCTATAATCGGTGCCAGAGGCAGGACCTGTGCCAAAACTAGCGCCGGTATCGAAGGCTTCGAGATTCTCGGAGCCGTAGAGGCAGATTTATGCTCCTAAGACAACTTTGGGACCTTAGACTTTACATGCTTGCCCCTGACCATCCGATGTTGAGAAGGGAACAGAGTGGGACCTCTTTTTGTCTTTATTAGGAGGGGTTAAGACCTCAGAAATGGCCTCTGAAAAGGGAGACTTGAGTATCCCCTTCAGAATCAGTTTATTTTTGTGCTCATTAAGGGCGTGTTGACAAACTCTGACTGTCACATGGAGGCTGCCCCAAAAGGTGGGGCACTCCCAAACAGTACACACAGTCGTCGTGAGAATCACTATTGCTTAAGACCTGAAGTACCCTTCTTATCAGACATGTTTAGAAAAAGACAGGCCAACAGTATCATCCAGTTAGTCAAACAATGTTCAAAGTCATCACAGTTATCAATACAGATGTGTAGAGAAGAAAGAAAACATCTTACTAAAAATCAACGCCAATAGGTGAAACAGAAAAGACAATACCAGCAATGGTATTGAAGGAATACCACAAGGGTAGGGGAGGAAAGGTTGTACCAGCAATGGTACTTAAAAGTTTACCAACGGTAATATGGGTAGAATAGAGAAAAAAAAAAAATAAGATGAGAGAGAAGAAAACACTCTAGAAATACTAATCGCTCAATAAAATATGAAGATTTAGAAAAACTTACACACAAATACCAAATAAAGTTCCACTTAGCTGAGAGCTCAGCTGAAACGCAGCTTTACGGCCACGTGACAAACAAGATCTGGGATAACATGGAGAAGGGCATTCTGGGTAGAAACTTAGCTCAAGTTTTTTTTTGGCTGGAGCGAGCTTGGTAAAGAGGCAGACTGTTCCGAGGGCTCAGAACCAAACCCCATCAGTGATGAATGGAAAGAAGATAAACATCAGTTCAAAAGTTATAATGACAGATCAGTGCTGTCTCTGTGTGGTTTAACCTGCGGGTGCATCAGACATGACTCCAGCCAAATATACAAGACTTCCAACTTGCCGGGCTCCTCCTCCCCTACCCATAACAGGTGCATCAGAATGACTTTGTCCCCTCTCAATCTAACTCCAAATTACATTTCTCACATAAATGAGGACGACTAAGGACTCCAAGAAGAGTGAATAACTGAACCTCCCCCACTCAGTCACCTTTGGAGAGGAAACTCGCAACAAAGGTGTAGGCAGGACAGTTAAATGAGGAGACAGCCAACATGGATCTATCATTATGGTAAGTACATAACGTTATTGCACATATGCTCCATCTGGCATCAACTTGTGGGACAGATTCCAAAGATACACAAAAACTCCTGAGAGGATCTACGGAAGGATATTCTGCAAGCCAGTGGAGCCAAAAGAAGCCCTGGACATAAACTGAACACCCAGCTTGTAATGAGAAACAAAGGTACGACAGCCCACCCAATTAGCAGCTACACAATCATCTAAGGAAGCTTCAAAAAAGAAACTATAGTAGAAGCCATGGCTCACAAGGAGTGACTTTGAAGTTTACCATGTAAAGCACGCCTTGCCTCTCAAGGTGTAAGCAAAAGAAACAGTCTGACAGCCACTTGGATAATGTCACTGGATTTTGAAACAAACTAATTTTCTGAAGGATTTTGTCTTGTCCAGGGTATAAAAAAAAAACACAATTTTCTATGCAAATCCAAACAATGCAACAAGTATTCACCCTTGTTCGAAAACTTAGGGAAAAAATACAGGAAAGGTGGACAGATCTATTCAAATTACTTTCAGTGACTGCCTTATGAAAAATGAGTTTTATCCAGAGCCTGCAGTTCAGACACACTCCTGGCTGAGGAAACAGCCACCAGGAAAAAGGACTTCCAAGACAAAAACTTTAGGCCTGACGAAGCAGAAAGTGCAAAAGGAGAACCTACAAGGACTTGCAATACAAAAGGTAAATCCCAAGGTGGGGCAGGATCCTCAACAGAAGGTGTAAAAGAAATCAGAGAAATGCCTTGGAAATTTTCAGAGCATCAAAAGGAAAGTACAGTTTTGTACCTACCATAAATGTAGATGTCCAAGAGGAATGCATCTGCAGTCTTTACAAATGGGTTGTCCTGTCGTCAGGCAGCCCCTCGGTCGGCCGGATTCCAAAGTCTGGGTCTGGCTTCGGCTGGTGTCGCACTTCACCCGACGTCATTGCGGCAGTTATTCGGGTATAAAGGCATCAGCCGACGCCATTTTCCTCAGTGTTTCTTGCCCCAGATGCCAGGTGCCCTCTTGGATGGCTAAATTTGGATAAATGCCAAAGTTTCCAAATGGTAGAGAGCAAACACACAAAATAAGCATGTATGTACATATATACAAACAAATACACCATAATAGATCCCCCCCAAGCTGGCTGAAGATTGGCAAATACCCTAGGAGTACCTCAGAGGGGAAGGAGGGTGGGTAATCCTGACTGCAGATGCATTCCTCTCGGACATCTACATTTATGGTAAGTACAAAACTGTACTATGTCCTTCAAGGATGCATCTGCAGTCTTTACAAATGGGTAGAATACCATAGCTAAACTAGGGGAGGAGGCAATGAGAAAAGATTATGGTGTAGTTAGGATCCCTTGCAAAACAGCAGTGGCAAAACCAGCACGGGATCTAGAGTATAGAGGTAAGTTATAATGCTTGGCAAATGTATGCACGGAGGTCCAAGTAGCAGCCTCTATAATGTCCTTGGTAGCCACTCCTCGTAAGAAAGCTGTGGTAGTGGCTGTAGCCCTTGTGGAGTGAGGCCTGATGTTCTCTGGAGTTTTCTTTCCATGGTAGGAGTAACAAAATCTAATGCAATTTCCTATCCATTTGGAGATTGTCTGTTTAGAAATTGGTTTTCCTTCCTTCCCTGTTGCATATGCTACCAGAAGCTGGTCAGTCTTTCTATTGTTTTTTGTCCTGTCCAGATAGTAGCGTAATTGCCTGTGTACATCCAAGGTATGTAAGAGCCTTTCACTCCTGTTCTGTGGGTTGGGGAAGAATGTAGGGAGGTGGATAGCCTGATTTAAAGAAACTCTGGATACCACCTTAGGCATAAATGTAGGATTTGTTCTCATGGACACTCTATCTTGATGGAAGATCAGGAAGGGTTGCACAGCCATTAATGCCTGCAGTTCAGAGACCCTTCTTGCTGAAGTTATTGCTAGCAGGAAAGCAGTCTTCCAGGATAAGTACTGTAATTCTGCTGTTGCTGCTGGTTCGAAAGGAGGAAGAGTCAGTTTTTCTAGTACAAAATTCAAGTCCCATGCTGGCAATGGAGGTTTCCTGGGAGGTTTTACATTTTTAATTCCTCTCAGAAACTGTCTGAGCAGAGGATGCGAGAAGACAGGAGGATCCAAGCTGTATTCTGCTGAAATAGCTGATGCATGTATCTTGATGGAAGAGTAGGACAGGCCTGTATGGTAGAGCTCCGCCAAGTACTCCAGGATGTTGGCTATGTTCACAAGTGTCACATCTTGCCCCTTTGTAGTACTCCAGACGAGATATCTTTTCCATTTTGCTGCATAATTCTTTCTTGTGGAAGGTCTACGAGCCTCCAGGATTATGTCTTTAACCCTTTGGGATAAATTTGGGTTAATTGCTGTTATGTAATGTTCCAGGCAGTTAACTGCAGAGTTTTCAGGCTTGGATGCAGGATGTTGTAGCTGTTCTGTGTTAACAGCAATGGGATCAGGGGCAGCGTCCATATTTGTTCCCTGGACATGCTCCTCAGCAGTGGATACCAATGTTGTCTTGGCCAGTTTGGGGCTATCAGAATGATCCTCGGACGTTCCTCTTTGATCTTCAGAAGCACCTTGTACATCAAAGGAAGTGGTGGGAATGCGTATGCTGTCAGGCTTTTCCAACTGAAAGAAAGGGAGTCCACCTTCCAAGCAAGTGGGTGGTAAGTCCTTGTGCAGAATTTCTTCAACTGGTGGTTGAATGGGGATGCAAACAAGTCTATTTGTGGTAATCCCCATTTTCTTGTGATGGTTTTGAAGATGTCCGGATGCAGCATCCATTCGTGGGCATCTGTTGTAGTTCTGCTTAATATGTCTGCTAGAATGTTTTCCTTCCCTGGTACATAAATTGCCTGTAACTGAATGTTGCAGCTCAGAGCCACATCCCATAGGTCCAGTGCCAGCCAGCATAGAGGGTATGAGTGTGTGCCTCCCTGTTTGTTGATGTACCACATAACTGTGGTGTTGTCTGACCTTATCATCAACTGGCCTTCTTGGAGAAAAGGTCTGAATGCCTGGATTGCCAATTTCACTGCCATCATTTCTTTTAGATTTATGTGCAGATGCAGCTGGTCTTGAGTCCATAGGCCTTGAATACACTTGTCCAGCATGTGTGCCCCCCCATCAGAGGTCTGAGGCATCTGTCGTGATGGTTTGACTCGGTTGACTTTTGCAGAAGGGAAATCCTGTGTTTGATTGGCAGGCCTGAGCCCACCATAGGAACTCCTGTTTCAGGCATGGGATCATGGGATCATTGGAATTTTGGTTTCTAGGTTGTGCTTGTGCTGGGACCACAAATTCTTTAGGTACCACTGTAGCTTTCTCATATGCAGCCTGGCATGAGGGACCAGTATTATGCAGGATGCCATGAAGCCTAGAGCTTGTAGCACTTTTCTTGCAGTCAGATGGTTCTGCTTTGTTAATGCCAAGAAGTAGAGAGGAAGTTGTTCTTTCTTTTCTGCAGTTAGGAATGCCATTTGTTTTGATGTGTCCAGTTCTGCACCCAGAAAGGTTATTCTTTGGGATGGAATCAGCCTTGACTTTTTTGTATTGACTGTATATCCCAGGGCTTGCAGCAGGTAGATGACTCTTTGTAAGTCTTCTGTTAGTTTGTTTTTGTTGTCCGCTTGTATCAGGCAGTCGTCCAGGTAGGGATAGATTTGAATCCCCTGAAGTCTGCAATGAGCTATAACTGATGCCAGGCATTTCGTGAACACTCTGGGCGCAGTCGATAAGCCAAAAGGCAATGCTGAGAATTGATAATGCTCTGATCCTGCAAGAAATCTGAGGTATCTTCTGCAAATTGGTCTTATGGGGACGTGCAGGTATGCCTCCTTGAGATCTAGAGTTACCAGCCAAGACTCCTTGCCCAGCATGGGAAGAAGCTGCTGTAGGGTCAGCATTTTGAATTTGGGAACAATGAGGAATGTGTTTAAAGCGGACAGGTCTAGAATAGGCCTCCATTTGTTTTCTTTCCTTGGTACCAGAAAGAGCCTTGAGTAAAATCCCTTTCCTTGTTCCATAGATGGTACCTTTTCCACAGCTCTCATTTTTAATAATTGAGATATTTGCTTTAGAGCTTCTGTCCTTTGAGTAGGAGGTAGGTTTGGCATTCCTTTCTTTTCTGGTAGGGTATGAAAATGGAACCTGTAACCTTGGTCTATAGTTTGCAAAATCCATTTTTCTCTTGTAATGCAGTGCCAGTTTTTTGAAAATAAGGTTAGCTTTCCGCCCAAGGGTGCTTGTAGTTGTTCCCTGGTAGGCGGTACCACCGCCAAGTCACTGTGATTGAGTTGCTGTAGTGGTGGTGGCTGTATCCGTGCCTCGTTGGTTGTTACCATGCCACTGGCGACCCCTGTAGGCACCCCTGGATTGGTTTCTGCCTCTAGAGTGCCTATTCCTGCCTCTTTGTGGCTTAGAGGAATCCGGAAAGGACCAATTCTTGGAGGGCCAGTTCCTGCTAAATCTTGGAGGTTGAACTTGTAGGAAATCTTTCACTGTTTGCACAGATTTTGCTTTCTCTTCCATCTTTTTTAGTACCTGCTGAGCAGGGGAACCAAATAAATTGACCTTGTCCATAGGTGCATCCAAAAGCTTTGATTTGACATGGTCTGGTAATGCCTGTTCTTTCAACCATGCATGCCTCCTAATAACTGTGCCAGTCATGGCTGATCTAAAGGAAGCCTCCAGTGCATCATAGCCACATTTTAAAGAATGGTTACTAACCTGCTGTAT
Organism: Protopterus annectens; assembly: GCF_019279795.1. NCBI lineage: Eukaryota > Metazoa > Chordata > Ceratodontiformes > Protopteridae > Protopterus > Protopterus annectens. The sequence continues at coordinate 61,447,546 of NC_056747.1, forward strand.
GTTATGTACCATTTCCTGAACATACTTTTTATCTAAAGATTCTTCAGAGGACAGCTTTTTAGTCAACTGGTCAAGCATAAACTCTTGATATTGAATCATATGGAATTGGCAGTTCAAAGCTCTAGCTGACAAAGTAGCAGAGGTGTAAACTTTTTTACCCCATCTCTCTAAGGACCTGGATTCCCTTTCAGAGGGGAGGGGGTTTTTAGAAGAAGTAGCTGCTACAGCTTTAGGGCCCTGGGAGATAGTCTCTGGATCTGCAAAAGGAGCCTTATAAGTGGTGATGAGTGTCCGGGACCCTGTAGTACCTATCGGGCTTAGCAGGAGCCGGAGGTAAAGAATCAGGAGCAGTGCAAGCATCATTAAATGCATCATCAACAACAGAAAGAACTGGAGGTATAGCTAAAGGTCTATGTTGTGGCAAATGTAGAAAGGTCCTAAGCCTCTTTCTAGCGTCTGAGAAATCTTGGCCCTGCCACTGAAATTGTTCCCTCATAGCATGCAAGGTTTCCCCAAAGGAAAATTCCTCAGGAGGAGAGGCTGAAGGGATGGACTCCTCAGCATCAGAGTCTTCGTAAGGAGAATAAGAAGCCTCAGGAGGGTCTGCATGTTCTGAGTCATCAGAAGAATCATCTGCGGATACTGGCTCAGGGGGCTCTGCTCTAGGTCTCTTTTCTGGAGGAGGGAGAGAGGCCCTGTCAGGATGAGGCTGGGCTCCACGGATTAAAGAGATGAGATCCTCAGCCAAAGAAAGCATGTGGGAGCTGGAGCTGGGCCTGTGAGAAGGGGGCTTGGCAGGCACAGGTATTGATGTTTTGGCTGCTTTAGCCCTGGCAAAGGCCTTAATAAACATAGCTGGAGGAGGCCTAGCAGCTCCACGTGCAGGAGTTGAAACATCCAGGGGAATGGTGTCTGATAAATCCTGTGAAACTGCAACAGAAGGTTGGATTTCAGAAGCCGTCTCTACCAGGTTAGAAGAGGCCTCGGTAGAAGGCATGTTATCGGCTGAAGAAAGAACCGCTTGCTCGGTTTCAGCCGAAACCGAGACACTCGTGGTTTGCTTAACCGTGGTTTCGGCCGAAACCGCGGACCGCGAGTGTCGGTCCTTTTCTTTGTGTTTTTTGGTAATTTGCGTAGTCGGAGGATCCGACGGCATAATGTAGGCAAAATCAGAGCCGAAAATCTGTTCAGCAAAGTCCGACCGACGTCTAAGCGTCCGTCGGTTAAAAGAAGCACAGGCTAGACAAGCTGCTACGTCGTGGTCTGGGCCTAAACAATGTATGCAATAGGAGTGGAAATCTTTATGAGGTATTTGTTTCCCACAAGATAAACAGTTATTAACTTTCTCTGACATCGGCTGAGGCAAGAAAGAGTCCCCAACGGGGTACTTAGCTTTATAGAAGTCTTCGAAGTAGTTTTCGGTAGTAGTAATCTCTGGATCTGACCGACCGGCACTTGCGAACAGCTTCTGCTTTGGGCGCCACGCGGCAAGAAAGACTGGGGAAAATGGCGTCGGCTGATGCCTTTATACCCGAATAACTGCCGCAATGACGTCGGGTGAAGTGCGACACCAGCCGAAGCCAGACCCAGACTTTGGAATCCGGCCGACCGAGGGGCTGCCTGACGACAGGACAACCCATTTGTAAAGACTGCAGATGCATCCTTGAAGGACATCATTATTCCTACCAACATGAAAATTAGATAAAATTGCTAGTCGTGCCTTAATCGTAGGAAAACTAGAGCCTGAAATAAACTCTGAGAAAATCTAAAATGGAATCTAAAGGGGCAGAAAAAAGGAGCCAACCCAAGAGTTTGCCCATATCACAAATCACTTCCATTTACCGGAGTACACACACTTTTCTTATTAGATGAGCTTTTCGGATGAGGACGTAATATGCACAGTACTGTCGGGACAGCTTGGGATTCCTGCCCATCAAGGGAACTGGAGAAACCATACAGTTAACTTGGACAGCCGGTGGGGAGAAACCAGACATGCTGATGAGAAATGAGATCTGGAGTGGGATCCAGAACCCAAGGAGGTTTTCTCAGAAGAAAGCATAAAAAGGGAACCACACCTGACAAGGGGTGAGGCTAAGCAATTCTTAAAAGGCATCCTTCACATAAGACCCACCATGAAACCTGTTGCACCACCCTGGGACCTTAACTTTGTATTGGAGAAACTGACCCTAGCTCCTTTTGAGCTGGCAGCTTCTGCTTCATTGAAATGTTGCTCCTGGAAAGCTATTTTGCTGCTTGCACTAACCTCAGCCAGAAGGGTTTCTGAACTACAGCTCCGAATAGATCATCTCCTTTCTTGGTGTTACACAGAAGAGTCTCTTTCCACACCAACCCTACCTTTATGCCTAAAGTGGTAAATGAGTTATCCCTCAACCAGTCTAATCATTTACCTACCTTTCCCCCACTTCACAGAACTCTGCAGAGAAGATTCTGCACACTTTGGATGTGCACAGACAGCTTAGGTTCTTTCTTGACAAAAGAAAGGCCATCAGGAAATTTGACCAGTGTCTCATTCCACCCTAGAGCTTTAGGGGTTCCTGTCATAACACTATTTCCAGCTGGATCTCTAACGCCATTTCCTTCTGCTGTGAGCACCATGGAAAGAACCTCCCCTTCTATTAAGGTACATTCTCTACCAGGGCTGCTGCTTCCTCTGGCACCTTCTTCAAAGGACTGGACACTAACTCCATTTTGGAAGCAGCCACATGGTCTTCAGTCCATATCTTTGCCAAACATTACAAACTGGACAAAATTTCCATATCTAGGGCAGGGGTTGCCAGGGCTATTCTCCATGATTTCATGGACAGCTCCATTGCTCCTACCCCTCCTCCTTTTCCTCAAGAGCCTCAGCATTCCCCCTCATGGTAAGAATACCGTAACAGAGGAATAGAAGGGCATAGATTAGTTGTGTAAAATCTTACCATAATGACAGATGTCCTTCTCTTCTCTTTTGCAGTACTCCATCCCTTCCTCCTTCCCCCTGAATTTGTACTTCCTTGAATGTAGTTAGCCTACATACTTCCCTTAGACTGGCGTTCCTCCTGCAGAACTCCGTTCTGAAGATGGTGCGTGCATGTGTCACTTTTACGGCAAATGTCTGACAGCAGCCTCTGTGCAATGTACCACATATTAAGTAATAAGAGTCTTTTGTATACTGGCTGTCTGGTCTTTGTGGCAGGCAACTCCCTCATGTTAAGAATACTGCAAGAGTAATAGGACATCAAAATGTTTTGAACAGAATTTAGTTGAGCAACCAATTTACCGTAACAGTAGATTTGTCAATGTGGACACCTTCCTAGTCAAAGTACAGTTGTGTACACTCACTTTAAATGTAGGTGTTTGTGTGTATTCACTGCTACTGTCACAAGTGGGTTATCCATGTTGTGGTAGCCCCCAGTCAGTCCGAATACCAGAGTCAAGGTTTTCTTTGCGACGACTGCAGTCGCTTGCTGGCTGACGTCAGGTCGTTCGAACTATAAAGGAGAGCAGGCAACGCCATTACATCAGTTTTTCTTGCCTTAACCAACCAAAGAAGTCCAACATAATAATCAGTAGTAGTCCTAGGGTCAGAGACCCCCCAACCGCAGCAGTGAATACACTCTAACAGCTACATTTGTGGTGAGTGTACACAACTGTACTATGTTCGTGTTTCACTGCTGCAGTCATGACAAGTGAGAAGATTCCCAAAGGTGAGGAGAAGGGTGGAAGATAAATAAAGACTTGGGAATGGGTCAGAATGGCAGAGGTAAACCTAGCCCTAGCTTTTGAGAATAGGTTCAGATAGTATCGTTTTGGTGAAAGTGTGGACTGAAGTCCATGTGGCAGCTTCCAAGATGTCCTTGGTGGGGGCCCCCCTAATGGAATGCTGTGGAAGTAGAGGTTGCTCTAGTGGAATAGGTTCTGATGGCCCTAGGGGGTGGTTTTCCATGTAAGGAGTAGCAAAATTGGATGCAGTGTACTATCCATTTTGGAAATGGTCTGTTTGGATATTGGCCTCCCGTGTCCCTGTTTTAAAGCAGACCACAAACTGGTCAGTTTTTCTGAATGCCTTTGTACGGTCCGAATAAAATCTGCGCTGCCTGTACACAACCAGTGAATGCTGTATCCTTTCCCCTTTGTTCTGAGAGTTTGGGAAGAAGGTGGGCAGGTGGATGGCCTCATTGAGGGTAACATCCGAAACCACCGAAGGATTGGTTTCTCAGTGAGACCTTGACTGCATGGAAGATGGACTCTGCCCTTCTGAGCTGGGAATTTCTGGTTAAAGGCTTATAGTGCGCATGCATATCTGAACTGCTTCTTACTGAAGTTAGTGCACCTTGTTTGCTGTGGCATAGACTGTATTCGGGCCTGCTGGATCTAGCTTTGTTTGTGTAACTTGAGCACTAATCCAGGCATTCTCTAAAGTATTCAATTGTATTTATTACTGCTTGGTAGTAACTTGATTGAAGTGTAGCTATCATTCTAAGTCTTTTGGATTAAGCACTTGGGCTTCAGACCAGTTGTTTTACATTAGGAAGGTTTGTGGCATGCACTGTGGTGGCAGAACAGGTAGCTTTCATCCCTCTAAGTTGGGAACTGCTGATTGAGAGCCCAGTGTCTGTTATTCTTAAAGTGTATTAGTTCTGGTTTAAGCACTTGGGCTTCAGGCCAGTTATTTTACATTAAGAAGGCTCGTGGTCTGCACTCTTGTGGGAGAAGAGGCTGGAATCTGCCCTTCTGAGCTAGGAATTTCTGGTTAAAGGTTTATAGTGCCTGAATATTTGAACTGTATCTTACTGAAATTGGTACACCTTGTTTGCTGTAGCATAGACTAGATCCAGGCCTGCTGAATATAGCTTTGTTTATATGCTTGTTTGTTTGCTTGTTATTTCCCTGGAACGCTAATTCTACCTAATACACGGCTTCTCAGCGCTTCTGTGGATCACTAGTGATATCTGCATTGCTTACTGTACTTATTTCCTTGTTTCACTTGAAAGTTACTGTTGGTCGTTTTTGCACTTAAGTTACCTGGCACTTGCTCGCTAAAGCAATTATATAAGTCAGCACTAAAAATTAAAAGCACTACACCCTCACTCCCCACTGGCCCTTGTTTTCAATTATAAAGGAATTCCCAATATTATTCTAGCATGTCCAAAGGTCAGTTGTCAATCTCCTCTCCGGTCCAGCTGGTGAATCTGGGAATCTTGAAGCAATGTTACAACTGCCTCATGTACACAGACAACCCTCTCCTCCTCCCAACAAATTCCAACACATGTGAGAGATGCAACCATATAGCCAAACTGGAGGCTAAGCTCTCTCAACTCAGTACTGGCATAACCAGTCAGGAGGAGAAAGAAACCACACTCACTACAATTCCAGTCTCTCAGAGATCTACCACGACAGCAAACCAAACACATAATCACACAAAAACATACTCGGAGGCTCTAAATAAAGATCTGCCTAAGCAGCAGAGACCTCCAAAGCAGACACCCAAGCAAGCGCTACCCCAAAACAAAACACGTGCAACACATGTCTCACAAAGCCAGTGTGCCGAACAGTCACAGCCCTTAAGACTAAACAACACACCTGATACACTTGTAATAGGTGACCATCGCCAGGCACACTGACGTCCCGCTCACCAGGCTGAACAAGGAGAGGGTCACGGTGAGCAGCCTGTCGGGCGCTAGAATCCGCCACATAACACAAGCACTCGGGTCACTCCAAGGCAAGTACAAATATGACTCAGTCATTGTCCATGCTGATGTGAATGACCTGAGACGTACCTCCCTGGACTACATGAAGAGAGACATAGAGGAGCTCTCTGAGCATGTAGCCCAGGCCGGTATGACCCTGACCTTGAGTAGCATCTTACCCTCACCAAGAATGATGCCACAATATGAAGACAAGATGATCAATTTCAACAATTGGCTTAAGTACTGGTGTCATTCAAAGGGGATCCAATGCATGTCAGCTTGGGATGATATGCTCGACAAGCCACGATGCTTCGCTTGGGACAGCTTGCACCTGTCACCCCTGGGCTTTCAGATATTGGCAAAGGCTCTTGCTACCCCCATAGTGCCTTTTTTAGGCAAGGCTCAAAAGACAAACCCACCTCCATAGGTATCACAAGGAATAAGAAACTAAGAGCAATGCTACTCAACGCCAGAAGTCTAAACCTCAAGATGCACACACTCGAAACTCTCCTTAGCATGGAGAACATCGATATCTGTGCAGTAACAGACACCTGGTTCAGGGCTCCCGAGAGCACCCCAGCACTACCAGGTTATACCTCATACCATGCTTTTCGGCCCCAAAACTTGGACCGAACCACAAAAGGAGGGAGAGTATCGATATTCATCAAAGATACCCACACCTCCAGGTTGGTGGCAGAGCACGAAGCATCAGAGACTATCCATGTGGAACTAACAGTGGGTAAAACTGCCTTCCAGTTTATAGCCTGCTACAGACCACCCTCCCAAACCCAGGAACCCCACTCGGCCTTCCTGAGAACACTGGAAAATATGAAGGTCTCTCCAAACACCATTATATTGGGCGACTTCAACTACCCAAACATAGACTGGGAGCATTATTCTAGCTCCAACACCCTAGCCCAAAGGTTCCTAGAATTTATAAACTCAAATGCTATGGAACAACTTGTTACCACTCCCACAAGAGGGGAAAACATACTGGACCTGATCATCACCAACATGGGGACTCTATGCTCCAGATCAGAAGTGTATCCCTCACTGGTAAGATCAGACCATAAACTAATCTCACTGGATATTCACATCCCAACCCCACCCCTGCCCAGAAAACCACAGTGAAAAACTTCTGTAAAGCAAATTTCACACTCCTCAAAACCGAGGTGGAAACCTTCAAAGCCCCCGGGCCTGTGGAAAATACGGCCCAGACCGCAGAATACTTTATAAACGCATTCTATGAACACCTTCAAGAATGCATGGATCATGTGATCCCAAATAAAACCAAGACCCAATCCTCCAAAGGCAGACGTCCTGTCTAGTGGACCCCAGCCATAAACAAACTATACAATAGAAGGAGGAAGCTACTAAATGAGAGAGCAAAATCCCAAAAAGGGAAGGCATCACTGATCAGTATTAGCAAAAAACTACGGGCACTCATAAAATTGTCTAAGGCCAGCTTCGAGAGAAAAATTGCACAGGACACTAAGGATAATCACAAGGCTTTCTTTAGTTATGTTAGGAACCTGGGTGGTAATCCCCAGATATGCTCAGAATTAGTCCAAAATGACAAAAAATACACCGAACCCACAGACACTGCCAACATCCTAGCTGACAGGTTCAGCGCAAACTTCTCCCCCCCCTCCCCACCAAAACGGCAAATATCTATCCCAGCAGAGTGCTGCCCCCCTGACATCTCAGATGCTCAGTTAAGAGCCGCCCTCTCCAAAGCAAAAAACACAGCATCAATGGGACCAGACGGTGTCCCGGGCTGCGTCCTACATGAACTCCAAGAAGAGCTAAACCCAAACATAAAACTACTGTTCAATCTCAGCCTTACTACAGGATATGTGCCCAAATAGTAGCGTACAGCAACAGTGGTCCCTCTCCATAAAGGTGGTGCCTCAACAGATCCTGGAAACTATCGCCCCATAAGCCTGACTAGCTTGGTCTGCAAAGCTATGGAAAGGATCATCATGGACCTCATAAATAAAGATATCGGGGACCTACAGACACTGGATCCTACCCAGTTCGGCTTTAAGGGCAGATCCTGCCTCTTAAACCTGGTTGATTTCTTTGAAACAGTCACCAAGGCCATTGACGAGGGGAATGTGGTCCACACAGCCTACCTGGACCTCGCAAAAGCCTTCAATACAATACCCCACTCTGGCATTATAGATAAGCTCACCAGCTTAAATATAAACCCCTATGTTACTAGATGGATTGCAAACTGGCTCAAGGACAGAACCCACATGGTTAGAATTGCTGGAGCCATATCAGACTCCAAACCAGTTACAAGTGGTGTCCCACAAGGCTCAGTCCTGGGACCTCTCGTTCGGTATATATTTCTTGGAGGTACAGGCCAACACGGAAGGACTGTGGCTGACCAAGTTCGCAGATGACTGCAAACTGGGCGCCATAATAGACTCTCCAGCCGACACAAGCATCCTCCAAAAGGGCCTCATTGAAACAGACAACTGGTGCCAGAGCTATGGCCTCAAGCTAAATGCCAAAAAGTGTAGTCATCCCCTTTGGCAAAAACAAAGTGCCCACAAATTACCACGTAGGTGGTAACCCCATTAAGTACAGAAGAAGTAATTAGGAACCTGGGGACCCAAGTTGATAGCAATCTCTCATTTGACAACCACGTGGCCAAAGTGGTTAGAAAAACATTTTAAATATCCCACCTAATCATGAAGGGATTCACATCTAGATCAGGGGAGGTCATCGGGCCTCTTTACTCATCCCTCATCAGGCCCATAAATTGAGTACAATGCTCCTTTTGGGATGTACCTTACCAGACACCTGCAGCAACTGGAAAGACCCCAAAAGTACCTCACCAAGAGGATCAAAGGGCTCAAACAGATGCCATATGCTGCCCGGTTAAAGAAACTCCAGCTCTACTCAGTGGCATACCGCCTGTTCAGAGGCGATCTGTGCCTGACATATAAAGCCATGTCCAACCCGGAATTAATGGACATGCTGCACCTCAGAAAATCCAAATCCCATTGAGCTACGCGCTCGAGAGACTTGAACCTCAGCACTGAAATAAATAGAACATGCTGGAGGGACAGATTCATAACCCAGAGGCTCCCTTCACTCTGGAATAAAATCCCAGTCCAGGTTAGGCAGAGTCCCTCATTGAATCTCGTCAAGAGGAATCTTGATGAGTGGATGGGAGATCGTAGGTTTACCCCAGGTATCACTTCTTTGTCACTGTTAGACAGAAGCACAGTATACTAACCTCGAAAAAGGGCATAGCAAAATAAATTTAAAATGGGTGGTGAAAGCCAAACACATTCTGGCTAGGCTTATAAATGCCCTAGGGCAGATAGCCTAGTATGAACCTATGAAGATGATATATGGTTCAATGGGCATTTAAGCTTGAAGTAATAGCCAGGAAAAAGGCAGTCTTCCAAGAGAGAGACTTTAATTCTGAGGATGCTGCAGGCTCGAAGGGAGGCAGAGAGCTTTTCTAAAATATAATTCAGGTCCCAGGCTGGGGTGGGTTGTCTTCTATGAGGTCTGACATTAGAAGCTCCTCAAAGAATTGTTTGATTAGAGGGTGGGAGAACAGGGGCTGTTCTATATCAAAGTGTACCGAGATGGCAGAGGCATGGATCTTTATGGAGGAGCCCACTATTCAGAAGCTCAGCTAGATAGCGTAAACCAGGAATGGAGGGTAGAGGTATGTCTGTCCCCTTGGACTGGCTCCAGAGGCAGAATCTTTTCCATTTTCCACCATAAGATTTTCTGGTGCTGGGCCTTCTGACTTCTGTGATGATGTCTAGGACTTGCTTGCTTAGCATAGATTCCTTGTTTGTCCTGGTAGTATAAGCCATGCTGAGGCTTGAGGCTCTGTAGGTCCGGGTCCAGGATTGACCCCCCCCCGCCCCCCGGATAGCAGGTGTGGTATCAGAGGTAGCGGCCAGAAGGGTGATGACATAGGCTGCCCAGTGGTGGGTACTAATGCAGTCTGGGCCAATCTGGGGCAATGAGTATTGCTCTTAGCCTTTCCTCCCTTATCTTGATTAGCACTTTGGGGATGAGAGGTAGTGGAGGGAATGCATACACAAAGAGGGTATTCCAATGGAAGGTCAGGGCATCGACCTTCCAGGCTAGGTGAAGGTACTCCCTGGTGCAGAATTTCTGTACCTGGTGATTTAAATGAAGCAAAGAGCTCCACCTGGGGGTCCCCCATATGTGAGTAATTTGCAGGAAAATCTCTGAATTAGCCATTTGTGTGGGTCCAGCAGGTTTCTGCTTTGGTGGTTTGCCAGGGTGTTGTTGATGCCTGGTTGGTATTGGGCTATGAGATGTAGTCCCATGAATGAGGCTGTTAGCCACAAGTTCATGGCTAGTCTACAAAGGGGGTAAGACAGAGTCCCTCCCTGTTTGCTGATGTACCATATGACTGTGGTGTTGTCTAATTTTATGAGAACCACCTCTGGTTTGAGGTAGGGTTTGAAGAATGTCAGAGCATTTTGCATGGCGACCATTTCCTTTTGGTTGATGTGCAAGGGTACTATCTGTGCGTCCCAGGGTCCTTGGGCGCATCTGCCTTCTAGGTGGGCGCCCCAGGCTATGACTGAAGCATCTGTTATCGTTTGGGCTGATGGGCTGAGGGTGAACAGGAGTCCCTTGTTCTGAGTACAGGCCTGGGCCCACCAGAGAGACTGTGACCTTATGCAAGGAATCACAGGCAGAGGTTGCGATTATTGACACCATAGGTTCTTTAGGTACCACTGAATTTTCCTCATATGTAGTCGGGCCAGAGGTACCAAGAGGACGCATGACGCCATGTACCCTAGAGGTTGTAGGAACTTCCTGGCAGAAAGTTGGCTTTGGGAGGCCAGCATAGTGAAATATTTGGTAGGAAATTGTTTTTCTGGGGACAGAGGCCATTTGCTGTTGTGTCTAGTAAAGCCCGCAGAAATATGATTTTTCTGGAAGGTGTTTGCTTTGATTTCTTTTCGTTGATAGTGAATCCTAGAGTGGTGAGTAGAGTTTTCACAAAGGAGAGGTGCTGCAGGAGCTGTTCCTTGCAGTCTGCCTGGATGAGACAGTTGTCCAGGTAAGTGTAAATCTGTACACTGTTTTGCCTGAAAAAGGCAATGGCAGGGGCTAAACATTCGGTGAATACTCTGGGAGCAGTAGATAAACCAAAGGGCAATGCAGGGAACTGAAAGTGGTGTGATCCTGCTCTGAAGCGTAGGAATTTCCTGCCTGATTCCCTTATTGGGATGTGCAGGTAAGCATCCTTTAGGTCTAAGGTGGCCATCCAAGCTTTGTTTGGCAGCACTGGTAGAAGCTGTTGTAAAGTAAGCATTTTGAATTTTGGGATTACTAGGAAGGTATTCAGAAAGGATAAATCCAGGATGAGGGACCAAGTTCCCTCTTTCCTGGGAACAAGGAATAGCCTGGAATAAAATCCTTTTGCAACTTGTTCTGGAGGTACAGGTTCTACTGCCCCTAGGGATATTAGGTTTTGCACTTGTTTTAGTGCTTCTGTCCACTGGTTTGGAGGTAGGTCTGGGTAACCTTTTGGAGGTGGTAGTTCTTGGAAATTGAATTTGTACCCCTGAGAAATGAATTTTTAAGACTCAATCTTTTGTTAGAGAGATCAAATTCTCGTTGCATAGAGATAGCCTTACTCCTAGTTTTTGGTGTGGGGGAGGCAAGCAGAGGTGGGCAAGGTTGTTTTTGAACTCCCTGCTCTAGTGTTTGAGGAGGACACTGTTTTGCTCTTTGCTGGCCTTGAAATCAAGTCCTAGTAGGTCTGTCCCTACAGGTTTTCCCTTGTGCCTGACTGCTTGGTGCAGAAAAGGACCAGTGTTTTGAAGGAAAATTTCTGCTGAACCTTGGAGGTTGCACTTGAAGAAAATCTAACAGTTTGCATTGATTTTGCTTTGTCTTCCATTGTTTTATGTACCTCTTCAGTTTTCTGTCCGAACAAGTGATCTTTGTCAAGAGGTGCACCCATTATTTTAGCTTTGACATGATCAGGGAGAGGCTGTTCCTTCAGCCACGCATGTCTTCTGATAACAGATCCTGTCACTGCTGCCCTGCTTGAAGCTTCTAGGGCGTCAAATCCACCGTGCAAGGAGTGCTTTGCCACCTGAGGGGATTAGTGCAGTAATTCTGCTATCTCTTTATTGATGGCAAAAATCAGGAAAAGCAGAAATGTTCTGTTTTAAAAGTTGCAAAGTGTCCTACCGATATGTTAACATATGGAATTGGCAGTTAAGAGCCCTTATAGTTAAAGTTGCAGAGGTATATACTTTTTTACCCATCTGTCCAGGGCTCTGGACTCCTTGTCTGATGGAGCAGGATTCTTTGCAGAAGTAGCCTCGACTCCCTTAGGTCTCCGAGTAATTACCTCTGGATCTGCTGTAGGATTTCTGTAGAGGAATTTATGTGGATCAGGTACCCTTGTAGTACTTGTCACGCTTTCTGGGGGCAGGAGGAAGGGTGTCAGGGGTAAGGCTGGATTCTTGGTAAACATCACCTACCACCTCCAAGATGGGTGGGATGGCTAAAGGCCTGTGCTGGTGTAGATCCAGAAACTCTTAGTTTTTTCTTGGATTGAGGGAAATCCTGCGATTCCCATTGGAAGTGTTCCCTTAGGGTGTGAAGGGTTTCTTCAAAGGAAAAGTCCTCAGGAGGTGATGCAGAAGGAATAGATTCTTCTGCATCAGAGTCTTCATATGTGAGAGGATTTTCCTCTTCATAAACAGAGTCGTCAGATCCCTCAGAGTTTAAACCAGATTGGATGTCTGGAGAAGGTTCCCTTCTCCTTTTGGTAGGAGTGGCCTGGATGGAAGTGATGAGGTCCTCCACCATTTTAAGCATTCTTGTTTGAGGACGGGGAGGAGTAGTGGCAGGGAGACCTTTTGTAGTTTTCTTTGGAGTAACTAAGCCTGGCCTGAAGAGTATCCCTTGGTGCTACAGTAGTCGGAAGAGAGGGTGAAGGCCTTGCAGTGAATTCAGAAGTGTGAGCGGTTTCTTCGGAATCCACTGCCTGTGTAGTGGCTCTAGATCCAATAGAGGCAGAGACAGCCGAAGGCTCAGTAGACGCAGTTTTCTGCGGCATACAGGACTCAGAAAGGGTCTCAGTAGAGGCCTGTGAAGTAATCGAATCGGACATCAGCAGCTGCGAAAGCGCCTCAATGAACTCCGAAGAACTGACGACCCTTTTAGCGGTTGTGTCGTTGGAAGACTGGCCTTATGTGGTCTGTCTCTGTCCTTATAGCTACGTTTTTTCAGATGATCTGCAGTTTGCTGACTGATGCCATATCAGTACACTCTGAGACAGTAGACAAAAATATCTGGCTACAAACAGAGCTCTACGACGAATAGTTCTGGCATTAAAGAGGGCACAGAACCGACAGAGTGGGACATTGTGATCTGGGCCTAAGCAAGTGACGCACTAAGAATGAAAGTCTCGGTGTGGTTTTGCTTTCCACAGGCAAGGCAGTTATTGAGTTTTTCAGACATCTGTTAGTGCAAGAAAAAGGAAGGATCCCCAACGGGGTACTTAGCTTTAGACGTTTTCAGCTGAAGTTCGTAATCTGGAAACAGCCGACCAGCACTGTTGCGAAATGCTACTGCTACGGGCTCCACGGCAAGAAAAAAGTACAGTTTTGTACCTACCATAAATGTAGATGTTCGAGGATTCCATTGCTGCAGTCCTTACTATTGGGTATAGTCCGCGTCCAGTCGGCCCGAATACCAGAGTATAAGGCTGACGTCGGTCAGGGCGCATTAGACTGACGTCAGTACGTCAGGGTACTAATGCGCATGACCGACGTCATATCCTCAGTCTTTTCTTGCCCCAGATGTCAGAAGACCCTAAAAAGATAAGTCCCAAAATACCTGCACCAAAAACATGTACAATATATACAAGAATATATACAAAAATATAAGCATGTAAACTCACCTACACAACCACCCCTAAACACAGAGGGAAGGAGGGAGGTAAATTGGACTGCAGCAATGGAATCCTCGAACATCTACATTTATGGTAGGTACAAAACTGTACTATGTTCTTCGCCTTCCATTGCTGCAGTCCTTACTATTGTAGAATCCCAAAGCAGAGGTAAGGGAGACTGGCAAATCATAAAGAAGTAGGAGCTGACAACATGCCTTGCAAAACAGCTGTGGCAAAACCAGCCCTAGACTTAGAGTAGATAGGAAGGTGATAATGCTTAGAGAAAGTATGCACTGAACTCCAAGTAGCTGCTTCCAAAATATCCTTAGTTGCCACCCCTTAGAAATGCTGTTGAGTGGCAGTAGCCCTAGTGGAATGAGGCCTAATCCCAGCTGGAATCTCCTTGCCATGATGGGAATAACAAAATGCAATGCAAAGCCAATCCACCTAGAAATAGTTTGTTTTGACACAGGCTTGCCCTGTGAACTCAAAGCAAAAGAAACAAACAACTGCTGAGACTGCCTAAAATCCTTAGTCCTGCTTAAATAATAACGCAATTGCCTGTGTACATCTAAAGTGTGCAAAATCTTTTCCCCTTTATTTTGAGGGTCTGCATAAAACGTAGGCAAATGAATAGTTTGGTTTAAAGCCACACTAGAAACCACCTTAGGCATAAAGGAAGGATTAGTACGTAATGATACCCTATCCTTATGGAAAATCAAAAGGGCTCTACTGCCATAAGGGCCTGCAACTCAGACACCCTTCTTGCAGAAGTAATAGCCAACAGAAAAACAGTCTTCCATGACAAGTATTTCAATTCAGCAGTAGCTGCAGGCTCAAAAGGTTGTAGAGTAAGTTTTTCCAACACAAAATTGAGATCCCAAGCAGGAGTAGGAGCTCTACGGGGGTCTTATATTCTTTGCCCCTCTAAGAAACTGCTTGAACAAAGGATGCGAAAACAAAGGTGGGTCACAATCATAGTGAGCTGAAATTGCTGCAGCATGAATCTTAATGGAAGAGAAGGACAAACCTTTGTCCAATAACTCAGTAAGATATTGAAGAGCCACACTCAAATTAGGCTCAGAAATCTCCAAATTCTTTGCTGTACTCCAAAATAAAAATCTCTTCCATTTTTCTGCACACTCTCCTTGTACTAGGTCTTCTAGCTTCCATAATCACATTTAAAACTTGTTGAGGAAGTTGAGACCTGCTGTGTTTCAACACAGAATATGCCAGGCTGTTAGATGAAGAGAGTGAAGCTTGACATTGAGCAGATGACCGTCCTTCTGAGATAACAGATGAGGAATCAGAGGTAAAGGCCATGGAGGCTTCTTTACCAGACTCGTAGTAGTGGGTACCAGTGTTGCCGAGGCCAATCTGGAGCTATCAAAATCATCCTTGGCCTGTCTTGTCTGACCTTTAATAGTACCTTTGGAAGAAGAGGCAGAGGTGGAAAGGCAGACACATGAAGGTTTTTCCAACTGAAAGACAGAGCATCCACTTTCCAAGCTGTGTGATGAAACCCCTTTGTGCAATACTTTGGCAGCTGGTGGTTTAGTGGAGAAGCGAACAGATCTATGTCTGGAGTTCCCCATGACACTGTCAGTTTCTGAAATACATGAAGATCCAGTTTCCACCCGTGGGGACCCATGATTTGGCTCCTCAACACATCTGCTAAGGAGTTCTGTGCTCCTGGCAGACACCTTGCCTGAAGAGTTAGTTGCAAGCTTAGCAGTCTCCCATAAAATCATTGCTTGCCTGCATAGAGGATAAGAATGTGTTCCCCTTGCTTGTTGATGTACCACATGACAGTTGTGTTGTCTGTTAGAATCAACACCTGCCCTGGAAGAAATAACTCCTTGAAAGCCATTAATGCAAATTGGACTGCTAACATCTCCTTCAGGTTGATATGTAGATGCTGTAGTCTGGCAGGCCACTTGTCTTGTATCCACTTTCCATTTAGATGAGCTCCCCAAGCAATGTCAGAGGCATCTGTCGTTAAAATCTGACTTGCCTCTGGCCGGGTCACAGAGAGTCCCTTGTTTAGGTGACATTCCTGAGCCCACCACAAGAATTCTTTTTGAAGGCAAGGTATTATTTGAATGACAGTGTCCAAATCCTGGCAGTGCTGTGTCCATACATTTTTGAGATACCATTGTAGCTTCCTCATATGCAGTTTGGCATTGGGAAGCACCAGAATACAAGATGCCATGAACCCTAATGCTTGAAGGACTGTCCTTGCAGTCAGCACGGACTGATGAGATAGTTGATGGAAGTAAAGTGACAGACTCCTTTGTTTGTCCGGGGTTAAAAACGCCATCTGGGCTGCTGTATTCAGTCTCACACCCAGAAAGCACATGTCTTGAGAGGGTACTAGACTGGACTTTATTTCGCTCACAGAATACCCTAGGCAGCTTAGCACTGCTATAACATATTCCAGATGCTGTAGAAGGTCTTCCTTTCTTGAGCCAGAATCAGGCAATCATTCAAGTAAGGATAGATTTGAATTCGTTTTAGCCTGAAGTAAGCTAGCACTGGAGCCAGAACCTTTGTGAATACTCTGGGAGCAGTAGATAAACCAAAGGGCAATGCAGAGAACTGATAAGTGGTGTGATCCTGCTCTGAACGCAGATATTTCCTGCAACTTAGCCTTATTGGCACATGAAGGTAAGCTTCCTTGAGGTCTAAAGTGGCCATCCAGTGATCTTTGCCCAGCAGAGGTAAAAGCTGTTGTAAAGTAAGCATTTTGAATTTTGGGATTACTAGGAAGGTATTCAGAAAGGATAAATCCAGGATGAGGGACCAAGTTCCCTCTTTCCTGGGAACAAGGAATAGCCTGGAATAAAATCCTTTTGCAACTTGTTCTGGAGGTACAGGTTCTACTGCCCCTAGGGATATTAGGTTTTGCACTTGTTTTAGTGCTTCTGTCCACTGGTTTGGAGGTAGGTCTGGGTAACCTTTTGGAGGTGGTAGTTCTTGGAAATTGAATTTGTACCCCTGAGAAATGAATTTTTAAGACTCAATCTTTTGTTAGAGAGATCAAATTCTCGTTGCATAGAGATAGCCTTACTCCTAGTTTCTGGTGTGGGGAGGCAAGCAGAGGGCAAGGTTGTTTTTGAACTCCCTGCTCTAGTGTTTGAGGAGGACACTGTTTTGCTCTTTGCTGGCCTTGAAATCAAGTCCTAGTAGGTCTGTCCCTACAGGTTTTCCCTTGTGCCTGACTGCTTGGTGCAGAAAAGGACCAGTGTTTTGAAGGAAAATTTCTGCTGAACCTTGGAGGTTGCACTTGAAGAAAATCTAACAGTTTGCATTGATTTTGCTTTGTCTTCCATTGTTTTATGTACCTCTTCAGTTTTCTGTCCGAACAAGTGATCTTTGTCAAGTGGTGCACCCATTATTTTAGCTGACATGATCAGGCAGAGGCTGTTCCTTCAGCCACGCATGTCTTCTGATAACAGATCCTGTCACTGCTGCCCTGCTTGAAGCTTCTAGGGCGTCAAATCCACCGTGCAAGGAGTGCTTTGCCACCTGAGGGGATTAGTGCAGTAATTCTGCTATCTCTTTATTGATGGCAAAAATCAGGAAAAGCAGAAATGTTCTGTTTTAAAAGTTGCAAAGTGTCCTACCGATATGTTAACATATGGAATTGGCAGTTAAGAGCCCTTATAGTTAAAGTTGCAGAGGTATATACTTTTTTACCCATCTGTCCAGGGCTCTGGACTCCCTGTCTGATGGAGCAGGATTCTTTGCAGAAGTAGCCTCGACTCCCTTAGGTCTCCGAGTAATTACCTCTGGATCTGCTGTAGGATTTCTGTAGAGGAATTTATGTGGATCAGGTACCCTTGTAGTACTTGCCACGCTTTCTGGGGGCAGGAGGAAGGGTGTCAGGGGTAAGGCTGGATTCTTGGTAAACATCACCTACCACCTCCAAGATGGGTGGGATGGCTAAAGGCCTGTGCTGGTGTAGATCCAGAAACTCTTAGTTTTTTCTTGGATTGAGGGAAATCCTGCGATTCCCATTGGAAGTGTTCCCTTAGGGTGTGAAGGGTTTCTTCAAAGGAAAAGTCCTCAGGAGGTGATGCAGAAGGAATAGATTCTTCTGCATCAGAGTCTTCATATGTGAGAGGATTTTCCTCTTCATAAACAGAGTCGTCAGATCCCTCAGAGTTTAAACCAGATTGGATGTCTGGAGAAGGTTCCCTTCTCCTTTTGGTAGGAGTGGCCTGGATGGAAGTGATGAGGTCCTCCACCATTTTAAGCATTCTTGTTTGAGGACGGGGAGGAGTAGTGGCAGGGAGACCTTTTGTAGTTTTCTTTGGAGTAACTAAGCCTGGCCTGAAGAGTATCCCTTGGTGCTACAGTAGTCGGAAGAGAGGGTGAAGGCCTTGCAGTGAATTCAGAAGTGTGAGCGGTTTCTTCGGAATCCACTGCCTGTGTAGTGGCTCTAGATCCAATAGAGGCAGAGACAGCCGAAGGCTCAGTAGACGCAGTTTTCTGCGGCATACAGGACTCAGAAAGGGTCTCAGTAGAGGCCTGTGAAGTAATCGAATCGGACATCAGCAGCTGCGAAAGCGCCTCAATGAACTCCGAAGAACTGACGACCCTTTTAGCGGTTGTGTCGTTGGAAGACTGGCCTTATGTGGTCTGTCTCTGTCCTTATAGCTACGTTTTTTCAGAAGATCTGCAGTTTGCTGACTGATGCCATATCAGTACACTCTGAGACAGTAGACAAAAATATCTGGCTACAAACAGAGCTCTACGACGAATAGTTCTGGCATTAAAGAGGGCACAGAACCGACAGAGTGGGACATTGTGATCTGGGCCTAAGCAAGTGACGCACTAAGAATGAAAGTCTCGGTGTGGTTTTGCTTTCCACAGGCAAGGCAGTTATTGAGTTTTTCAGACATCTGTTAGTGCAAGAAAAAGGAAGGATCCCCAACGGGGTACTTAGCTTTAGACGTTTTCAGCTGAAGTTCGTAATCTGGAAACAGCCGACCAGCACTGTTGCGAAATGCTACTGCTACGGGCTCCACGGCAAGAAAAACTGAGGTAATGGAGTCACCTGCTCTCCTTTATAGCTTGGACAACCTGACAGCAGTCGACGAACAGAAAACCTTGACTCTGGTATTAGGACTGTCTGAGGGCTACCACAGAGCATGGATAACCCACGTGTCATGACTGCAGCAGTGAAGCACGAAGAACATATTCAGGAAACTCTGCCACAGGTTGAGGTCTGATGTGCAGACTTCCAGAGAGCAGCATTTTTCCTCTCAGATGAGTGGATGTTGGCTTACTTCACACACCTTACCAAACTTGCTAAAAGGCAACGCCTGCCAGTGCTACCTTTGATTCTTTCTTGGCATCCACTGGGATACCACCAGCCAGGGTAGAAAACACTGCAGACACAGATTCCTGACCAAAGTTCCACAGAACTCTGGCTTTATGAAGGACCTAACACACAAGAAAGCATAGAGAGACCGAAAGAAGAGAAGGGATGAAGTGTGTTGGGCCCTGATGCCCACTCTGCCCTAGGCTCCTCACAAGATGGAAGGGGCCAGGGATTTGTAATAGTGACCAAAATCTAACATCTACTATGTGTTCTTCAAGTGGCTCACTGCTGCAAACAACTTCAGGGAAGACTACTAAAGCTAACCTTCTAATCAGGAAATGAACTGCTGAGTACAAAAAAGGCATTACACTCTCCAGAAAGTACAGTTGTGTACACTTACCATAAATGTAGATGTGAGAGTGTATTCACTGTTGCAGTCCTCAAATGTGGGTTATCCGGCTCTCGGTAGCCCTCAGTCGGCCCGAATACCAGAGTCCTTGGTATATGACTGTTGGCTGCCGCCAGTTGTAAAACTGATGCCAGAAAGTCAGGTATAAAGGGAGGCAGCAGACACCATTTCCTCAGTTTTTCTTACCTTAACTGTCAGGAGCCACCAAAAGAAGGCTAACACAGGACGGTAGCACCCTTGACACGTCATACAAAAAATAAATATATATAGTCTGTGCCTTAGGAAAAACGAGGGAATGGAGGGTGGGAAACCAGGACTGCAACAGTGAATACACTCACACATCTACATTTATGGTAAGTGTACACAACTGTACTATGTTCTTGGTGTTTCATTGTTGCAGTCCTCACATTTGGGTTGATTCCCAAAGCCCAGGAAAAAGACAGAGGGGGGAGGAAGGATCACAGATTAAGGGTTGGTAAGAAGGCCCTGCAAAACTGCAGAGGCAAAACCAGCCCTGGATTTAGAAAACAAAGGTAGATTGTAATTCTTTGTGAAAGTATGGACAGAAGAACAAGTAGCTGCTTCTAGAATATCCTTAAGTAGGCACACCTCTCAGAAAGGCTGCAGTGGTAGAGGCTGCTCTAGTAGAATGGGCCCCAATACCATGAGGGAGAACCTTCCTATGCTGCAGGTAACAAAAGTGAATATAATGAGCAAGCCATTTGGAGATGGTTTGTTTTGAAATAGCTTTACCCTGAGCCCCAGGAGCAAAACTAACCAACAACTGCTCAGATTTTCGAAAGGATTTAGTCCTAAGTAAAATCTCAGCTGTCTATGCACATCAAGAGAATGCAAAATCCTTTCCCCTTTATTTTTGGGATTGTTGAAAAATGTAGGCAGGTGAACAGACTGGTTAAGGCTTAAACTGGAAACTACCTCAGGCATAAAGGAGGGATAAGTTCTCAAGAGAAACCCGATCTGAGTGAAAAATAATGTAAGGTTCTACTGTCATTAAGGCTCGCAGCTCAGATACCCTTCCAGCTGAAGTAATAGCTAAAAGGAAGGCAGTCTTCCAGGATAGAAACTTCAAATCTGCAGAGGCAGCTGATTCAAAGGGAGGTAGAGTAAGTTTTTCCAGGACAAAATTAAGATCCCAAGCAGGAGTAGGAGCTCTTCTGGGAGGTCTAGGTTTACTAGCTCCCTTCAGGAACTGTTTCATCAAGGGTTGAAAAAAAATTGGGTTGCTCAAAAGAACAATGAGCCGAAATTGCTGAAGCGTGAATTTTGATTGAAGAAAAGGCAAGTCCACCATTAAGCAATCCTGCTAGATAATAAAGAATGAGGGAAAGAGAAGGATGAGAAGAGTCTTCTCCTTTAGTCTGCATCCAAGAGCAAAATTTCTTCCATTTAACTGCACTGGATTTTCTGGTGCTAGGCCTCTTGAAGCACTTCAACCACCTGTCGGGAAAGATTTAAAATATTAGCCAGACAGTTAAATGCAGAGTTTAAAGAGGATGAAGGAACCCCCCCCCCCCGAACCAACAGGGCTGGTACCAGGGGAAGATGCCAAGGCTGAGCCTGGGAAAGGCTGTGAAGGAGGTGATACCAATGCTGCCTGGGCCAATCTGCTGCTATCAGAATAGCCTTTGGTTTTTCGTCACTCATCTTAAGCAGCATTCTGGGAAGAAGAGGCAGAGGAGGGAATCCATAACCTGAGAGATGTGTCCATGGGAAGGACAACGTGTCCACTCTCAAAGCTTTGTTGTGAAACTCCCTGGTGCAGAAAGTTTGAAGGAGATGATTGGTGTGAGAGGAGAAAAGATCCACTTTGTGGGGTGCCCCAATGAGTGATGCAATGGAAAATGTCCTTGTTCAGTTGCCACTTGTGAGGATCCAGAACATGTCTGCTCAAATAAACCGCCAAGGAGTTTAGCCTCCCTGGAAGATATTGGGCTATTGATGTAAGCACATGGATGCTGCTATGGACCCGTCTCATGCTTGTCTGCACAAGGGGTCAGAGAGTCCCCCCCCTTGCTTGTTGATGTACCACATGACTGTGGTACTGTGTGCTGATTAGCAGAGTCCCAGGGTAGAGTAGGTCCTTGAAAGGCAGCAAGGCCTGCTGCACGGCTATCAATTCTTTTAAGTTTGTGTGCAGATGAATCTGCTGGGCCAAGTCCCCTGTATGCCCCTACTTTACAGATGAGCCCCCCATGCAACATCTGAGGCATCTGTGGTGAGAGTCTGGCTGGCAGGCGGTGGGTGGAAAGGCAGACCCTTGTTCTGAGAACAACATGCTGCTCACCAGAGGAAAGTACAGTTGTGTAGACTTACCATAAATGTAGATGTTGGAGTGTATTCACTGCTGCAGTCATTACATTTGGGTTAATCTGCTGGCAGGTTGCCCTCAGTCGGCCTGAATATCAAAGTCTTGGGTCCTGCGTCGGTTGCTGTCTCCTCTTCCATGACATCAGGGGTATAAAACATGCAGCCGACGCCATTTTATTCAGTTTTTCGTGCCCCAGATGTCAGGTGCCCCCCCAAATGGGGAGTGTGTGTGTGTGTGTGTGTGTGTGTGTGTGTGTGTATATATATATATACATACATATATATAGATATATATATATATATAAAACTAAACAATAAACAATATATATATATATATATATGCAAATGCACTTTTAGCAACAAACTTTACCTTCATCTAAAAGCAAATACACCACAAAGGCTTTAGAATATAGTGAAGGAAAGAGAAGTTCTAGAAAAAAGGGGGATGGTGGGTGGGTAACCTGGACTGCAACAGTGAATACACTCGAACATCTACATTTATGGTAAGTGTACACAACTGTACTATGTTCTTCATGTTTCAATGTTGCAGTCATTACATTTGGGTAGAATCCCAAAGCTATGGATGGGAGGATGGAACTAAATAGCATTAGGAGCGGCTATAAGACCTTTAGAACTGCAGTGGCAATGCCTGCCCTGGACTTACAGAAGTGAGGCAAATGATAATGCTTTGTAAAAGTATGAACACAGCTCCAAGTAGCAGCTTCTAGAATATGTCTTTGGTTGGAACTCCTCTGAGAAAGGCTGCTGAGGTAAAGGCAGCCCTGGTGGAATGTGACCAGATTCCCTTGGGCACCGGTTTACCATGATGCAAGTAGCAGAAACAAATGCAGTGGCTTATACACTTAGAAATAGTCTGCTTTGATATAGCCTTCCCCTCTGATCCTGCAGCAAATGCCACCAGTAGTTGCTCAGACTTTCTTAGAGATTTGGTCCTGTTTAAGTAAAATCTTAGTTGTCTGTGTACGTCCAATGAATGCAGAATCCGCTCCCCCTTGTTCTGCGTATTTGGGTAAAATGTTGGCAGGTGAATAGTTTGGTTAAGAACCACACTGGATACCACCTTAGGCATAAAGGAAGAATTGGTCCTGAGGGACAACCTGTCCGGGTGAAATGTAATAAAAGGCTCCACAGCCATGAGGGCCTGTAGTTCTGAAACCCTTCTTGCTGAAGTGATTGCCAAAAGGAAAGCTGTTTTCCAAGATAAAAACTTTAAATCCGCAGTAGCTGCTGGTTCAAAAGGAGGCAGGGTACGTTTTTCCAGCACAAAATTGAGGTCCCATGCAGGAGTTTATCATCTTCTGGGAGGCCTTACATTTTTGGCCCCTCTATGGGAGGCTCCGTGTTGTAATGAGCCGAGATGGCACAGGCATGGATTTTTATTGAAGAAAAAGATAGCCCCTTGTCAAGCATCTGAGTCAAGTATTGTAAAATCTGAGAAATATTTGGTTTAGCTGTGTCCGTTCCTTGTGCTTGGTTCCAAGCACAGAATCTCTTCCATTTATCAGCATAAGATTTTCTAGTACTAGGCCTTCTGGCTTCCAAAATGACATCCATCACAGATTTACTGAGAGGTGTTTGAATAATTACATGATCAGCAATGCTGCCAGGTTCAGTGTTTGGAGCTGTGTGTGCAGAATTTGATTGCTCTGCTGAGACAGTAGATGAGGTATTTGAGGCAAGTACCAAGGAGGGGATGAGACATATTCCTTAGAATTGGATACCAGTGCTGGCGAGGCCAGCCCGGGGCAATTAGGATCATTTTGTTTTTTCCTGTCTGACCATTAGTAAGACCTTGGGGAGAAGAGGCAGAGGAGGAAAGGCGTAGACTGATAGGTTTTTCCAACTGAAGGATAGGGCATCCACTTTCCATGCTTGTCTGTGATAAGTCTTTGTGCAGAATTTGTCCAGCTGATAATTTTGGGGAGAGGCAAATAGATCTATGTCTGGGCTCCCCCCATTTTTGTGTTACTGTGTTGAAGACTTGTGGATCCAGTTTCCACTCGTGAGGGTCCATAAGATTTCTGCTTAGGTCATCTGCCAGAGTATTTTGTTTTCCTGGCAGGAATTGTGCTTGAAGATGTACTTGGTAAGTCAAGGCTGTGTCCCACAATGCCATGGCTAGTCTGCAAAGGGGGTAGGAATGTGTACCCCCCTGCTTGTTTATGTACCACATAACCGTGGTGTTGTCCGCCTTTATCAGTAGTTGTCCTGGATGAAGCAAGTCCTTGAAGGCTGTCAGGGCATTCTGAACAGCTAGCATCTCTTTCAGGTTGCTATGCAGATGCATTTGTTTTGGGTTCCATACGCCCTGAATGCATCTCCCCGCCAGGTGGGCCCCCCAAGCATAGTCTGATGCGTCTGTTAGGGTTTGGGTGGCAGGGGGTAGAGTGAAAGACCGTCCCTTGTTTTGGTGACATGTCTCTGTCCACCAAAGAAACTCCTGTTGTAGGCAGGGAATGACAGGAATCATCGTTTCCAGACTGACAATGTTGACTCCATAAACTTTTTAGATACCACTGAAGTTTCCTCATATGCAGTCTTGCATATGGAATTAGTAGAATGCAGGATGCTATGAACCCCAAAGCCTGCAGAATTTGTCTTGCAGATAACTGGGTTTTTGTTGCCATCTGTTTGAAGTATATAGCCAGGTGCCTTTGTTTGTCTGGTGTAAGGTAAGCCATCTGGGCAGCTGAAATCAAGCTTGCACCCAGGAATGTAATTTTTTTTGAGAGGGTACCAGTTGTGATTTCTTTTTGTTTATTGTGTACTCTAGGCATGTTAGAAGCCTTTTTACAAATGCCAAATGAAGAAGAATGTCCTTGTTTTCTGCTTGAATGAGACAGTCGTCCAAGTAAGGATAGATTTGTATGCTTCTGTCTGCAAAATACAATTACTGGTGCCAGGCACTTTGTTCATAGGTTCATAGGTTTATACTAGGCTATCTGCCCTAAGGCATTTATAAGCCTAGCCCAAATTATTGTGGCTTACGCCACCCCTTATATGAAAAAATACTGTGCCCATTAGTTTGTTGTGCCTCTGTCCAGCAGTGACACAGAGATGATTCCTGGGGTAAACCTACGATCTCCCATCCACAGGTCTAGATTTCTCTTGAACAGAGTCAGCGAGGTGCTCTGCCTCACATGGACCGGGATTTTATTCCACAGCATAGGGAGTCTCTGAGTGATACATCTATCCCTCCAGCACGCCCTATTTATATCCGTGCTAAGGTTTAAGTCGCTTGCTCTAGTGGTTTTGGTGGATTTGGATTTTTGAGGTGGAGCATGTCCATTAATTCCGGGTTGGACATGGCCTTGTATGTCAGGCACATGTCACCTCTGAGCAGACGGTATGCGACTGAATAGAGCTGGAGTTTCTTCAATCTGGCAGCATATGACAGATTTTGGAGTCCCTTTATCCTTTTGGTGAGGAACTTTTGGGGTCTCTCCAATTGCTGCAGATGTCGGGTGAGATACATCCCGAATGGGGCATTGTACTCGATCATTGGTCTGATAAGTGAAGAGTACAGGGGAACAATGACCTCACTAGATCTGGATGTGAATCCCTTCATGATCAGGTGGGCAATGTAGAAGGTCTTTCTAACCACTTTAGCAATGTGAGTGTCAAAAGAAAGGCCACTGTCAACCTGGGTCCCCAGGTCCCTGATCACTAAGTGGATTGCCACCTATATGGTAGCTTGGGGTTACCTTGTTTTTCCCGAAGGGTATGACTATACATTTTTTGGCGTTTAACTTCAGGCCATGGCTCTGGCACCAGCTATCTGTTTCCGTGAGTCCCTTCTGAAGGATATCCGTGTCCGATGCACTTTCCACTATGGCACCCAGTTTGCAGTCGTCTGCAAACTTTGTCAGCCAAAGTCCTCCCATGTTGGCCTGTACTTCTGAGAAGTAGATGCCAAACAATAGGGGGCCAAGGACCGAGCCCTGTGGGACACCACTTGTGACCGGCTTGGAGTCTGACACAGCGCCAGCAACTCTAACCCTGTGGGTTCTGTCCTTAAGCCAGTTTGCAACCCATCTTGTGACATATGGGTTTACATTTAAGCTGGTAAGTTTTTCTACAATACCCGAGTGGGGTATTGTGTCGAAGCCTTGCAAGGTCAAGGTAGGCTGTATGGACTGCCTTTCCCTCATCAATGGCCTTGGTGACTGTTTCAAGAAGTCAACCAAGTTCAAAAGGCATGATCTTCCCTTGACAAAGCCAAACTGGGTCGGGTCCAATGTCTGCAAGTCCCCTATATCTTTGTTTATGAGCTCCATTATGATCCTCTCCATAGCTTTGCAGACTAGACTTGTTAAGCTTATGGGGCGTAATTACCAGGGTCCGTGAGGCACCGCCTTTGTGGAGTGGGACCACAGTTGCCGTCGCCACTCCTTGGGCACGTATCCTGTGGTAAGGCTGAGATTAAACAGCTGCCTTATGTGCGGGTTTAATTCCTCATTTAGCTCGTGTAGCACACAGCCGGGGACACCATCCGGTCCCATTGATGCTGTGTTTTTAGCTTTAGAGAGAGCAGCTTTCACCTGCGCATTTGAGATGTCCGGGAGGCTACACTCGGCTGGGATAGTTATCTCTCCTTTAGGGGAGGGTGAAGTTTGCACTGAACCTGTCTGCCAGTATGTTGGCAATGTCTGTGGGTTCAGTGATTTTTGTATCATTTTGGACTAATTCTGAGCATATCTGGGAGTTTCCACCCAGGTTCCTAACATAGCTGAAAAAGGCCTTATGATTGTCCTTTGAATCCATGGCAATTTTTCTCTCAAAATTGGCCTTAGTTGATTTTATGAGTGCTCGTATTTTTTACTAATAATGATCAGGGTGACTTCCCTTTTATGGATTTTGTTCTATCATGTAATAGCTTTCTCCTCTTATTGTAAAGTTTGTTAATGGCTGGGGTCCACCAGACTGGACGTTTGCCCTTTGTGGAAAGAGTCTTGGTTTTATTTGGGATTGCCTGATCCATGCAGTCCTGGAGGTGTTCATAGAAGGCATTTGTAAGGGCTTCAGAGCTTGGGTTGTGGTTTCCTCTGGCTCAGGGGCCTTGAAGGATACCACACCAGTCTTGAGTAGTGTGAAGTTTGCTTTAGAGAAGTTCTTCACTATGGTCTTTTGCTTGGGGTGGGGCGGGATGTGGATTTCCAGTGAGATTAGTTTATGATCAGATCTCACCAATGAGGGATATACTTCGGTGTGGAGCATTTTGTCCCCATGTTTGTGACAATGAGATCTAGTATATTTTCTCCTCTCGTGGGAACAGTGACTAGCTGTTCCATGGCATTTGAATTTATGAACTCCAGGAACCGTTGGGCTAGAAAGTTAGGGCTTGAGTAATGTTCCCAGTCTATATTCGGGTAGTTGAAGTCACCCAATATGATGGTGTTTGGAGATACATTTATACCCTCCAGTGTCTTCAGGAAGGCTGTGTGGGGTTCCTGAGTTTGAGAGGGTGGCCTGTAGCATGCTACAATTTGTAGAGCAGTTTTGCCTATGGTTAGTTGCACCTGGATGGTTTCAAGCTTAGTGCGTTGCCACCAACCTGGAGGTGTGAGTATCCTTTATGAATATGGATACACCCTCCTTTTGTGGTGTGGTCCGGGTTTTGGGGCCGAACGCATGATATGAGGTAAAACCTAATAGTGCCGGGTGCTCTCAGGAGCCTTGAACCAGGTTTCAGTTACAGCACAGACATCGATGTTCTCCATACTGAGAAGGGCCTCGAGTGCGTGCATTTTGAGATTTAGACTTCTGGCATTGAGCAGCATTACCCTCAGTTTCTTCCCATTTTGTTTTCTAGGGTGGTAGGTTTAGAATTTGAGCCTTGCCTAAAAAGGCACTATGGGGTGGCAAGAGCCTTAGCCAATATCCGAATCCCAGGGTGACAGGTGCAAGCAGTCCCTTGCAAAGCAGCGTGGCTTGTCAAGCATGTCATCCCAGGCAGACAGACACTGGATCCCCTTTGAATGACACCAGACATTAAGCCAATTGTTAAAGCTGATCATCTTGTCTCTATATTGTGGCATCATTCTTGAAGGAAGGATACTGCTCAGGGTTAGGGTCATACCTGCCTGGGCTACATAATCAGAGAGCTCCTCTATGTCTCTTTTCATGTAGTCCAGGGAGGTACGTCTCAGGTCGTTCACACCAGCATGGACAATGACTGTGTCATATTTGTACTTGCCATGGAGTGACCCGAGTGCTTGTGTTATGTGGCGGATTCTAGCGCCCGATAGGCAGCTTACTGTGACCCTCTCCTTGTTCAGCCTGGTGAGTGGGACGTCAGTGTGTCTGACTATGGAGTCACCTATGACAAGTATGTTTGGTGTTGTATTTGGCCTTAAGGGCTGTGACTGCTTTGCACACTGCTTTTGTGGTTTATGTGTTGCTTGTGGGGTGTCTTGAGGTAGCAGTTGTTTGGGTGTCTGCTTTGGAGGCCTCTGCTGTTTAGGTAAATTTTTACTCAGAGCCTCCGAGTATGTCTTTGTGTGTTTATGTGTTTGATTCAGTGGAGTGGTAGCATTATTTGAGGCTGGTTTTGTGGTGTGTGTAGTTGCCTTCTCCTCCTGTCTGGTCTTGCCAGTCCTGAGTTGAGAGAGCTCAGCCTCCAGTTTGGCTAAATAGCTGCATCTCTCGCAAGTATTTGTGTTATGTGGGAGGAGGAGAGGGTTGTCTGTGTACATGAGGCAGTTATAACATTGCCTCAAGATTCCCTTCTTCAAAGACCCTGGGCACAGTAGATAAGCCAAAGGGCAGTGCAGAGAATTGGTAATGCATAAAACCTGCCTTGAAGCGGAGGTATCTTCTGCATGATTCCCTTACTGGGATATGCAGGTTTGCCTATTAAGTCTAGAGTCACTAACCAAGCGTTCTTGCCCAGCATGGGCAGTAGCTGTTGTAAAGTCAGCATTTTGAATTTTGGGATGTCCAAGAACATGTTCAAAATTGATAAGTCCAGTATTGGACACCAGGCACTGTCTTTTCTGGGTACCAGGAACAGTCTTGAATAAAAGCCTTGTCCTTTTTCCTGTTCTGGTACTGGTTGAATAGCCCCCATATCCATGAGGGATGTAACTTGTTTCTGAGCCTCTGCCCATTGATTTTGTGGCAGATCTGGCCAACCGTTTGGAATTGGCAAAGTATGGAAATGAAATCTGTACCCCTGGGATACTATGTTTAATACCCACTTGTCCTGGGTAATTAACTGCCAATTTTGAGCATGAAGTGCTAATCCCCCCCCAAGGGGGCTGCCAAACGATAAGTGCTTGGTGATGGTAGAGGGAAGTCACTGAGACTGCTTGGTTGTGCTTTGTTTCCTCCAGATTTGGAGGTAGAGGCACCCCATTGCTTTGACCTGTAAGAACCCTGTGATTGGTATCTACAGCCTTTTGTGCGCCTGATTTGCCTTGTGAGGCTCTGTTGGATACAGGAAAGGACCAATTTTTTTGTAGGCCAGTGTCTACTGAATCTTGGTGGCTGCACCTGTAAGAAGTCTTTTACAGTTTGCATAGACCTAGCTTTGTCTTCCATTTTCTTTAAAACTTCTTCTGCCTTATTACCAAACGCAGTATCATGCTGTAAAGGTGCATCCAACAATTTAGCTTTAACATGATCAAGCAGATTTTGCTCCTTGAGCCAGGCATGCCTTCTAATCACAGATCCAGTAACTGCGGCCCTGCAAGAGGCCGCCAAGGAATCAAAACCAGATTGCAAAGTATGCTTTCCAACCTGTTCTGCTGCATGCAATAATTCCTGTAATTCTTTATTTAAACTGGCAGTTTAAGGCCCTAATTGCCAAGGTTGCAGATGTATAAACCTTCTTTCCCCATCTATCCAGTGCCCTGGAATCTCTA
Organism: Protopterus annectens; assembly: GCF_019279795.1. Classification (NCBI taxonomy): domain Eukaryota; kingdom Metazoa; phylum Chordata; order Ceratodontiformes; family Protopteridae; genus Protopterus; species Protopterus annectens. The sequence continues at coordinate 61,477,124 of NC_056747.1, forward strand.
TCAGAGGGGGTAGGATTTTTGGCTGTAGAGGCCTTTACACCTTTGGGACCCTGTGAGATAGTTTCAGGATCAGCAGCAGGATTTTTGAATAAAAATTTGTGGGAGTCAGGAACCCTGTAATATCTGTCTGGCTTACTAGGAGCCGGAGGAAGGGAATCAAGAGCCTTGCTTGACTCCGAAAACACATCAACAATGTCTAATACAGGAGGTATAGCCAAAGGCCTATGCTGAGGAAGAAGGAAATCCCTAAGCCTCTTTTTGATTCAGAGAAATCCTGACTCTCCCAATGAAAATGTAAGTATGCAAGGTTTCTCCAAAAGAATAATCCTTAGGAGGAGATGCAGATGGGATGGATTCTTCTGCATCTGAATCCTCATAGGGTGGTATAGAAAATTCCTTATCAGAAGAGGAATCAGAAGAAATAGAAACCTGATCAGAAGATTCATAACCAGTGTCTTGCCTAGGCCTCTTAGCAGGGGGGCGTTGGGAACCTCTGATCAAGGTAATTAAGTCCTCAGCCATTTTGATCATCTGTTTTTAGGCATAGGGGCCTGAGCACGTGGCTCATGCGTCAGTTTTTTAGACTTAGAAGTTGTTTTTGAAGCTGGCGTTGGTTTTATATAGAAATATTGAGGCCTGAAAACACCCTCAGAAGCCGGTGCCTGCTCAGCGGCTCCTGACCCATCCGCGGGTTCAATACTCTGAGAATCTCGCGGCATACCGGACTCTGCATGGGTCTCGGTAGAGGCCTGAGACTGAAAAGTAGCAGGTATCAAGGGCCGCGAAAGCACCTGAGTACCAGCGACCAGCTTAGGAGAAGCTTCATAGTCTGTTTTGGACCTCGACAGTCTGTCTGCCTTTTTCTTTGCGTTTTTTGTGAACTCCGGTAGTCGGATTGCTATCCGACGACATTTCAGGGTAATTAAATCTGGATCCAAAATATTTTGAAGCAAAAATATACCGACGCTTAATAGTGCGTTGGTTAAATTTAGCACAAAACCGACAGCAAGGCACGTTATGATCTGGGCCTAGGCAAGGAATACAGTACAAATGAAAATCCTTAGGAGGTATTTGCTTCCCACAAGTAATGCAATTAACTTTTACTGACATCGGTAAGGAGCAAGAAAAAGTTTCCCCAACGGGGTACTTAGCTTTAATTGAAGACTTCGGTTCTGAAACTCGAATGCGAAAATTTCAGGAGTCGGCTGACCGGCACTTGTGAACTGCTTCTGCTTTGGGCACCGCGCGGCAAGAAAGACTGAATAAAATGGTGTCGGCTGCATGTTTCATACCCCTGACGACCTGACGTCATGCAAGAAGAGACAGCAACTGATGCAGGACCCAGGACTTTGATATTCAGGCTGACCGAGGGCAACCTGCCAGCACATTACCCAAATGTAATGACTGCAACACTGAAACACCAAGAACATCTCCCTGGTTTTGAAGTGGAGGTAAGTCCACTGCTTAGATCTCTGCATTCCTGTGGCTGCTGTCTGGGGAAGTCTGGCTCCCTGGGGTCTGGGCTGAACTGGTCTAGTGGGAGCAGGAAAGGACCAGTGCTTGGTGGGACGCCTGCTGAACCTGGGTGGCTAGACCTGTAAGAAACCATTAACTGTCTGTATAGATTTTGGTTTTTCTTCCATCTTTTGTAAGACCTCTTCTTCCTTAGTGCCAAATAAGTTGTCTTTGTGCAAGGGAGCATCCAACAATTGAGATCTGACATGGTCTGGCAAGGGCTGTTCCTTAAGCCATGCATGCCTTCAAAGGACAGACCCGGTGACTGCTGCCCTGGGTGCTAAAACCACAGTGCAAGCTGTGTTTAGTTACCTGACCTGCAGAATACATTAACTCTTATAACTCTTTAGATTCTGCACAAGCAGGAAAGGAAGACACTTTTTGTTTAAGGAGTTCCAAGGTATGTTGGTGAAATTTTAGCATATGGAACTGACAATTTAGTGCTCTGATAGCAAGTGTAGCGGAGGTGTATACTTTTTTACCCCATCTGTCTAGTGCTCGGGAATCCCTACCTGAGAGGGTGGGATTCTTAGAGGTCGCCTTTATGGTATGAAGGGTTTCCCCAAAGGAAAACTCTTCTGAGGGAGAGGCTGAAGGGATGGAATCCCCTGCATCAGCTTCCTCAAAAGTAGGGAGGGGTTGCATGTCTTCATATTCAGATGCATCAGTCTCATCTGATCCTTGTTCAGACAAAACTACAGGGGACAGATCTGTTTTCCTTTTGGAGGGGGTAGCTTGGCTTCCCCTGATCATCATAAGGTCTTCCACCATTTTAAGCATTTGAGACTGAGGCAAGAAAGCAAGTGCCTGAGATTGGGTCAGTTTCCTGGGTGTGGTTCGTACCCTGGCCTAAGTAACTCGGTAGTTTTCGAAAGAACTGTAGTCGCGAAAGAAGATGTCGGCTTGTGTCGAGAATCAGTAGTGCGAAGGACTTCCTCGAAAGCCGGTGCATGCTCAGCGGCACCAGACACATCCAAGGTATAGACTGCAGGATCCTTAGTCGAAGAGTTTTGCGGCATACCAGACTTCAAAAGGGTCACGGTAGCGGCCTTCGAATACAGAGAATCGGGCATCGGGGGCTGCAAAAGCGCCTGAGGACCGGAGAACTAACGACTAGCTTAACGTGAGTCGTGTCGGTAGGTTTGGACCCGTGCGGTCTGCCTCTATCTTTACGGTTTTTTTCGGAAGATCTGCTAACGGATGGCTTACCGAAGCCATATCGGAGTTAGAGGACTGTAAGCAAAAATAACTAGCTACAATAAGGGACCAATAACGGATAGTTCTGATGTTGAACAAAGCACAGAAACGACAGCGGGGGACATCTTGGTCTGGGCCTAAACAAGTGAAGCAGTAAGAATGAAACTCTTGGTGTGGTATTTGCTTTCTACAGCTGAGACAATTGTTAACTTTTTCTGACATCGGTTAGTCCAAGACAAAAGGATCCTCAAAGGGGTACTTAGCTTTAGAAGACTTCAGCTTCAGTTCAGTAGACGAAATTCAGGTAACGGCCGACCAGCACTTGTGCAAACCGCTTCTGCTTTGGGCTACATGGCAAGAAAGACTGATGTAATGGCATTGGCTGCCTTACTTTAATACTACTGACAGCCTGACGTCAGTCCTGAAGCGAAAGCAACTGACGCAGAAATACTAAGCCTCTGGTATTCGGGCCGGCCAAGGGCTACCCTGGCAGGGATAACCCAAATGTGATGACTACAACAGTGAAACACGAAGAACATCCCCAGGTTCAGGGTGATGTCCACTGTTCTCCCTCTACAGGGGTGGGGGTCTGTCCCCAAGAGTGCCCTGTGCCAAACTCTGAGATTTATGAAACCATAGCCTCTTTCCATTCTTTTGGTTCCAGGAAAAAGTCCTTTAAGAAGTGGAAAAGTGGATTCTGAAGGCAGATGCCACCTTGTTCACTTCTGTTGGTGAATTTTTAAACTTTGGGCCCCAAAAGGGTGGTCCTGTCAAGAGAGGCATTAAAAGAGAGAGAGAAAGAGAGAGAGATGCATCCTGGTTTGTCTGTGTATTGCAATGCCAATGTCTGCAACTCCAGATGTGCCATTCAAAACAATGGACAAAAGGCACAGACATTCAACATGGATTGCAAGGTTGCCAACAATGAATCCACCATTTTGTTGGACTCTGCTATGATGGGATTTTTGAGAGTTCTTTGGTTAGGTCACTCTGTAATCTTGGTAGGTGTACTAGACAGCTCAGCGCATGTAAGACAAATGTTGCTGAAAAGAAAAGAAAAGTTGTGTAAAATCTTACCATAACCATAGATGTCCTGCTCTTTCATGTTGCAGTATTCATACTGTGGGATTTCCAGATCTCAGGTGACCCGATGTGGGATGTCATACAGGCCATAAACTATGAAGAATAAATGTGATGTCAGCATGTGCAGACCTCTGAACTTGAAGCCCAGAGAAGAGACTATAAGGCCAAGGAGAAGCAAAAGCAAATGTCCTTACATGGCTGCAAGGAGTGGCCTGCAGTGAGGGTATAACCTAGAGAAGATAGAGGATATTAGGGGATAGAGGGTAGGAAGGAATACTGCAACATGGAACAGAAGGACATCTGCAGTTATGGTAAGATTTTACACAACTATTCTATGTCCCTCTATTCCCATGTTGCAGTATTCATACTGTGGGAAAGTACCACAGCTAGGAGGAAGGTTGGGAGGTGGCAGAGAATTATAGGAATCCTTGCAGGATTTCCCTGGCAAATCCGGCCCTGGCCCTAGAGACTGGTCCAGCATGTAGTGCTTGTGACAGTATGGACTGTGGACCAGGTGGCTGCCTCCATGATGGAAGATGTGTCTAGTCCTTTCATGAAAGTCTTAGAGGTTGCCATGCCTCTTGTAGAATGTGCTCGCACTCCTTGAGGCAGTGGTTTGTAATGAGAGTAGCAAAAAAGGATGGAGTTTCTGATCCAGGAGGAGATAGTTTGGAGACTGCCTTACCCAAGGCCCTGGGATAGAAGGAAATGAACAGTTGGTCAGATTTTCTGAAAGCCTTGGTTTTGTTCAAGTAGAATCTCAGGGGTCACTAATAAATTGCCGAACGTTTCAAAGTTCGAATGTCATATGGTCGACACCATATGACTGGACTTTGAAAAGTTCAAAGGTGAAAGGCAATGGCTCCGTTCGCACAGAATGGGAAAATTTCCCTTTTCTGCATGGAAGTGCAGTCTCGGAGTTGGTATATTTAAGTAGGGGAGTTGGGAGGTGCAGTGGGGCTTGCCCCCCCCCTGCTCACAGTGTTTATTTTTTAATTGTATATTCGAGGTTTCAAGTTTCACTCATATGTTGTCGAACATTAGGTTTGAAATTTTGAAGCTTCGAATATATAATATAGACCCGAATCTCAGTTGCTTATGTACATCTAGGGAATGGAGGATCCTCTCCGCGGAGTTAGTAAGAGGGGGAAGAAGGTGGGTAGGTGAATAGACTGGTTTAAGGAAAGCTCACCAACTACCTTGGGCATAAAGGAGGGGCTAGTGCGTAGGGAAACCCTGTCATTGTGGAAGGTGGTGGAAGGAGGGCAAGCCATCAGGGACAGTAATTCAGACACCCTTGGAGCAGAGGCAATGGCCACTAAAGGATGGTTTGCCATGTGCACATTTGAAGAGATGCTGTAGGGGGGTAGGGTAAGATTTTTCAGCACGAAGTCGAGATCCCAGGGTGGAGGAATGGGCTTTCTTGGTGGTCTGATATGCAAGACCCCTCTCAGGAAAAGTTTTACATCCAGTCTAGAGAGAAGAGGTGGCTGTAAAGGCAAAAATTCCAGAGATGGCTGAGAGATGGACTTTGACAGAAGACTAAGCTAGTCCCCTCCTTAATGAGTCTGCAGGTATAGTTCAGGACCAGGGAAGGATCTGCTAGAAATGGATACTTGTTTCTCAGAGAACACCATTTCAAGAATCTTTGCCATTTAGACAAATATTTTTTTCTAGTTTGTTTCCTGGCCTCCCTCAGGACAGAGACTATGTCTTCAGAGTAGTGTTGTCTAAAAGGGATCAAAAGTTGATCACTCACAGAGTTAGCTGCAGTAAAGACAGTTATGGGTGCAGGAGAGGTCCTGGTTGCGTTAGTAGGTCCACCTGGTAGGGTAAATTGTGAGGACTGCCCTTGGCTAGTGAAAAAAGAAGTGGGAACCAGTGTTGCCTTGGCCAATAGGGAGTCACCAGCAAGACTGTTCATTCTCCCTTCTTGATTTTCAGGACGACTCTCTGAATTAGAGGGAAGGGTGGGAAGGCATATAGGTACATTCCCTGCCATGAAAAACCGAAGGCATCCATTCTCCAAGCTAGTGGCGGAGTCCTGCTGTAAAATTTGTTCAGTTGTGTGTTCTGGGAGGAGGCAAACAGATCCAGTTGTGGTGTGCCCCACTGGTGGACTATGTGTATGAAGGCATCCCTGTGTAACATCCATTCATGTTGCAGAGATGTGGTTTTGCTGAGTAAGTCCACGTGCTTGTTTTCCTGAGAGGGGATTAATGAAGCTTTCAGGAAGAGGCTGTGTTTTGCTGCTCTATCCTATATTAGCAGGGTTATACGACATAACCAGTATGCCTTTGCCCTTCCTTGTTTGTTGAGGTACCACATGACAGTCGTGTTGTCTGTCGCAATGTGGAGTACTCCTGGTTGCAGCACGGGGAGGAAGAGTTTTAGAGCTAGGAGAACAGCAGTCATCGCCCTGAAATTGATGTGCTGTTTTAGCAGGGCAGGGGACCAGCACTGTTGTAGCCTGCAGGGTTGCTCCTCATCCTAGGTCTGATGCATCTGTGCGCATAGAGTGGGAAGAAGTTGAAGTGGAATTCCCTGGTTGTCGGAAACCTGCTGAATGCACCATTTCAGTTCTAATTTTAACCAGGGCAGAAGGGGGATGAGTCTGTCTAGAGGTTGTTGGCTCTGGGACCAAACACTCTAAGCACCATTGGAATTTCCTCACGTGCATCCTTGGTAATGGGAGCATGGGAATGGTGGCAGCCATGAGACCTATAGTTTGTAGAAACTGTTTCACAGTTAGATGTGACTCTGTCAATAGACTTAGAAAATGGGAGGTCAGGGATTGTACCTTGTCTGCTGGCAAGAAGAATCTCATTAGATCTGTTCTGATTCTGCGCCTTAGGAAAACCTTGTCCTGTTGTGGGAGGAGAGAGGATTTTTGGAATTAGAGAGTGAAACCCAGGTTGCTAAGAAGGGACATGGTGAAGTGGACTGTGATTCTGTCAAAATGAGAATGTCGTCCAAGTAAGGGTAGATTTGTATTCCCTTGGTTCTGCGATGGACTGGGGCCAAGCACTTGGTAAAAACTCTGGGTGCCGTAGACAAGCCAAAAGGCAATGCAATAAATTGAAAATTAGAAGAGGGCCCAGAACCATTAGGCTTAACCATTAGGCCACCCGCCCAGGGTTGGCGGGTGGCCTAATGGTTAAGGTGTTTGCCTTACAAACACAAGGTGCAGGGTTTGAGTCTCACAAGGGATAATTGGCTAGGCTTAAAATGGCTTGCAAGGGCAGTTAGCTTAGTACTAATCTATGAACCTAATCTATGAACCTATAAAAGTGTAGGAACCTCCTGTGAAAGGGTTTGACTGGGATGTGCAGGTATGCATCCTTTAGGTCTCGGGTAACCACGAAAGCTTGAGGTGGAATAAAAGGTAAGAGTTTTAAGGGAGAGCATCTTGAAGGAGGGAACCTGTAGGAACATGTTTAGGTAAGAGAGGTCCAGGATAAGTCTCCAGGGGCCACCCTTTTTTGGGACTAAAAAGAGGCAGGAGTAGAAGCCTCGTCCCTCCTGACCTGAGGGAATGTACAGTTGTGTACACTTACCATTGTTGCAGTCATTACACATTAGGGTTATCTGCCTGCAGGTAGCCCTCAGCCGGCCTGAATAGCAGAGTCTTGGGATTTCTGTGTCAGATGCTGTCACTTCCATGACGTCAAGGGTATAAAACATGCAGCCGACGCCATTACATCAGTTTTTCTTGCCCCAGATGTCAGGTGCCCCCACAACAGGAAGCAATTATATGGTATAGAACACTCCCAGCAAAAAGCAAATGCACATGATGTAATACATACCAAACAAGTAGGAAAGGTAAAAGTCCAGAGAAATCAGGGGGCTGGAGGGAGGGTAACCAGGACTGCAACATGGAATACATTCTAACATCTACATTTATGGTAAGTGTACACAAAGTACAGTTTTGTACCTACCATAAATGTAAATGTTTGAGTGCTAATACAGCTGCAGTCATAAAAGATGGGTTCTCCTGCCATCAGGCGGGTCCTCGGTTGGCCGAATTCCAAAGTCTAGGTCCGGTGTCGGTTGTCGTCGCTTCTTCCCTGAAGTCAGTGCTACAGGGGTATAAAAGGACCAGCCGACGCCATGTTCTTCAGTTTTTCTTGCCCCAGATGTCAGGTGCCCGCAGAAGGAAGGCAATACATAAAATTATGAAATAATGCAATGCAATATAATCAAAAAACAGTAGTTGCAAGCAAATACACCATAAAAGAAGACCCCTAGAGGGGAAGGAGGGAGGGGAAACCTGGACTGCAGCTGTATTAGCACTCGAACATCTACATTTATGGTAGGTACAAAACCGTACTATGCTCATCGTGCATACAGCTGCAGTCATAACAGATGGGTAGAATCCCAAAGCTAAGAAAGGGGTGGGTAGGCACTAGGTGGAACTAGGAGGAGCCAAAATGCCCTGCAAGTCTGCAGTGGCAAAGCCTGCTCTAGATTTGGAGTATAATGGTAGGTTGTAGTGTTTGGAGAAGGTATGCACAGAAAGTACAGTTTTGTACCTACCATAAATGTAGATGTTCGAGGATCCACATTGCTGCAGTCCTAACCATTGGGGTAGTCCGCTGTCCAGTCGGCCCGAATACCAAAGTATATGGCTGACGTCGGTCAAGGCGCATTAGACTGATGTCAGGACGTCAGGGTACTAATGCGCATGACCGACGTCATATCCTCAGTCTTTTCTTGCCCCAGATGTCAGAAGACCCTAAAAGACAAGGCCTAAACCAAAACACCAAAAAACCCTGCACCAAACATATATACAATATATACAAATTTACAAGAATATAGCCTAACCCACACCACCACCCCTAAACACAGAGGGGAAGGAGGGAGGGTAAATTGGACTGCAGCAATGTGGATCCTCGAACATCTACATTTATGGTAGGTACAAAACTGTACTATGTTCTTCATTCCACATTGCTGCAGTCCTAACCATTGGGTAGAATCCCAAAGCAGAGGTAAGGGAGGCTGGCAAATCATAAGGAAGCAGGAGCTGTCAACATGCCTTGCAAAATAGCTGTGGCAAAACCAGCCCTAGATTTAGAGTAGAGAGGAAGGTGGTAATGCTTAGAGAAAGTATGTACTGAACTCCAAGTAGCTGCCTCCAAAATATCCTTAGTTGCCACCCCTTAGAAATGCTGTAGAAGTGGCAGTAGCCCTAGTGGAATGAGGCCTAATCCCAGCTGGAATCTCCTTGCCATGATGGGAATAACAAAATGAAATGCAAAACCCAATCCACTTAGAAATAGTTTGCTTAGACACAGGCTTGCCCTGAGAACTCAAAGCAAAAGAAACAAACAACTGCTGAGACTGCCTGAAATCCTTAGTCCTGCTTAAATAATAACGTAACTGCCTATGTACATCCAAAGTGTGCAAAATCTTTTCTCCCTTATTTTGGGGATCTGCATAGAAAGTAGGCAAATGAATAGTTTGGTTTAAAGCCACACTAGAAACCACCTTAGGCATAAAGGAAGGATTAGTGCGTAATGATACCCTATCCTTATGGAAAATCAAAAGGGCTCTACTGCCATAAGGGCCTGCAACTCAGAAACCCTTCTTGCAGAAGTAATAGCCAACAAAAAAGCAGTCTTCCATGACAAGTATTTCAATTCAGCAGTAGCCGCAGGCTCAAAAGGTTGTAGAGTAAGTTTTTCCAACACAAAATTGAGATCCCAAGCAGGAGTAGGAGCTCTACGGGGGTCTTATATTCTTTGCCCCTCTAAGAAACTGCTTGAACAAAGGATGCGAAAACAATGGAGGGTCACAATCATAGTGAGCTGAAATTGCTGCAGCATGAATCTTAATGGAAGAGAAGGACAAACCTTTGTCCAATAACTCAGTAAGATATTGAAGAGCCACACTCAAATTAGGCTCAGAAATCTCCAAATTCTTTGCTGCACTCCAAAATAAAAATCTCTTCCATTTTTCTGCGTACACTTTCCTTGTACTAGGTCTTCTGGCTTCCATAATCACATTTAAAACTTGTTGAGGAAGTTGAGACCTGCTGTGTTTCAAAACAGAATATGCCATGCTGTTAGATGAAGAGAGTGAAGCTTGACATTGAGCAGGTGACCGTCCTTCTGAGATAACAGGTGTGGAATCAAAGGTAAAGGCCATGGAGGCTTCATTACCAGACTCCTTAGTAGTGGGTACCAGTGTTGCCGAGGCCAATCTGGAGCTATTAAAATCATCCTTGTCTTGTCTTGTCTGACCTTTAGGAGCACCTTTGGGAGAAGAGGCAGAGGTGGAAAGGCATACACATGAAGATTTTTCCAACTGAAAGAAAGAGCATCCACTTTCCAAGCTGTATGATGAAACCCCTTTGTGCAAAACTTTGGCAGCTGGTGGTTCAGTGGAGAAGCGAACAGATCTATGTCTGGAGTTCCCCATGACACTGTCAATTTCTGAAATACATGAAGATCCAGTTTCCACTCGTGGGGATCCATGATTTGCCTGCTTAACACATCTGCTAAGGAGTTCTGTGCTCGGCAGAAACCTTGCCTGAAGAGTTAGTTGCAAGCTGAGCGCAGTCTCCCATAAAATCATTGCTTGCCTGCATAGAGGATAAGAATGTGTTCCCCTTGTTTGTTGATGTACCACATGACAGTTGTGTTGTCTGTTAGAATCAACACCTGCCCAGGAAGAAGTAACTCCTTGAAAGCCATTAATGCAAACTGGACTGCTAACATCTCTTTCATGTTGATATGTAGATGCTGTAGTCTGGCAGGCCACTTGTCTTGTATCCACTTTCCATTTAGATGAGCTCCCCAAGCAATGTCCGAGGCATCTGTCGTTAAAATCTGACTCGCCTCTGGCCGGGTCACAGAGAGTCCCTTGTTTAGGTGACATTCCTGAGCCCACCACAAAAATTCTTTTTGAATGCAAGGTATTATTTGAATGACAGTGTCCAAATCCTGGCAGTGCTGTGTCCACACATTTTGAGATACCATTGCAGCTTCCTCATATGCAGTTTGGCATTGGGAAGCACCAGAATACAAGATGCCATGAACCCTAAGGCTTGAAGGACTGTCCTTGCAGTCAGCCCGGACTGAAGAGATAGTTGATGGAAGTAACTGGAAAGATTCTGTTGCTTGTCCGGGGTTAAAAAGGCCATCTGGGCTGCTGTATTCAGTCTCACACCCAGAAAGCACATGTCTTGAGAGGGTACTAGACTGGACTTTATTTCGTTCACAGAATACCCTAGGCATCTTAGCACTGCTATGACATATTCCAGATGCTGTAGAAGGTCTTCCTTTTCTTGAGCCAGAATCAGGCAGTCGTCCAAGTAAGGATAGATTTGAATTCCTTTTAGCCTGAAGTAAGCTATCACTGGAGCCAGAACCTTTGTGAATACTCTGGGCGCAGTAGATAAGCCAAAGGGCAATGCAGAGAACTGATAATGAGAATTTCCAGCTCGAAAACGCAGATACTTCCTGCAACTTAGTCTTATAGGCACATGAAGGTAAGCTTCCTTGAGATCTAAAGTTACCATCCAATGATCTTTGCCCAGCAGAGGTAAAAGCTGTTGTAACGTCAACATCTTGAACTTGGGAATGTCCAGATAAGTGTTGAGGATAGATAAATCCAAAATTGGTCTCCACGTGTTCCCCTTCTTTGGTACTAGGAACAGGCGAGAGTAAAATCCTAGGTCCCTTTCTGGTACAGGGACTGGCTGAATGGCCCCTATTTGGAGTAACAGAGAAATTTGCTTGTGAGCCTCTTTCCTTTGTGGAGGGGGAACGTCTGGCATGCCTTTGAAAGGGGGCAATGTATGGAAATAAAACCTGTAACCGTGGTGAATGATATCTAACACCCATCTGTCTTGAGTGATTAAATCCCAATTTTCTTTGAAAAGAGACAGTCTTCCTCCCAAAGGAGCTGCCAGACGAGAATCTACTGGCAGCTGAAAAGGCAGGTCATTGGGTCTGTTTACGAAAGGACTGACCCCTGCCCTCACCAGAAGTCTGAGCAGGTGAACCCCCTGTTCTAGGCTTAAAAGAACCTTGAGCTCTGCCCCTACCACGTCTAGACCTACCCCTAGACTGAGAATCATAAGCAGGATATGTCCATCCCTTAGTAGGCCAATTTCTACTAAACTTAGGTGGCTGCACCTGCAAAAAATCTTTAACAGTTTGCATAGACTTAGCTTTGTCCTCCATTTTCTTTAAAACTGCTTCCACAGGCGAACCAAATAACACATCAGACTAAAGGAGCATCCAAAATCCTAGTCTTAACATGCTCTGCTAAATTCTGATCCCTCAACCAGGCATGCCTGCGAAGAACAGAACTAGTGGCAGCCACCCTCGAGGAGGCCTGCACAGCATCAAAACCACATTGCAAAGAATGCTTACCCACTTGTTCAGACACATGAACTAAATCCAGCAACTCTTTACACTCTATACCTTCCGCCAAAGCATCCACCTTAGATTTCAATTGTGAAAGGAGATAATTTTGATATTTTAGCATGTGAAACTGACAATTCAACGCTCTCATGGCTAAAGTGGAAGAAGTATACACTTTCTTTCCCCACCTATCCAAAGCCCTTGCCTCTTTATCAGTGGGAACAGGATTTTTAACAACAGAGGCCTTAACACCTTTAGGCCCCTGAGAAATAGTTTCCGGGTCTGCCCTAGGACTCTTAAACAGATACTTATGAGCTTCAGGCACCCTATAGTACCTATCAGGTTTAACAGGGGCAGGAGGCAAAGAATCAGGGTTCAGGGAAGCCTCTGCAAAAACATCTTCCACCACATTCAACACAGGAGGTATAGCTAAGGGCCTATGCTGGGGTAAAAATAAGAATTCCCTAAGCCTTTTCCTGGAATCAGAGTAATCTTGGCCTTCCCATTTAAAGTGCTCCCTCATGGAATGCAGAGTCTCTGAAAATGAGAAATCCTCAGGAGGAGAAGCTGTAGGAGTGGAATCATCCACATCAGAATCAGAATAAGGAGGATACTCCTGCAAATCTTCCAGAAGACTCAGAAGCCTCTGAACACTGTTCAAAACTCTCAAACTCAGGTTCCACCCTAGGCCTCTTATCAGGAGGGGGCATAGAGCCTCTAATCATAGTAATTAAATCTTCTGCCATTTTAAGCATATGTTTCTTAGGCACAGAACCTGAAGTGCTAGGAGAAGCCCCCACTGAAGCTAAACTTGGCCTACCTCTCAAAGAAGTTTTGGAAACAGAAGGAGAGGCTCTAACTACCTTGGGAAGAGAGGGAAGAACAGTTACCTGAGAAGCCCCCTCAGCCTGGCCTACCTCCTGAGAGGGCACATCCTGTAACAGTAAAGTCTCTGCCTGAGACTCCAAAGAAACTCCTGGCAAAGCCTCTGGCTCCACTGAGCCTTCTAAAGAACCGACGTCCGGGACTGCCGGTTCATCAACCCTAGGCTTTGCTGTTTTGTCTTTGCGCTTTTTGGACGAAGTGGGCGTCGGAGCATCCGACGGCATTTTATAATTACAACGCTTCCCAAACACTAACCTGGCACAGTCTAACCTTCTCTTAATTGTGCGTTTGTTAAATCTAGCACAAGAGCGGCAACCAACAACGTCGTGCTCAGGCCCTAAACAAGGTATACACAAAGTATGGTAATCCCTATGAGGTATCTGCTTCCCACAAGAAATACAGTTATTCACTTTTTCTGACATCCGGTTAAATACTGAGGCAAGAAAAAAACAAAATGTTCCCCAACGGGGTACTTAGCCAACTTTGATTTGGTCTGAAACTCCGACTTCGGAAATTTTTCAGAACGCCAACCTGCACTCGCAAAACTGCTTCTGCATCGGACCATGCGGCAAAAAAGACTGAGGATATGACGTCGGTCATGCGCATTAGTACCCTGACGTCCTGACATCAGTCTAATGCGCCTTGACCGACGTCAGCCATATACTTTGGTATTCGGGCCGACTGGACAGCGGACTACCCCAATGGTTAGGACTGCAGCAATGTGGAATGAAGAACATCTCCAAGTTGCTGCTTCCAAGATATCCTTGGTAGGAACTCCTCTGAGGAAGGCTGCAGAGGTGGCTGTGGCCCTGGTGGAGTGAGTTCTAATGCCTGTAGGAACAGTTTTGCCATGAAAGGAATAGCAAAAGTGTATGCAGTGGGCTATCCATTTTGAAATTGTCTGCTTGGAAATTGGCTTTCCTGGAGCTCCTACCGCATAGGCCACAAAGAGCTGTTCTGATTTTCTGAAAGGTTTTGTTCTGTCCAAGTAATAACGTAGTTGCCTGTGGATGTCCAAGGAATGTAGTAATCTCTCCCCTTTGTTTTGAGGATTGGGATAAAAAGTAGGTAAATGTATGGCCTGATTTAAAGCTACCCTGGATACCACTTTAGGCATAAAGGAAGGGTTGGTTCGTAAGGAAACTCTGTCCTGATGGAAGATGATAGAAGGCTGGACAGCCATGAGGGCCTGTAGTTCTGAAACTCTATGAGATGAAGTGATAGCCAGAAGGAAAGCTGTTTTCCAGGACAAATACTGCAAATCTGATGAAGCAGCCGTCTCAAAAGGAGGCAAAGTCAGTTTTTCCAGAATGAAATTTAGATCCCAAGCAGGTACTGGTTGTTTCCTTGGAGGTCTTAAATTCTTAGCCCCTCTCAGGAACTGTCTTAAAAGAGGGTGAGAGAATAAAGGAGGATCAGTGTTGTATTCTGCAGAAATGGCTGAGGCATGGATTTTGATGGAGGAGAACGAAAGTCCACTGCTTAGTAGTTCAGCCAAATATTGTAGTATTTGAGGCAAATTCAGTTTTCCAGGGTTCTGGCCCTTTTTCTCATTCCAGACACAAAAACGTTTCCATTTTGCGGAGTAAGCTTTTCTAGTTGATGGCCTTCTGGCCTCCAAAATGACATCCTGCACTTCCTTGGAGAGTTGGGCCTGCTGTGATGCCAAGGAATCTTCCATGCGGCTAGATTGAGTGTTTTTAGCTGACTGTGAAGAGTTTTGAAGCTGTGCTGAGTCAGAAGAAGAGGCATTAGAGGCAGGGTCCATGGGGAGGAATGAGTCAGGCTCCTCAGGAGTGGGTAACCAGTGTTGCCTTGGCCAGTCCGGAGCAATGAGGATCATCTTTGGTCTGTCTGCTCTGGTCTTCAACAGGACTTTGGGCAGCAGAGGAAGAGGCGGGAAGGCATAAACTGTCATTGATGTCCAGCTGAAAGAGAGAACGTCCACTCTCCAGGCCTTTGGGTGGAAGGTCCTCGAGCAGAATTTTGTCAATTGATGATTTTTGTGGGAGGCAGAGAGATCTATGTCTGGCCTTTCCCATTCTTGGATTATTTCTGTAAAAACTTTTGGATGCAACATCCATTCGTGTGGATCTGTCATATTTCTGCTTAGGTTGTCTGCCAGCGTGTTTTCCTTGCCTGGCAAGCACTGTGCTTGTAGTTCCATTTGTAAGTCCATGGCCATGTTCCAAAGTGATATGGCCAGTCTGCATAGGGGATAGGAATGTGTTCCTCCCTGCTTGTTTATGTACCACATAACTGTGGTGCTGTCCGTTCTTATCAATAGTTGACCTGGTTGTAGAAAGTCCTTGAAAGCTATAACAACATTTATTACTGCTAGCATTTCTTTTTGATTGATGTGAAGGTGCTTTTCTTTTTGGGACCATTTGCCCTGAATACACCGGTCTGTCATGTGCGCCCCCCAAGCGTAGTCCGAGGCGTCAGTTGTGATGACTTGATTTGCTTGAGGCTTGTTGAATGGAAGACCTGTGTTTGCTTGACATGCTTGAGCCCACCACAGAAATTCCTTTTGCAGACATGGAAGTAGTGGTATTATTGTTTCCAAACTGTGGCTGTGTTGAGACCATATGTTTTTTTAGGTACCATTGTAGTTTTCTCATATGCAGCTTTGCACATGGGATTAGCAAGATGCCATGAATCCCAGAGCCTGCAGGATTTTACTTGCAGTCAGCCTGGTGCAATTTGCCAGTGTTTTGAAGTATTGAATTAGTTGCCCCTGCTTCTCTGGCGTGAGGTAGGCCATATCTGTGTGTTTGTGTCCAAATTGGCACCCAGGAAAATTATATTTCGAGAGGGTATTAGCCTTGATTTCTCTTTGTTGACTGTGTATCCCAGAGAGTTTAATAACATTATTACATAAGCCAGATGTTTCAGAAGAATGTGCTTGCTGTCCGCTTGGATCAGGCAGTCGTCCAAATAAGGGTATATTTGTATCCCTTGAAGTCTGCAGTAGGCAATTACTGATGCCAGGCATTTCGTGAATACTCTGGGCGCAGTAGATAAGCCAAAGGGCAATGCAGAGAATTGATAATGGGTTGAACCTGCAAGAAATCTGAGGTATCTTCTGCAATTTTGTCTGACTGGGACATGCAGGTATGCCTCCTTGAGGTCCAATGTTACCAGCCAAGACTCCTTGCCCAGCATGGGAAGAAGTTGCTGTAGAGTGAGCATCTTGAATTTTGGTACGAGTAGGAATGTGTTTAGGATGGAAAGGTCCAAAATAGGTCTCCAATCTTTTCCCTTCCTTGGCACCAGAAATAGCCTGGAATAAAAACTTTGACCTTGTTCGTGTGTAGGTACCTCTTGAATAGCTTTCATGTTTATAAGATCTGAAATTTGCTTTTGTGCCTCTGCCCTTTGATTGTGTGGCAGTTTTGGCATGCCTCTCATTTTTGGAAGGGTATGAAAGTGGAATTTGTAGCCTCTGTTTATAATGTCCAGGATCCATTTGTCCTTTGTGACAACATGCCAATTTTGAGAGAATAGTGCCAGCTTTCCTCCTAAGGGGGCTGCCATTTGAGACCTGGTTGGCCTGCAAAGGGGAAGTCATTGGGTTTGCTTTCTGAAAGATTGTGAGTTGTCCTCACCACCTCTTGGTGTAGGAGCTTGCCATTGTCTGCCTCTGTACGATCCTTGTTTTTGTCCTCTGCCCCTCGGGTGCCTGTATCTGCCTCTTTGGGGTCTGTCCGTGGCAGGAAAGGACCAGTTTTTGGAAGGCCAATTTCTACTAAAACGTGGTGGTTGAACCTGCAGAAATTCTTTCACAGTTTGCATTGATTTAGCTTTTTCCTCCATTTTTTTGTAATACTTCCTCAGCATTTGCCCCAAATAGTACATCCTTTTGAAGAGGGGTGTCTAGTAATTTAGCTTTGGCATGATCAGGCAAGGATTGTTCCTTGAGCCAAGCATGCCTGCGTATGACAGAGCCTGTAACAGCAGCTCTACATGAGGCCTCTAGAGCATCAAAACCACATTATAAGGTATGTTTACCCACTTGTTCTGCACTATGCATCAAATCCTGCAACTCCTTCAAGTCTGGTTGTTCAGGTTGTGACATTTTACTTTTCAATTGAGATAACAGAAACTGTTGGTATTTTAGCATATGAAAGTGACAGTTTAAGGCCCTCATGGTTAAGGTAGCCGAGGTATATACCTTTTTTCCCCACCTTTCTAAGGATCTGGAATCTCTCTCAGAAGGCAATGGATTTTTGGCAATGGAAGCCTTAACCCCCTTGGGTCCCTGTGAGATGGTTTCTAGGTCAGCAGCATGGCTTTTGTAAAGAAATTGGTGTGAGTCAGGAACCCTGTAGTACCTGTCAGGCTTAACTGGAGCTGGAGGTAGAGAGTCTGGGTTAAGGCAGGCCTCCGAGTAAACATCATCTAGGCTGTCCAAGACAGGAGGTATAGCCAGAGGCCTGTGCTGGGGTAACAAAAGAAATTCCCTGAGCCTTTTCTTGGAATCTGAATAATCCTGGCCTTCCCAGTGGAAGTGTTCCCTTAAGGTATGCAAAGTTTCCCCAAATGAGAAAGGGATACAGAAGGAATAGACTCCTCTGCATCAGAGTCTTCAAAAGGGGAGTAAGCCTGTTCCTGATCATCAGAGTGTTCTGAAATAATGGATCCCTGATCAGAGGAGGGGGAATCTTCCTCCACTCTGGGCCTTTCGTCCGGAGGTGGCAGAGAACCTCTGATTAGAGTAATTAAATCCTCAGCCATTTTAAGCATCTGTCTCTTAGGCATGGGGCCTGAAGATGGGCCCTGTGTAACTGGTCTCTTAGGGTGCATGGTTGCTTTAGACTTGGTGAAAGCCTTGATGGAGAAAGAAGAAGGTCTGAAGACACCTTGAGTGGTGGTGGACTTGTCCACATTCTGTGTTTCAATGCCAAGAGTGGCTTCGGTATCTGTAGTTGGTGTGTGGGCCGAGGAGCCTGCGACCTCGGGTGAAGGAGACACCGCCAAAGAAGTGTCGTCGGTAGTCAGGGGCTGCGTAGGCGCCTCACTGAGAACCGGACCACGTGTAGTCGGCTTTGGCGTGGTGTCGGTAGAGGCCGCAGACCTCGAGTGTCGGTCCTTGTCTTTGCGTTTTTTAGACAAAACCAGTGTCGGAGTATCCGACGACATGGTATAGTTAAAAGCTTTCCCAAAAAAATGCTGGGTGAACTCCACCCGACGCTTAATAGTGCGTTTGTTGAATGTAGCACAACAGTGACAGACTGAGACGTCGTGGTCTGGGCCTAAACAAGGTATACAGAGGGAATGGAAATCCTTATGCGGTATTTGCTTCCCACAAGAAATACAATTATTAACTTTGTCTGACATCGGTCTGAGGCAAGAAAAGTTTCCCCAACGGGGTACTTAGCTTTTAATACGACTTCGGTTTTCCAAATTTTTCGTAATCTCTGGAGCTGGCCGACCGGCACTTGCGAACTGCTTCTGCTTCGGGCACCGCGCGGCAAGAAAGACTGAAGAACATGGTGTCGGCTGGTTCTTTTATACTCCTGTAGCACTGACGTCAGGGAAGAAGCGACGACAACCGACACCGGACCTAGACTTTGGAATTCAGCTGACCGAGGACCCGCCTGACGGCAGGAGAACCCATCTGTTATGAATGCAGCTGTATGCACGATGAACATCTGTACTATGGTTCTTCGTGTTTCACTGTTGCAGTTATGACATTTGGGCTTGATTCCCAAAGCTAAGGAAGGGTGGAGGTAGTTAAAGAGCATTTGGGCTAGCAATCAGGCCCTGTAAGACTGCTGTGGCAAATCCAGCTCTGGATTTAGAAAAAAATAGGAAGTGGTAATGCTTGGTGAAAGTATGTACAGAGCTCTAGGTTGCAGTTTCCAGGATGTCCCTGGTAGGGACTCCTCTGAGAAATGCAGTAGAGGTAGATGCAGCCCTGGTGGAATGTGTTCTTATCCTCTGTGCGGTAGGTTTTCCACGGTATTTGTAGCAGAAATGGATGCAATGTGCTATCCATTTGGAAATGGTTTGCTCTGAAATGCCCTTCCCCTCTGCCCCTGCAGCAAAGCTGACTAGCAGTTTGTCAGATTTTCTGAGAGGCTTAGTCCTGTCCAAATAGAATCTAAGCCGTCTGCACGTCCAGGGAATGCAGTATCCTTTCCCCTTTATTCTGGGGATTGGGGGAAAAAGTAGGCAAATGAATGGACTGGTTCAGAGCCACACTAGATACCACCTTTAACATAAAGGACGAATTAGTCCTGAGGGGAACCCTGTCCGCATGGAAGATAATGAAGGGTTCCACTGCCATAAGGGCCTGCAATTCAGGCACTCTTCTTGCAGAAGTGATGGCTAGAAGGAAAGCTGTTTTCCAAGAAAAGGGGAAGAGTAAGTTTTTCCAACACAAAGTTTAGGTCCCAGGCTGGAATGGGAGCTCTCCCTCTTGTTTTAGCAGTGGATGAGAGAAGAAGGGTGGCTCAGTATTATAATGTGCTGATGGCCGAGGCATGAATCTTAACTGACGAGAAAGCTAGGCCCTTGTGGAGCATGTCTGTTAAGCAATCGAGAATATGAGGTAAGCTGGGCACCGTTGTGCCCATCCCTGGAGACTGGCTCCAAGAACAGTATCTTTTCCACTTTTCTGAATAGTATTTTCCAGTACTAGGCCTCCTTGCCTGAAGAATGACATCCAGCACCTGCTTACTGAGGGTTACTAGGTGAGCTCAGGGGATTAGCCACAATGCAAGGTTCAGGGTTTGAAGCTGAGGGTGCAGAATTTGGCCTGCGGGTCTGAGGCAGCTGCCATGGTTGTAGCACTGTCAGACTGTGCAAAAGGGGGTACCACTGCTGGCGTGGCCAGTCCGGTGCAATCAGAACTGTCCTTGGCTTGTCCTGTTTGATCTTTAGCAGGACCTTTGAGAGTAGAGGCAGAGGGGGGGGGGGGCATATACTGAGAGGCCTTCCAGGTACAGGACAGGGCATCCACTTTCCAAGCTTGACTGTGGGGAGTTCTGGTGCAGTATTTTTTCAATTGGTAGTTCAGAGGAAAGGCAAACAGGTCTACCTCTGGAGTCCCCCATTTGTCCCTCAAGCCCTTGAATATTTTGGGTTCCAGTTTCCATTTACGTGGGTCCATGAGATTTCTACTTAAGTCGTCTGCCAGTGAATTTAGTTTGCCTGGCAGGAATCTAGCAAGTAGGCTTGCTCAAGGCTGTGTTCCACAGAGCCATGGCTAGTCTGCAGAGTGGGTAGGAATGGGTCTCCCCCCTTGCTTGTTTATGTACCACATAACTGTGGTGTTGTCTGTCTTTACCAATAGTTGTCCTGGAAGAATAAGGTCTTTGAAGGCTGTCAGAGCATTCTGTACAGCTAACATTTCTTTTTGACTGATATGCACATGCATCTGTATTGGGTTCCTTTTGCCCTGAATGCACTGCCCTGCCATGTGAGCCCCCCATGCATAGTCTGATGGGTCTGTTGTTAGGGTTTGGGAGGCAGGGGGTTGAGTGAAAGGGAGTCCCTTGTTGTGGTTGCAGGCCTCTGCCCACCAAAGGAACTCTGCCCTTAGGCAAGGGATAATAGGAATCATTGTTTCCAGGTCCTGGGAATGTTGACATCATAGACATTTTAGATACCACTTAAGTTTCCTCATATGCAGTCTTGCATATGGAATGAAAAGAATGCAAGAAGCCATGAACCCCAGGGCTTGCAGGATTTACCTTGCAGATAGAGTTTTTGTGGCCAGCAGGTTGAAGTAAGTTGTCAAATAAACTTGTTTCTCTGGAGTGAGAAATGCCATCTGGGAAGTTGTGCTCAAGCTTGCTCCCAGGAATACAATCTGTTAGCATGGTAATAGGTGTTTTCTTCTCGTTTATGGTGTACCCCAGTGAAGTTGGAAGTCTCTCTACAAATGCCAGGTGTTGGAATAGCAAGTCCTGACTCTCTGCCTGAATCAGGCAATCGTCCAAATATGGGTAAATCTGAATATTTCTCTGCCTGCCAAATGCAATGGCTGGGGCTAGGTACTTTGTGAATACTCTTGGTGCAGTAGATAAGCCAAAGGGAAGTGCAGAGAACTGATAGTGCATGGAGCCCGTCCTGAAGCGTAGGTATTTCCTGAAAGATTGCCTTATTGGGATGTGCAGATAAGCTTCTTTTAAGTCTAGGCTTGCCAGGCCATCCTTGGCTAGCATCGGAAGAAGCTGTTAAAAAGTTAGCATTTTGAATTTTGGAAACATCAGA
This sequence comes from Protopterus annectens, assembly GCF_019279795.1. Classification (NCBI taxonomy): domain Eukaryota; kingdom Metazoa; phylum Chordata; order Ceratodontiformes; family Protopteridae; genus Protopterus; species Protopterus annectens. Next base: position 61,498,399 of record NC_056747.1, read on the forward strand.
AAGGTATTAAGGAATGACAGGTCCAGGATAGGACGCCAGGAGTTTTCTTTTCTGGGAACCAGGAACAGTCTTGAATAGAAATCTCGTCCCCTTTGTTCTGCTGGGACAGATTGAACAGCCTTGATGCTGAGGAGAGAGAAAGCTTGTTTTTGGGCATCCACCCACTGGCTTGGGGGAATGTCTGGCCATCCAGTTGGAGCTAGGAGAGAGTGGAAGTGGAATCTGCATCCTAGGGAAACTGTTTAAACCCATTTGTCTTGGGTAATGAATTCCCGTTTATGCATGCAGGGCGAGCTTTTCTTCTAAAGGTGGAAGTAGTTGAGCAAGGCTTGGAAGAGTTAAGAATAAGTCATTGTGCAATTTTTCCTCAGAGGGTGGCTTACTTCTCCCTGCTTTGGAAGTGGGAGCCCCCCACTGCTTAGATCTGTGCATAGCCTGACAGTCTTGGTGGTCTGCTGCTCCTGGGTTTGGACTGAGAAGGCCTGGAAGGGACCAGTTCTTTGACGGCCAGCGCCTACTGAATCTAGGTGGCTGTACATGTAAGAAATCTTTAACAGTGTGCATAAATTAAGCTGTTTCCTCCATTCTTTTGAGGACTTCTGCTGTTACCAAAAAGGCGCTCTTGGTTTAACGGTGTATCCAGTAATTTAGCTTTAACATGGATCTGGCAAGTTTTGTTCCTTAAGCCAAGAATGCTTTCAAAGTACAGACCCAGTGATAGCAGCACTGCAAGATGCTTCTAAAGCATCAAAACCACATTGCAAAGTATGTTTACCTACCTGGTTAGCAGAATGCATTAACTCTTGTAAATCTTTGTTTTCAGCACAGTCAGGAATCAACATTATTTTCTGTTTAATTAGTCCCATAATATGTTGCTGATATTTTAACATATGAAACTGGCAATTTAAAGTCCTAATGGCCAGAGCAGCAGAGGTATATACCTTCTTACCCAATCTGTCTAAAGCCCTAGAATCGCTGTCAGAAGGGGAAGGAGTTTTGGCAGTAGTACCCTTAATGCTTTTAGATCCTTGAGAATTGGTCTCTGGATCCGCAGTAGGATTCCTGAAGAGGAATTTGTGAGAGTCAGGTACTCTATAGTACATGTCAGGTTTCCTGGGAGTTGGAGGCAAAGTGTCTGGGGTAAGGCTGGATTCCAAGAAAACATCATCTACAATCTCCAGAACAGGAGGGATAGCTAGAGGCCTGTGCTGAGGCAGGTTTAAGAATTCCCAAGTCTCTTTTTGGACTGTGAATAGTCCTGGCTTTCCCAGTGGAAATGGTCCCCTAAGAGTATATAAGGTTTCACCAAAAGAAAAATCCTCTGGAAAGAAAGCAGAGGGAATGGAATCCTCTGCATCAGAATCCTCATAAGAAGATAAGGGGTAAATCCTGGTAGTCAGAAGGAAGAGAGGGAAAAATCAGTTCTAGGTCTCTTAGAGGGGGAAGGCTGGCTTCCCCTAATTACGGTAATAAGGTCTTCAGCCATTCTAATTATTTGTTTTTGAGGCATGTGGGCCTGAGAATGCTCTTTGGTCGTCGGTTTTCTAGGCATAGTGCGAGATTTAGGCCGGAGGAATTCGGTATTTTTAGCTAGAAATTAAGTCTGTTTAATATGAAAATCCGTAGGCCTGAATACACCCTCAGAAGCCGGTGCCTGCACAGCAGCTCCGCACCCATCCAAGGTAGAGACATCCACAGGTTCCATAGTTGAGGAAGCATCTCGTGGCACACCAGACTCCGAATGGGTCTCAGCAGAGGCCTGCGAATCTGTAGAAGTGGGTATCAGGGGCTGCGTAAGCACCTCACTGAGTCCGGGCGGACTGGTGACTAGTTTAATTGAAGCATCGTCTGCAGTTTTGAAGCTATGCGGTCTGTCTCCGTCTTTATCCTTACGTTTTTTTTCAGAAGATTGGTAGTCGGATGGCTTAACGAAGCCATTTCGGAGCATGGAGATCGAGAACGAAAGTATTTAGCTACAAAAATAGCCCAATGACGAATAGTTTGGGCGTTGAACAGGGCATAAAACTGACAGCGGGGGGCGTCGTGGCCTGGGCCTATACAGGTTGACGCAGTAAAAATGAAAATCTCTATAAGGTATTTGCTTTCCACAGACAAGACAATTATTAATTTTTTCTGACATCGGTTAGAGCAAGAAAAAAAGGATCCCTAACGGGGTACTTATCTTTCTGAAGACTTCAAGTCTGAAACTCGAAAACGAAAATTTCAGGAGTCGGCCGACTGGCACTTGTGAACTGCTTCTGCTTCAGGAAACAGACGACAAGAAAGACTGATGTAATGGCGTTAGCTGCATGTTTTACACCCCTGACGACCTGACGTCATGGAAGAAGCAACAGCATCCGATGCAGAAATCTCAAAACTCTGGTATTCAGGCCGGCTGAGGGCTACCTCCAGGCAGATAACCCTTATGTAATAACTGCAACAGTGAAACACGAACAACATCTGGTTCTAAGGTTCCTCAGGAGACTAATTCCTGCAGGATGGGAGGAAGTAGAGGGAGTTGATTTTTGGGAGGGGAAAGGAATCCTTACTGATGCAGGTTTTTCTTTCCAGGAAAAAAAGTATCCTTTATGGATGATGCAAGGAACCCACCAATCTGTAGTGATGGTTTTCCAAAAAGGGAGGCACTGGGTAAGGCAGAAAGACAGGGGCACTTGGGCAAGGCAGTCATGGAGAGGAGGGCCCCCCTCTTTCTAGAAAGGGCTGCTTGTTGGGGGGCTGCGTTTGAGGGGGTCTGGGACTCCCCTAAGTGGTCTAGCAGTAGAGGGGCGAGATGTGGAAGTAGCCCTTCTAACAAAGGATGTTTTGGCTGGGTAGTTCCTGTAATATCTGGGCACTGGGGACACCAGGAAGTGCTTAATGTCCTGCAGTTCCTTACAAGTTTTTAAAAGGTTCTGCAGCATTTTTGCCAAAATAGAAGGTTGTTATCCAAAAGAGCATCCATTATCTTGGCTTTAAAATCATCTAGCAGAGGTTGTAGTCTGAGCCAGGAGTATCTGCGCAAGGTGGATGCAGTGGCAGCAGACCTGGCAAAGAACAGTTGTGTACTTTTACCATAAATGTACATGTTTGAGTGTATTCACTGCTGCAGTCATCACATTTGGGTTATCTGCTTGCAGTAGCCCTCAGTCGGCCTGATTAAAATCTTGGGTCCTGCGTCCGTTGCTGTCCCATCTTCCATGATGTCAGCAGATGCAATTACATCAGTTTTTCTTGCCCCAGATGTCAGGTGCCCCCATAATGGGAAGCTATATATATATATATATATATATATATATATATATATATATATATATATATATATATATATATATATATGTGGTTACACCTCCAACAAAAAAGCAAATACACCAAAAAGCTTTAAACAGTAAGTAAGAACAGAAGTCTAGCCAATAGAGGTCAGGGAGGGTAACTAGGACTGCAACAGTGAATACACTCGAACATCTACATTTATGGTAAGTGTACACAACTGTACTATGTTCTTCTGTTTCACTGCTGCAGTCATCACATTTGGGTAGATTCCCAAAGCTAAGGATGGGAGGAGGAAAGTAGATAGCATTAGGACCAACTATAAGGCCCTGCAAGACTGCAGTGGCAAAGCCAACCCTTGATTTAGAGAAAATTGGCAAATGGCAATGCTTGGTGAAAGTATGTACAGAACTCCAGGTAGCAGCAACTAGGATGTCCCTGGTAGGGACACCTCTGAATATGGCTGTAGACGTAGATGCAGCTCTGGTAGAATGTGGTCTAATCCCCTGTGGGGTAGGCTTTCCATGGTGCTTATAGCAGGAATGAATGCAATGGCCTAATTAGAAATGGTTTGCTTTGAAATGGCCTTCCCCTCTGCCCCTGCAGCAAATGCAACCAGCAGCTGTTCAGATTTCCTGAGAGGTTTAGTCCTGTCTAAATAAAGTAAGTTGTCGGTGCACATCTAAGGAGTGCATAATTCTCTCCCCTTTGTTCTGTGGATTAGAAAAGAAGGTTGGCAAATGAATGGACTGATTAAGGGCCACCACTGGAAACCACCTTGGGTATGAAGGAGGGATTGGTACTGAGGGACACCCTATCCGCATGAAAAATGACGAAAAACTCTACTGCCACGAAGGCCTGTAATTCAGACACACTTCTAGCTGAAGTGATGTCTAAAAGGAAGGCCGTTTTCCAAGAAGAGTTTCAACTCTGCATTTGCAGCTGGCTCAAAAGGAGGTAGAGTGAGTTTTTCCAATACAAAGTTAAGGTCCCAGACTGGGGTAGGAGCTCTCCTGGGTGGTCTTGAGTTTTTGGTCCCTCTGAGGATCTGCTTCAGCAGTGGATGAGAGAAGAGGGGTGGTTCTGTGTTGTAATGAGCTGAAATGGCTGAGGCATGAATTTTGATGGAGGAAAAGGAAAGGCCCTTGGCAACATCTCAGTTAAATATTGAAGAATCCAAGGTAAATTGGGCGCTGCTGTGTCCATCCCCCAAGTTTGGTACCAGGAACAGAATCTTTTCCATTTTTCAGCGTAGGATTTTCTAGTACTAGGCCTCCTTGCCTACAAAATAACATCCAACACTTGCTTACTGAGGAATGGTAATGGTGAGATCAGGTATTTAGCCAGGCTGCCAGGTTCAGGGTTTGAAATTGTGGGTGCAGAATCTGGCCATCCTGCTGTGACAGCAGGACAGGGGTATGAGACAGATGCCATGGTGCTAGCAGTGACACTGAGCAAAAGGGGGTACCAGTGTTGGCGTGGCCAGTCTGGTGCAATCAGTATCGTCCTTGGTTTGTCCTGTTTGATCTTTAGTAGTACCTTGGAAAGAAGAGGCAGAGGGGGAAAGGCATAAACTGATAGTTTTTTCCAGGTGAAGGACATGGCATCCACTTTCCAAGCTTGTTTGTGGGGACTCCTTGTGCAGAATACTTTCAACTGGTAGCTCTGGGGGGAGGCAAACCAGTCTATATCTGGGCTCCCCAATTTTTTTCTCAACATGTAGACCATCTTTGGTTCCAGCTTCCACTCGTGTGGGTCCATGAGATTTCTGCTTAGATCGTCTGCCAGTGTGTTTAGATTTCCTGGCAGGAACTGAGCCTGCAGGTGCACTAGGCAGCTCAAGGCTGTGTTCCAAAGAGCCATGGCTAGTGTGCAGAGAGGGTATGAGTGGGATCTCCCCTGATTGTTTATGTACCACATAATGGTGGTTGTCCGTCTTTACCATTAATTGTCCTGGAAGGATGTGGTCCTTGAAGGCTGTCAGAGCATACTGTACAGCTAACATTTCTTTCTGATTGATGTGCAGGTGCATTTGACTCTGGTTCCATTTGCCCTGAATGCACTTCCCTGCCAAGTGAGCCCCCCCCATGCATAGTCTAATGCGTCTGTTGTTAGGGTGTGGGCAGCAGGGGGGGGTAGAGTGAATGGCAGTCCCTTGTTTTGGTGACAAGCGTCTGCCCACCAAAGGAACTCTATCTGTAGACAAAGTATGATAGGAATCATTGCTTCTAGATCCTGAGAATGTGGACACCATAGGCTTTTTAGAAACCAGTGTCGTTTCCTCATATGCAGTCTTGCATATGGAACTAGCAGAATGCAGGAGGCCATGAACCCCAGGGCTTGCAGTATTTTCCTTGCAGATAGCTAGGTCTTTGTGGCCAGTAGTTTGAAGGAGACTGTCAAACTTGTTTTTCTAGCGTTAGAAAAGCCATCTGGGAAGATCTGTTCAAGCTTGCTCCCAGGAATACAATTTGCTGACAGGGTACAAGATATGATTTTTTTTTTATAGCGTACCCCAGGGAAGTCAACAATTTCTGTACAAACGCCAGATGATTCAATAGCATGTCCTGGTTTTCTGCCTGAATTAGATAATTGTCCAGGTATGGATGTATTTGGATATTTCTTTGCCTGTAAAATGCAATGACTGGAGCTTGGCACTTTGTAAATACCCTGGGCGCAGTAGATAAGTCAAAGGGCAGTGCAGAGAACTGATAGTGCATGTATCCTGAAGCGTAGGTATCTTCTGCAGGATTCCCTTATTGGGATGTGCAGGTAGGCTTCCTTTAAATCCAGTGTTGCTAGCCAGGCATCTTTGCCTAGCACAGGAAGCAGGTGGTGAAGAGTTAAATCTTGAATTTTGGAATCATCAAAAATGTGTTTAGGATAGACAGGTCAAGTACAGGATGACAGGAGTTGTCTTTTCTGGGTACCAGGAAAAGTCTTGAGTAGAAACCTTGTCCTTGTTCCTCTTCTGACACAGGATGAATAGCCCTTATGCTTAAGAGAGCAAGAATTTGGTTTTGAGCCTCCACCCACTGATTTGGGATTAGGTCTGGCCAACCATTTGGGGTTAAGGAGTGAAAAGTGGAATCTGTATCCTTGGTAAACTATATTTAAAACCCATTTGTCCTGGGTAATGAGTTCCCAATTTTTTGCCTGCCGGGTAATCTTTCCGCAGGGCTTGGAAGATTTAAAGTTAAGTCATTGAGACAGTTTATCATAGTACTTTGGGACTGAAGCCTGGACTGAAAACACCTGGAAGAGGCAGGAAATGACCAATTTTTAGAGGCCCAATGCCTACTAAATCTGGAAGGCTGTACTTGCAGGGAATCTTTAACAGTTTGCATAAATTTAGCTTTTTCCTCCATCTTTTTAAGTACTGCTTTGTTGCCAAACAGGCGGTCTGGGTTTAAAGGGAGCGTCCAGCAATTTAGCTTTAACATGATCTGGCAAAGATTGCTCCTTAAGCCAAGCATGCCTTCTAAGTAGAGACCCAGTGACAACAGCCCTGCAAGATGCCTCTAGTGAATCAAAACCACATTACAAAGTATGTTTTCCAACTTGTTCAGCAGAATGCATTAAATCCTGTAAATCTCTATTTTCTGCACAGTCAGGAATCAGCATCAATTTCTGTTTAAGCAATCCAATAATATGCTGCTGATACTTCAACATATGAAACCGGCAGTTTAAGACCCTACTGGCCAAGGCTGCAAGTGTATACCTTCTTACCCCATCTATCCAGCGCCCTGGAATCTCTATCAGAGGGGGTAGGATTTTTGGCAGTAGTAGCTTTAATGCCCTTGGGTCCCTGTGAAATGGTCTCAGGATCTGCAGTACGTTTTTTAAAAAGGAACTTGTGAGAGTCAGGGACCCTGTAATATCTATCAGGTTTTCTGGGGCCAAGCTAGATTCCGAAAAGGCATCAACAATGTCCAGTACAGGGGTGATAGCTAAAGGCCTGTGTTGGGGCAGGAGTAAGAAATCCCCAAGCCTCTTTTTAGAGTCGGAGTAATCCTGGCTTTCCCAGCGGAAATGCTCCCCAATAGTATGTAAGGTTTTATCAAAAGAGAAATCCTCTGGAGGGTAAGGAGAAGGAATAGAATCATCTGCATCGAAATTCTCATAGGTAGATGAGGGTAAATCCTGGCCATCAGAGGAAACAGAAATTTCAGAATCCTGATCAGAAGAATCATAAGCAAACTCATTCCTATGTCTCTTGGAGGGGGAAGGCTGGCTTCCCCTGATTAAAGCAATAAGTTCTTCAGCCATTCTTATTTGTTTTTTAGGCATAGAGGCCTGACCATGTGGTCTGGACGTCGGTTTTCTAGGCATGGATCGAGTTTTAGGCCTTGAAGAAGAAGATGGTGTTGGTTTAATATGCAAGTCAGTAGGCCTGAATACACCCTCAAAAGCCGGTGCCTGAACAGCGGATCTGGACCCATCCAAGGTAGAGACATCTGCAGGTTCCACAGTTGAAGCATCTTGCAGCATACCGGACTCTGAATGGGTCTCAGTAGAGGCCTGCGAACCTGAAGTAGTGGGTATCAGGGGCTGCAAAAGCGCCTGAGTACTTTGGACCTATGTGGTCTGTCTCTGAGTTTTTTCGGGATGTTGGTAATCGGGTGGCTTACCGAAGCCATATCTGGATAACTGGAACAGAGTACCAAAATATTTAGAAGCTTAAATATACAGACTATGAATAATTTGTTGTTTAAATAAGGCACAAAACTGACAAAGGTACGTCGTGGTCAGGGCCTAGGCAAGGAATGCAGTACGAATGAAAATCTTTATGAGGTATTTGCTTTCCACAAGGAATACAATTATTGACTTTTACTGACATCGGTTTAGAGAAAGAAAGAAGGTTCCCCAACGGGGTACTTAGCTTAGTTGAAGACTTTGGTTCTGAAACATGAAAACAAAAATTTCAGGAGTCGGCCGACCAGAACTTGCGAACTGCTTCTGCTTCGGGCACTGCACGGCAAGAAAGACTGATGTAATGGCGTCGGCTGCATGCTTTATACCCCTGACTACCTGACATCATGGAAGATGGGACAGCAACTGACGCAAGACCCAAGACTTTGTTAATCAGGCCGACTGAGGGCTACTGCAAGTGAATAACCCAAATGTGATGACTGCAACAGTGAAACACAAACATTTGCTTCTGCAGTATCACAGCTGCAGTGGATAGAACGTCTGGCTACTTGGGTGGCCAGGAACAATTTGGAGGAAATGTCAGATTTGGCTGGACAGCCCTGGGTGGTAGCCAACAAGGTGGAGGCCTGACAGACTATTTTATTTTACATTTGTTAACCGGGGGTGTCTGAGCCGAAAAGGCCCTTTTTCAGCAGAGGCCCGGGGAGAAAAGCTCCACAAAGAAAAATTACAGATAGACTTAGACATGATCAGTATACACAAATTACGAGAGACATGTTTTTATAGTGGTATGCGGCACATCAACAGTTACAGTGGAGAGAACAAACAAAAAAATATTACTTTAAAAATAAAGGTAATTAATAGATTTGTGGTGTACAGCTGAAATTTGGAACACAGGTAAAATACATACATAGTACACAGGTACAGTACATAGGTTGGTACTAGGCTATCAGCCCTAGGGCCTATACAAGCCTAGCCATAACAATTCCCCGGCTATTTCTTCCCACATTATTTACTTTCCTGGACCCCTGTCTAGCAGGGCGACTGACGTGATCCCTGGGGTGAATTTCCTTTCTCCCATCCAATCGTCAAGGTTCCTCTTGAAGAGGTCCAAAGAGGCACTCTGCTTGACATGTATGGGCAATCTATTCCACAGTCTGGGGAGTCTCTGGGTCAGGAACCTATCCCTCCAGCATGTTTTGTTTATTGTGATGACAAGGTTTAGATCCCTGGAGCGTGCAGCTCTGAGGGATTGGGATTTCTTTAAGTGTAGCATGTCCAACAGCTCTGGGTTTGACATGGCCTTGTATGTTAAGCAGAGATCGCCTCTGAGCAGACTATATGCGACAGAGTATAGCTGGAGTTTTTTAAGGCGGTCAGCGTAGGGCATCTGCTTTAGGCCTGTGATTCTTTTAGTGAGGTATTTCTGAGGCCTTTCCAGTTGTTGCAGATGTCTTGAGAGGTACATACCAAATGGGGCGTTGTATTCTATAATGGGTCTAATGAGGGATGAGTACAGTGGGACAATGACCTCCTTTTTTCTGGATGAAAAGCCCTTTGTGATGGTGTGCCACATAGAAGGATTTCCTGACTGTTGTGGCGATGTGGTTATCAAAGGTGAGAACACTGCCCACCTGTGTCCCCAAGTCTCTTATCACACTTTCTGTTTAGTGTACTGCCACCTATATGATAATTCATGGATACATGTTTTTTCCCAAAGGGGATAACAATACATTTCTTGGCATTGAGCTTGAGCCCATGGCTCTGGCACCAAGCATCTGTTTCTGTAAGGTCCTTTTGTAGAGTATCCACATCATTTGGGGATTCAATAATGGCTCCCAGTTTGCAGTCATCTGAAAACTTTGTTAGTCAGAGTCCCTTAGTGTTGACCTGTACTTCAGAGAAGTAGATGCCAAACAAGAGCGACCCCAGGACTGAACCCTGAGGTACTCCACTTGTCTGGAGCTGGATTTGGAGTCAGCTACTTTTACAGTGTGGGTTCTATCAGTAAGCCATTTAGCAACCCATTGGGTGACATAGGGATTAATGCCCAACTTAGTAAGTTTATCTAGGATTCCAGAGTGGGGAATGGTGTCAAAGGCCTTGACAAGGTCTAGATAGGCTGTGTGGACCACCTTACCCTTGTCCATGGCTCTGGAGACTGATTCAAAGAAGTCAATCTGGTTCAGGAGACCAGATCAGCCCTTCACAAACCCAAACTGGGTGGGGTCCAGTGTTTGAAGGTTGCCAATGTCTGTTTATAAGTTCCATGATAATACGCTCCATGGCCTTGCAGATAAGGCTTGTCAGACTGATGGGACGGTAGTTTCCGGGATCCAAGGTGGACCCTCCCCCCTTGTGGATTGGGATAACTGTAGCTCTGCACCACTCAGTGGGCAAGAAACCTGAGGTGAGGCTATGATTAAACATGACACTTAGGTGAGGTGCCAGTTCATATTGTAGTTCATGTAGTACACAGCCCGGGATGTCATCTGGTCCCATGGATGCTGTATTCTTGGCTTTAGAGAGTGCGTTTTGTACCTGCGTGGCCGTTATTACTGGAATTTGGCAATCTTCCGGTATTGAGATGGGCCATTTAGGGGGTGAGAGGGGGTGAAGTTGGCACTGAATCGATCTGCCAGGATATTGGCAATATCCTTCGGATCAGTATATTTAATGCCATTCTGTTTTAGCTCAGAGCAGATCTGAGCATTGCCATTTAGATTCTTGACATAGTTATAGAAAGCTTTGTGGTTGTCTTTCGAATCTTTGGCAATTTTATTTTCGTAACTAGCTTTGGAGGATTTTATGAGGCATCTCTGTTTCTTACTGAGGTTAGTAAGGGAGTTTTTTGCATCCTGGGATTTTCCTCTTTTCTGCAAAAGTTTCTTCCTTTTGTTGTAAAGTTTGTTTATGGCAGGGGACCACCAGATTGGCTTCTTTTTTTGGATGAGAGCATTTTGGTTCTATTTGGGATGGCACGATTCATGCAGGAGTGGATGTGCTCGTACAGTGCCTTAGTGTAGGATTCAGCAGTTAACTTTCAGTTCCCGTTTGCATGGGTGTCAGGAAGTTTGTCACTTCTGACTTGAGTAGCATGAAGTTGGCTTTGGAGAAGTTTTTTGTGGTGGTTTCTTTACTGGGGGGTGGGGGTGGTATGTGGATGTTAAGGGTGATTAGTTTATAGTCAGACCTGAATAACGAGGGGGTGACCATAGGTATGGAGCATTGATTTCCCATGTTGGTAATGACCAGGTCTAGGATATTGGAGCCCCTGGTGGGACTATGGATTAGTTGATCCAGGGCGTTGGAATTTATGAATTCCAAGAACCGTTGCGCAAAGGTGTTGGGACATGAGTAGTTTTCCCAGTTAATGGCAGGGTAGTTAAAATCACCCAGTATTAGGGTGTTTGGTTTTATCTTAATATTTTCCAGTATGTTAAGAAAGGTGTAGTGAGAATCTTGGGGTATGGTGGGGGATCTGTAGCAAGCTACAATTTGGATTGCAGTCTTACCTAGTGTTAGTTGCACTTGGAGAATTTCAGACACATTGTGTTGGCCAACTAGCCTGGTGGTGTGAGTATCCTTGGTGAATATTGACACTCCTCCACCTTTAGTGTTTCGGTCCTGGTTTGGTGGCCGAAAAGTGTGGTAAGAGTTGTAGCCTGGTATTGCAGGGGTGCTCTCTGGAGCCTTGAACTAGGTCTCAGTTACTGCACAGATATCGATGTTCTCCATTTTTAGGAGTGCCTCGAGAGAGTGCATTTTGAGGTTTAGACTTCTAGCATTGAGTAGCATTACCTTCAGATTTTGCATGCTTGTACCCGTTACGGTGGTGGTTTTGTCCTTTGAAGTTTGTCCAAAAAAGGCACTATAGGGGTGGCAAGAGCCTTAGCCAGTAACCTGAATTCCAAGGGCGACAGGTGCAGACCATCTCTGGCAAAGCATCGTGGTCTGTCAATCACGTCATCCCAGGCAGATACTGGATCCCCTTTGAATGACACCATAAGCTTAGCCAATTGTTGAAGTCAATCATTTTATCCTTATACTGTGGTATCATTCTGAGCGAAGGCAGGATGCTACTCAGGGCTAGGGTCATACCTGCCTGGGCCACATGATCCAAGAGCTCTTCCATGTCTCTTTTCATGTAGTCCGGGGAGGTACGTCTCAAGTCATTCACTCCAACATGGACAATGACAGAGTCATATTTGTACTTGTTGTGGAGTGACTTGAGTGCATGCATTATGTGGCGGATCCTGGCACCCGACAGGCAGCTGACTAATTTTCTCCTTATTCAACCTGGTGAGAGGGACATCAGTGTGCCGGACTAGAGAGTCACCTATGACTAAAGTGTTGGGTACATTGTCTTACCTTAGGGGCTGTTGCTGGGTGGCACACTGGTGTTGTGAAATATGTGACACATTGGTTGTGGTTGGTGTTTGTTTGCCTTTCGGCTTCAGAGGTCTTTGTTGCTTGGGCAGGTTACAGTTAAGGGCCTCTGCATATGTGGATTTAGTGTTGCTATATGTGGGTGTTGGTGGTGCGGGTTTAGCAGGGCTATGTGTTGCTTGAGGTGTAGTGTGGGTGTTAACCTTCTCCTCTTGACTGTTTAGCACAATCTTGGGTGGAGAGAGCTTTGCTTCCATTTTGGCTATGTAAATGCATCTCTCACAGGTTGTAGTGTTGGGTGGTAGGAGGAGAGGGTTGTCTGTGTACATGAGGCAATTGCTGCATTGCCCCAATATGCCCGGATTCACCAGGTGAACAGGAGAAATCACCGGAAGCTGACCCTTGGACATGCCTGGTTTGGGGCTTTTTTTTTTTTTTTTTGTAAAGTACAGGAGCTGTTTCCTTAGCAAGGTACTTTGCAATTATAGGCTGTTTAGTGCCTACTATTAATATTAAGCCTGTAGATTAGCCAGTGTTTGTGAGTAAGACTGAAAAAGTACAGTTGTGTACCTACAATAAATGTAGATGTTCGAGTGTATTCACTGTTGCAGTCATTACACTTGGGTTATCCTGCTGGCCAGTCGGCCTGAAGTCCAAAGTCCTGGTCCAGCATCAGTTGCTGTCGCCTCTTCCCTGATGTCAGTGCGCCAGGGGTATAAAAGATGCAGCCGATGCAATTTTCTTCAGATTTTCTTGCCCCAGATGTCAGGTGCCCCCGAAAGCGTAGGCTGTAAAAAAATTATGATCATAAAAACGCATGTACCACATAGGTTATATAGAATAGACAGGTACAGGTAAGTCCTAGCAAAGAAAAAAGGGGGATGGTGGGAGGGTAACCTGGACTGCAACAGTGAATACACTCTAACATCTACATTTATGGTAGGTACACAACTGTACTATGTTCGTGTTTCACTGTTGGTCATTACACTTGGTTGAATCCCAAAGCTGAGGTTGGACGGCTGGGCCTAAATAGAGTTTGGAGTGGCTATGAGGCCCTGCAGAACTGCAGTGGCAAAGCCTGCTCTGGATTTAGAGTAGAGAGGTAAATGGTAGTGCTTTGTAAAAGTGTGCACTGAAGTCCATCTTGCAGCCTCCAAAATATCCTTGGTTGGTACTCCTCCGAGGAAGGCTGCTGAAGTGGCTGCTGCTCTGGTAGAATGTGGCCTAATGCCCTTGGGCACTGATTTGCCGTGCTGTAAATAGCAGAAACGAATGCAGTGGCCTATCCATTTTGAATTAGTCTGTTTTGAAATGGCTTTTCCTTGGGAACCTGCAGCATATGCCACTAAGAGTTGCTCAGTCATTCTGAAGGCTTTAGTCTTGTCCAAGTAAAAGCGTAGCTGTCTGTGAATGTCCAAAGTATGCAGAAGTCTCTCCCCCTTATTCTGTGGGTTTGGATAAAAGGTAGGCAAATGTATGGTTTGGTTAAGAGCCACGCTGGACACTACCTTAGGCATAAATGTCAGGTTTGTCCTTAGAGAAACCCTGTCCTGATGGAAAACAATAAAAGGCTCCACAGCCATTAGGGCCTGTAATTCTGAGACTCTTCTTGCTGAAGTTATTGCTAGGAGAAGAGCGGTTTACCATGACAAGTATTTTATCTCTGCTGTATTTGCAGGCTCAAAAGGAGGCAGTGTGAGTTTTTCCAAGACAAAATTGAGGTCCCATGTAGGTACTGGAGCTCTCCTTGGAGGCCTTATGTTTTTGGCCCCTCTGAGAAACTGTCTTAGCAGTGGATGAGAAAAATTAGGTGGGTCCGTATTATAATGAGCTGAAATGGCAGAGGCATGGATCTTAATTGATGAGAAGGATAGGCCTTTGTCCAGCATCTCAGTTAGGTATTGCAAAATCTGAGGAATATTTGGTTCAAGCGAGTCAATTCCCTGCGCTTGGTTCCAACCACAGAATCTCTTCCATTTTTCTGCATAAGATTTCCTGATTCTGGGCCTCCTGGCCTCCAAAATAACATCCATAACTACTTTAGAGAGAGGTGTGTTCTGAATGATTACATTATCCACCATGCAGCCAGATTTAGGGTTCTGAGTTGGCTGTGCAGGATCTGATTCTTCTGTTGGGTCAGCAAATGAGGTATTAGAGGCAATGTCCAGGCTGGGCCTTGAGACAAGCTCTTTAGGATTGGGTACCAGTGCTGGCGTGGCCAGTCTGGGGCAATCAGTATCATTTTTGGCTTCTCTCGTCTGACCTTTAGGAGTACATTGGAGAGGAGAGGCAGAGGAGGGAAGGCATATACTGTAAGTGCTTTCCAGCTGAATGAAAGGGCGTCCACTTTCCATGCTTGCTTGTGATAAGTCCGAGATCATTTTAAATAGAGTTGCTGGCTACTGAGACTTCTCTGCATACATCAACTGGACATAAGCTGATTTAAGTATATTTTCTGCACTTATTTAAGATTTGAGTGAGTAAATATTGTGTCTCTTGCATTCAGTAAATATTGTGTGCGTCTCTGAATCTCTGCAGTAGTCGTTAGACTGCTGTGAAATTCCTTTAAGTGTTAAATAGCTTGGGGGTTTCTGCTAGCATTAAAATCTGTGTTGGTTACATTTCTAGTAATCATTTTAAATAGAGTTGCTGGCTACTGAGACTTCTCTGCATACATCAACTGGACATAAGCTGATTTAAGTATATTTTCTGCACTTATTTAAGATTTGAGTGAGTAAATATTGTGTCTCTTGCATTCAGTAAATATTGTGTGCGTCTCTGAATCTCTGCAGTAGTTGTTAGACTGCTGTGAAATTCCTTTAAGTGTTAAATAGCTTGGGGGTTTCTGCTAGCATTAAAATCTGTGTTGGTTACATTTCTAGTAATCATTTTAAATAGAGTTGCTGGCTACTGAGACTTCTCTGCATACATCAACTGGACATAAGCTGATTTAAGTATATTTTCTGCACTTATTTAAGATTTGAGTGAGTAAATATTGTGCGTCTTGCATTCAGTAAATATTGTGTCTCTGAATCTCTGCAGTAGTTACCCACCCCCCCTCCCTGTTTCTTGTTGTGGTGTTAATCTTGGGGGGCTTTGGAATTGCCCGCCCCTGCTGTAAATCTCTTTTTGCACACTCCTCCTGGACCCATCTCATTCGCTCACTCAACTGAGTACAGTGAGATCATACTTTGATTTTGGATACTCTTAACAGTCCCATCTCCTCTGCAGTGTACAGAGAGAGCACTTGGGAAGGGCATTCCCCTACAGTATCTTAATCTGCTCTGTTTCCTCCATCTCAAAAATTGCACTTCATCTGCCTTACTGTATTTGTGTTTATTCCTACTTTATTACCTTATTTTGCTTTTGCCTCTTTTAACATTTAAAGTGGAACCTGTGTGTTGAGAGACAGCCTTACAAGACTATCTGCAAATATACAGAGCTGAGTATATTCTTCTGTATTATAGAGCTAAATTGTTGCTTAGATATCTGTTGTCTTACTGTTCTGCAAATATACAGAGATCACTATATATTTTTTTGGTTTTATAATTTGCACTCTGATTCCTCACATCTCTGTTGAAACTGGTTCCCCCCCTCCCTGTTCTTGGTTGTAGATTAAATTTGGTGGCTTTTGCAGTGCCCACCCCACTGTAGATTTGATCTAGGACACTCCCCCCAGTCCCATCTCTTTACCGCATTCTACCTAGTAAACCCTTTTGGCACTTGCTTTTAGTCCTTTTTAATTTAATTACATTTTTTCAAACTGTGTGTGGACTAATATTGCTACATACTCAAGTATGCCAGCTAACACTGCATGTGAATTGTTTTTACTACTGTTTTTGCTACTTTTCTGGAAAAAAAAAAATATCTGCTTTCACTGCATTTGTGTTTCTTCCTACTTTATTTTGCTTTTGCGTCATCTTAAAAGTACTCAATTGTATTTATTACTGCTTGGTGCATCTCATTCTAAAGCCTTTTAGTTTAAGCACTTGGGCTTCAGACCAGTTGTTTTACATTAAGAAAGTTTGTGGTCTGCACTGTGGTGGCAGAACAGGTAGCTTATATCCTTCTAAGTTGGGAACTGCTGAGGGCTCAGTGTCTGTTATTCTAAAAGTGTACTAATTGTGGTTTAAGCACTTGGGCTTCAGGCCAGTTATTTTACATTAGAAGGGTTTGTGGTCTGCACTCTTGTGCGAGGAGAGGCTGGACTCTGCCCTTCTGAGCTGGGAATTTCTGGTTAAAGGCTTATAGTGCCTGCATATTTGAACTGCTTCTTACCGAAATTGGTACACCTTGTTTGCTGTAGCATAGACTAGATCCAGGCCTGCTGAATCTAGCTTTGTATAACTTGAGCACTAATCCAGGCATTCTTTAAAGTATTCAATTGTATTTATTACTGCTTGGTAGTAACTTGATTCAAGTGTAGCTATCATTCTAAGTCTTTTGGATTAAGCACTTGGGCTTCAGACCAGTTGTTTTACATTAGGAAGGTTTGTGGCATGCACTGTGGTGGCAGGACAGGTAGCTTACATCCTTCTAAGTTGGGAACTGCTGACTGAGGGCTCAGTGTCTGTTATTCTAAAAGTATATTAGTTCTGGTTTAAGCACTTGGGCTTCAGGCTAGTTATTTTACATTAAGGTTTGTGGTCTGCACTCTTGTGGGAGGAGAGGCTGGACTCTGCCCTTCTGAGCTGGGAATTTCTGGCTTATAGTGCCTGCATATTTGAACTGTTTCTTATTGAAATTGGTACACCTTGTTTGCTGTAGCATAGACTAGATCCAGGCCTGCTGAATCTAGCTTTGTTTGTATGCTTGTTGTTTGTTTGCTTGTTATTTCCCTGAAACGCTAATTCCACCTAAAACGCGGCTTTTCTGTGCTTCTGCGGATCCCTAGTGACATCTGCATTGCTTACTGTACTTATTTCCTAGTTTCACTTGAAAGAAAGCTACCGTTTGTCGTTTTTGCATTTAGGTTACCTGTAAAACATTGCATTTAAGGTACCCGGCACTTGCCCATTAAAGCAATTATATAAGTCAGCACTAAAAAATTAAAAGCACTACACCCTCACAAACTCCCCTTGAGTACCTTGTTCCCCATTAACCCTTTTTTTCAATTATAAAGGAATTCCCAATACTATTCTAGCATGTCCAAAGGTCAGTTGTCAATCTCCTCTCCGGTCCAGCTGGTGAATCTGGGAATCTTGAGGCAATGTTACAACTGCCTCATGTACACAGACAACCCTCTCCTCCTCCCAACAAATTCCAACACATGTGAGAGATGCAACTATAGCCATACTGGAGGCTAAGCTCTCTCAACTCAGTACTGGCATAACCAGTCAGGAGGAGAAGGAAAACACACACTACAATTCCAGTCTCATATAGATCTACCATGACAGCAAACCAAACACAAACACACAAAAACATACTCGGAGGCTCTAAATAAAAATCTGCCTAAGCAGCAGAGACCTCCAAAGCAGACATCCAAGCAACTGCTACCCCAAAACAAAACATGTACAACACATAGCTCACAAAGCCAGTGTGCCGAACAGTCACAGCCCTTAAGGCTAAACACACCGGACACACTTGTAATAGGTGACTATCGTCAGGCACACTGACGTCCCGCTCACCAGGCTGAACAAGGAGAAGGTCACGGTGAGCTGCCTGTCGGGCGCTAGGATCCGCCACGTAACACAAGCACTCAGGTCACTCCAAGGCAAGTACAAATATGACTCAGTCATTGTCCATGCTGGTGTGAATGACCTGAGACATACCTCCCTGGACTACATGAAGAGAGACATAGAGGAGCTCTCTGAGCATGTAGCCCAGGCCGGTATGACCCTGACCTTGAGTAGCATCTTACCCTCAACCAAGAATGATGCCACAATATGAAGACAAGATGATCAATTTCAACAACTGGCTTAAGTATTGGTGTCATTCAAAGGGGATCCAATGCCTGTCAGCCTGGGATGATGTGCTCGACAAGCCACGATGCTTCGCTAGGGACGGCTTGCACCTGTCACCCCTGGACTTTCGGATATTGGCAAAGGCTCTTGCTAACCCCATAGTGCCTAAGGCTCAAAAGACAAACCCACCTCCATATGTATCACAAGGGATAAGAAACTAAGAGTAATGCTACTCAACGCCACAAGTCTAAACCTCAAGATGCACGCACTCGAAACTCTCCTTAGCATCTGTGCAGTAACAGAAACCTGGTTCAAGGCTCCCGAGAGCACCCCAGCACTACCAGGTTTATACCTCATACCATGCTTTTCGGCCCCAAAACTTGGACCGAACCACAAGGGGGGGGGGGGGGGCATCAATATTCGTCAAAGATACCCACACCTCCAGGTTGGTGGCATAGCACGAAGCATCAGAGACTATCCATGTGCAACTAACAGTGGGTAAAACTGCCTTCCAGTTTATAGCCTGCTACAGACCACCCTCCCAAACCCAGGAAGCCCACTCGGCCTTCCTGAGAACACTGGAAAATATGAAGGTCTCTCCAAACACCATTATATTGGGCGACTTCAACTACCCAAACATAGACTGGAAGCATTACTCTAGCTCCAACACCCTAGCCCAAAGGTTCCTAGAATTTATAAACTCAAATGCTACGGAACAACTTGTTACCACTCCCACAAGAGGGGAAAACATACTGGACCTGATCATCACCAACATGGGGACTCTATGCTCCAGACCAGAAGTGTATCCCTCATTGGTAAGATCAGACCATAAACTAATCTCATTGGATATTCACATCCCGACTCCACCCCCTGCCCTGAAAACCACAGTGAAAAACTTCTCTAATGCAAATTTCACACTCATCAAAACCGAGGTGGAATCCTTCAAAGCCCCCGGGCCTGTGGAAAATACTGCCCATACCGCAGAATCCTTTATAAACGCATTCTATGAACACCTTCAGGAATGCATGGACCATGCAATCCCAAATAAAACCAAGTCCCAATCCTCCAAAGGCAGACGTCCTGTCTGGTGGACCCCAGCCATAAACAAAATATACAATAGGAGGAAGCTACTACATGATAGTGCAAAATCCCAAAAAGGGAAGGCATCTCTGATCAGTATTAGCAAAAAACTACAGGCACTCAAAATCGTCTAAGGCCAGCTTAGAGAGAAAAATTGCACAGGACACTAAGGATAATCACAAGGCTTTCTTTAGTTATGTTAGGAACCTGGGTGGTAATTCCCAGATATGCTCAGAATTAGTCCAAAATGACAAAAACTACACAGAACCCACAGACATTGCCAACATCCTAGCTGACAGGTTCAGAGCAAACTCCCCCCCCCCACCAAAAGGGCAAATATCTATCCCAGCAGAGTGCTGCCCCCCTGACATCTCAGATGCTCAGGTGAGAGCTGCCCTCTCCAAAGCAAAAACACAGCACCACTGGGACCAGACTGTGTCCCGGGCTGCGTCCTACATGAACTCCAAGAAGAGCTAAAACCAAACTTAAAACTACTGTTCGATCTCAGCCTTTCTACAGGATATGTACCCAAAGAGTGGCATACAGCAACAGTGTCCCTCTCCACAAAGGTGGTGCCTCAACGGATGCTGGAAACTATCGCCCCATAAGCCTGATTAGCTTGGTCTGCAAAGCTATGGAAAGGATCATCATGGACCTCATAAATAAAGATATTGGGGAACTACAGACACTGGATCCTACCCAGTTTGGCTTTGTTAAGGCCAGATCCTGCCTCTTACACCTGGTTGATTTCTTTGAAACAGTCACTAAGGCCATTGACAAGGGGAAGGTGGTCCACACAGCCTTCCTGGACCTCGCAAAAGCCTTTGATACAATACCCCACTCGGGCATTATAGATAAGCTCACCAGCTTAAATATAAACCCCTATGTCACAAGATGGGTTGCAAAATGGCTCAAGGACAGAACCCACATGGTTAGAATTGTTGGAGCCATGTCAGACTCCAAACCAATTACAAGTGGCGTCCCACAAGGCTCAGTCCTGGGACCTCTCGTTCGGTATACATTTCTCGGAGGTACAGACCAACACGGAAGGACTGTGGCTGACCAAGTTTGCAGATGACTGCAAACTGGGCGCCATAATCGACACTCCAGCCGAGACCAGCATCCTCCAAAAGGGCCTCATAGAAACAGACAACTGGTGCCAGAGCCATGGCCTCAAGCTAAACGCCAAAAAGTGTATAGTCAACCCCTTTGGCAAAAACAAAGTGCCCACAGATTACCACATAGGTGGTAATCCATTAAGTACAGAAGTAGTAATTAGGGACCTGGGGACCCAAGTTGATAGCAATCTCTCATTTGACAACCACGTGGCCAAAGTGGTTAGAAAAACATTTTATATAGCCCACCTAATCATGAAGGGATTCACATCTAGATCAGGGAAGGTCATCGTGCCTCTTTACTCATCCCTCACCAGGCCCATAATTGAGTACAATGCCCCTTTTGGGATGTACCTTACCAGACACCTGCAGCAACTGGAAAGACCCCAAAAGTACCTCACCAAGAGGATCAAAGGGCTCAAACAGATGCCATATGCTGCCCGGTTAAACAAACTCCAGCTCTACTCAGTGGCATACCGCCTGCTCATAGGCGATCTGTGCCTGACGTATAAAGCCATGTCCAACCTGGAATTAATGGACATGCTGCACCTCAGAAAATCCAAATCCCATCGAGCTACGCGCTCGAGAGACTTGAAGCTCAGCAGTGAAATAAATAGGACATGCTGGAGGGACAGATTCATAACACAGTGGCTCCCTTCACGCTGGAATAAAATCCCAGTCCAGGTTAGGCAGAGTCCCTCATTGACTTTCTTCAAGAGGAATCTTGAAGAGTGGATGGGAGATCGTAGGTTTACCCCGGGTATCACTTCTGTGTCACTGTTAGACAGAGACACAGTATACTAACCTCGAAAAAGGGCATAGCAAAATTATTTTAAAAGGGGTGGCGAAAGCCAAACACACTCTGGCTAGGCTTATAAATGCCCTAGGGCAGATAGCCTCGTATGAACCTATGAGTGCAGAATCTCTGTAGCTGGCAGTTGAGGGGAAGCGAATAGATCTATGTCTGGGCATTCCCATTTCCCTGTTATGTTGAAGATTTGTGGGTCCAGTTTCCACTAGTGAGGATCCATGAGGTTTCTGCTTAGTTCGTCTGCCAAAGTATTTGTCTTTCCTGGCAGGAATTGTGCTTGCACATGTACTTGAAAAGTCAATGCTGTGTTCCACAAAGTCATGGGTTGTCTGCAGAGGGGGTAGGAATGTGTGCCCCCTTACTAATGTACCACATGACTGTAGTATTGTCCGTCTTTATCAGTAGTTGTCCTGGATGAAGTAGGTCCTTGATGGCTGTCAGGGCATTTTGTACAGCTGGCATCTCTTTTTGATTGATATGAAGATGCATTTGGTTTGTGGGCCATGTGTCCTGAATACATTTTCCTGCCATGTGCGCCTCCCAGGCATAATCTAATGCATCTGTTGTTAGTGTCTGACTGGCAGTGGGTAAGGTGAATGGCTGTCCCTTTTTGTGGTGACAGGCCTGTGCCCACCATTGAAATTCCTGTTCCAGGCAGGGAATGACAGTAATTACTGTTTCCAGGCTGTGGCAATGTTGAGTCCAAACACTTTTTCGATACCATTATAGTTTCTTCATATGCAGTCTTGCATATGGAATTAGTAGAATGCAGGATGCCATGTAGCCCAGAGCCTGCAGAATTTTTCTTGCAGATAAAGTACAGTTGTGTACACCTACCATAAATGTAGATGTTCGAGTGTCTTCACTGTTGCAGTCATAACTGTAGGGTGATCCTGCCGGCAGGCAGCCCGAGGTCGGCCAGAATCACAAAGTCTGGGTCCGGCGTCGGCTGCACAAGCTAGTACCCTGACGTCAGTACACTCTGGTACACAGCCCTCAGCCGACGCCATCTTCTCCAGCCTTTCTCGCCCCAGATGTCAGAAATCCCCAATAAACAATAAATGAGTCCCACAAGGAAACACAAACACACCATAAAGTGAAACAAGAGGGGATAGGAGGGAGGGAAACACCGACTGCAACAGTGAAGACACTCGAACATCTACATTTATGGTAGGTGTACACAACTGTACTATGTTCTTCGTGTTTCACTGTTGCAGTCATAACTGTAGGGTGGAATCCCAAAGCAGTGAAGAAAGGGAGGAGGCTAAATAGAAGGGGCAGCAAGAAGGCCCTGCAAAACAGCAGAGGCAAAACCTGCCCTGGTCTTAGAATACAAAGGGAGATTGTAGTGCTTGGAAAAGGTATGCACTGAACTCCAAGTGGCAGCTTCCAAGATATCCTTGGTAGGGACTCCTCTGAGAAAAGCAGTAGAAGTAGCAGCTGCTCTAGTAGAATGACTTCTCACAGTACCTGGAAACTGTTTCCCATGAGGAGTGTAACAAAATCTTATTCCATAAGCAATCCATTTGGAAATAGTTTGTTTGGAAATAGCCTTTCCAAGAGAACTGGAGGCAAAAGAAACAAACAATTGGTTAGATTTTCTGAACTCTTTAGTCTTGTCCCAAGTAAAATCGTAACTGTCTGTATACATCTAATGAATGCAAAATCCTTTCCCCTTTATTTTGAGGATTAGGAAAGAAGGTAGGAAGGTGAATTGTCTGATTTAAAGCAACTTTTGAAATCACCTTAGGCATGAAAGTAGGATTGGTCCTCAAGGATACTCTGTCAAGATGGAAAATTAGGTATGGCTCCACAGCCATAAGAGCTTGCAACTCTGAAACCCTTCTGGCAGAAGTCAATGCTAACAAAAGAACTGTCTTCCAGGATAAAAATTTAATATCAGAAGCTGCAGCAGGCTCAAAAGGAGGCAAAGTGAGTTTTTCCAAAACATAGTTAAGATCCCAGGCAGGAGGCCTCAAATTCTTAGCTCCTCTCAAGAATTGTCTTACCAATGGATGAGAAAAAACAGGAGGGTCAGAATTAAAATGAGCAGATATAGCAGAAGCATGAATCTTAATGGAAGAAAAGGAAAGGCCTTTAGACAAAAGGTCTAAAAGGTAAAGCAAAATAGACGAGAGATCAGGCACAAAAGGATTAGAGCCACGGTCCTGCATCCAAATACAAAACCTTTTCCATTTAGAGGCATAGGATTTCCTAGTGCTAGGCCGTCTGGCTTCTAGAAGAACATCCAAAACTTGTTTGGGGAGCTTAGAAGAAATCAAATTTCCTTGAAGAGCCAAGCTGCCAGGCAAAGGGTCTTGAGATGAGGGTGTAGCACCTGACCCTGATGCTGGGACAGAAGTGAAGGGTACAGAGGAAGGATCCAAGGAGGTTCCAAGCACAGATGTCGTAAGGTCGGATACCAAAACTGTCGAGGCCAATTTGGAGCAATCAAGATGAAGAACTTGGGCTTGTCCTGTTTTATCTTCAGTAATATCCGGGGAAGAAGAGGAAGAGGAGGGAAGGCATATCCCGAAAGGTTCCTCCAACTGAATGACAGGGCATCCACTTTCCAAGCTGTTTTGTGGAAGGACCTGGTGCAAAAGAGAGGCAGCTGATGATTGAGATGGGATGCAAACAGATCTATCTGGGGACACCCCCAAACTGCAGTTATCTTGTTGAATAAGTTGGTGTCTAGCATCCATTCGTGAGGATCCAGAATGTTTCTGCTTAGGCTGTCTGCTAAGAGATTCTGCTTTCCTGGAATGAATTGAGCCTGAAGATGCAGATTCAGACGTAGAGCTATGTCCCATAAAGTCATAGCTAGTCTGCAAAGGGGGTATGAAAGAGCCCCCCTGCTTGTTTATGTACCACATGACTGTGGTGTTGTCTGTACGAATTAGAAGAGGCCCTGGTTGCAAAAGGGTCTTGAAGGCTAGAAGAGCATTTTGAACTGCCAACATTTCCTTCAGATTGATGTGCCAGTGAAGGTGATTCTTTGTCCAGGTCCCCTGCTGGCAATTGTTTAGAAAATCCGAGGTGTCCGTGTTTATGATTTGAGAAGGTTGAGGTAGACGAAAAGGCTTTCCTTCGTTTAAAGCGCACACCCTGGACCACCAAAGGAACTCCTTCTGGAGGCAGGGGATCAGAGGAATCAAAGTGTCCAGACCTTGGTAATGCTGTGACCATACACTTTTCAGGTACCATTGAAGCTTTCTCATATGAAGCCTTGCATTTGGAATTAACAGAATGCATGAAGCCATATAGCCCAGTGCCTGCAGGAATTTCCTTGCAGTGAGCTGAGTTAAGGTTGCCAAGGTTTTGAAAATTGAAGCCAGCTGTATTTTTCTGGAGTAAGGAAGGCCCTTTGTAAGTTTGTATTTAGGAGGGCTCCCAAAAATATCATTTGTTGAGAAGGAATCAATTGTGACTTTTTTATGTTCACTGAAAATCCCAGGAGGAGGAAGAGACGTTGAACAAAATCCAGATGTTGAAGTAAAAGGTCCTTGCTGTCTGCCTGGATAAGGCAGTCGTCCAAATAGGGGTAAATCTGAATCCCCTGAAGTCTGCAATAAGCCACTACTGGTGCCAGGCACTTGGTGAAAACCCTGGGCGCAGTAGATAAACCAAAGGGCAGTACAGAGAATTGAAAGTGCCTCGAACCTGCTTTGAATATGAGGAATTTCCTGCATTCCTGCCTGATGGGAATGTGTAAGTAGGCCTCCTTTAAATCCAATGTCACCATCCAAGCGTCCTGGGAGAGTACTGGAAGCAGTTGCTGTAGAGTAAGCATTTTGAATTTTGGAATTTCCAAAAAGGTGTTTAACACTGAAAGGTCCAGAATAGGTCTCCATGAGTTTTGTTTTCTTGGAACCAGAAATAGTCTTGAGTAAAAGCCTTTTCCCATTTCTGAGAAAGGAACAGGCTCTATGGCTCTCATGGCCAGTAGAGCATCCACTTGATTTAAAGCCTCTGCCCATTGATGTTTTGGCAAATCTGGCCAACCGATAACCCTTGGCAGAGTATGAAAATTGAACTTGTAGCCTCTTAAAATCACGTCCAATACCCATTTGTCCTGGGTAATACGAGTCCAATTTCTGTAAAAAAGAGAAAGCTTTCCTCCGAGAGGGGCATCCAGGTAAGGGGGTCCTGAAGCCCAACCGAGAGAGTCATTGAGTCTGCTTCCTTTGAGATTGGGATCGGTCTTCTTCCCTTCTAGGTGAAGAAGCAGTCCATTGTCTGGATCTGTAAGAGGCCTGAGCTTGACCACGACCTCTGGAGCGTCTATATCTTCCACTTTGAGGCCTGTCAGACGTGGGAAAGGACCAATTTTTGGAGGGCCAACTCCTGGAAAAGCTAGGAGGCTGAACTTGTAAGAAATCTTTCACAGTCTGCATAGATTTTGCCTTTTCTGCCATCTTTTTAATAATTCTTCCGCCTTGGATCCAAATAAAACATCATGCTTAACAGGGGCATCTAAAAGTTTAGCCTTAACCTGTTCCGGCAAACTTTGTTCACGAAGCCAGGCATGTCTCCTAATAACAGTACCAGAGGCTGCGGCCCTGCAAGAAGCTTCCAAAGCATCAAAACCACAATGCAAACTATGCTTGTTCACTTGTTCAGCTGCATGTAATACATCCTGCAATTCCTTATCCTCTGCACATGCTGGAAAGGTAGCAAGCTTTTGCTTCAAACCAGACAAAAGAAATTGCTGATACTTAAACATATGAAACTGGCAATTTAAAGCCCTAATAGCAACGGTAGCAGAAGTATACACCTTTTTACCCCACCTGTCTAATGCACGAGAATCCTTCTCGGAGGGAATAGGATTTTTGGAAGAAGCAACCTTAGCAGCCTTAGTACCCTGAGAAATAGTTTCAGGATCCGCAGAAGGGTTCTTGAATAAGAATAAATGAGAATCAGGGACCCTGTAAAATCTATCAGGCTTAGAAGGAGCAGGGGGCATGGAATCAGGATTCAAATTAGCCTCAGAAAAGGCATCATCCACAATATCAAGAAGAGGAGGAATAGCTAAAGGCCTGTGTTGAGGAAGAAGGAATTCCCTAAGCCTCCTCTTAGAAGCAGAATAATCCTGACCTTCCCAATGAAAATGTTCCCTCATCTCATGTAAGGTCTCCCCAAAAGAGAAATCCTCAGGCGGAGAAGCAGAGGGCAGGGAGTCCTCTGCATCCGAATCCTCATAAGGAGGAAAGGAATATTCCTGATCAGAGGAAGAAACAGAAGATACAGAAGCCTGGTCAGAGGAATCCAAAGGAACATCCTGTCGAGGCCTTTTCTCTGGAGGGGGGTGAGAACCCCTAATCATTGTAAGCAAATCTTCAGCCATCCTTAGCAATTGCTTCTGTGTCTTGGGAGTAGCTTCAGAAGTAGCTGGAGCAGAAACTTTAGGTTTAACTGGAGTCTTGGACTTTGCCTTTGTCTTTGAAATGGTGATGTGAGTAGGCCTGAATACCCCCTCAGAAGCCGGTACCTGCACAGCGGTTCCAGACCCATCTAAGGGAACGACGTCCGAAGGTCCCGCAGCAGACAAAACAATAGGCCTTGATGGCTCCCCATGGGAGTCCGTATCGACCATCGGTTCAGAAGTGGCGGACAACAGGGGCTGCAAAAGCGCCTCACTGACGACAGCCGAACTGGACGCTGGCTCCATCTGCGACGAATCCTGTTTGGACCTCGGAGGCCTGTCCTTGTCTTTGCGCTTCTTTTGAATTCCGGTAGAATCCGACGACATTCTATAACTGAAGCGTCTGCCAAAGTAATTTAAAGCCCAGTCGTACCGACGCTTAATAGTGCGAGAATTGAACCTGGCACAGAACCGACAACAAGAAACGTCGTGGTCAGGGCCTAAGCAAGGTAGACAGTAAGAGTGGAAATCTTTATGAGGTATCTGTTTTCCACACACTATACAATTATTAACTTTTTCGGACATCGGAGGAACAAGAAAGAGATTCCCCAACGGGGTACTTAGCTTTGAGAAGAGAAGTAAGAACTTCGGACCGACAGCAATCAAAAACGTAGATCGAAAATCGCCAACTAACGACTTGCGAGCTGCTTTCCACTGCACGGCAAGAAAGACT
The DNA here is from genome assembly GCF_019279795.1 of Protopterus annectens. Taxonomy (NCBI): domain Eukaryota; kingdom Metazoa; phylum Chordata; order Ceratodontiformes; family Protopteridae; genus Protopterus; species Protopterus annectens. The sequence goes on from NC_056747.1 coordinate 61,525,715, forward strand.
GGAGAAGATGGCGTCGGCTGAGGGCTATGTACCAGAGCGTACTGACGTCAGGGTACTAGCTTGTGCAGCCGACGCCGGACCCAGACTTTGTGATTCTGGCCGACCTCGGGCTGCCTGCCGGCAGGATCACCCTACAGTTATGACTGCAACAGTGAAACACGAAGAACATCTGGGTCTTTGTTGCCAAGTCTTTGAAGTAAGAAGTCAGATGCCTGTGTTTGTCTGGCGTGAGATAAGCCATCTGGGCAGTTGTATTTAAGCTTGCACCCAGGAATATTATCTCTTGAGAGGGTACTAGTTTTGATTTATTTTCGTTTACTTTGTACCCTAGGCAGATTAGTAAACTTTTTACAAACACCAGATGCTGTAGTAAAATATCTTTGTCCTTTGCTTGAATAATGCAGATGTCCAGGTAGAGGTATATTTGAATTCCTTTGTCTGCAAAATGAAATTACTGGTGCCAGGCATTTTGTGAAGACCCTGGGCGCAGTAGATAAGCCAAAGGGCAGTGCAGAGAATTGGTAGTGCAGAGAGCCAGCTATGAATCTGAGGTATCTTCTGCAAGATTGTCTGATTGGGACATGCAGGTATGCCTCTGAGGTCCAAAGTTACAAGCCAAGCTTTCTTGTCCAGCATGGGCAGAAGCTGCTGTAGAGTCAACATTTTGAATTTTGGGACGTCCAGAAAAGTATTTAGAATAGACAGGACCAGTATTGGTCTCCAGGCTTTGTCCTTTCTGGGTACCAAGAAAAGTCTTGAGTAAAATCCTTGTCCCTGCTCTTGGTGTGGCACTGGATGAATAGCCCCCATGTCCATGAGAGAAGAAACTTGTTTTTGTGCCTCTTGCCATTGATTGCGTGGCAGGTCTGGCATGCCTTTTGCCTTTGGAAGGGTGTGAAAGTGGAATCTGTAACCCTGAGAGACTATATTTAAGACCCATTTGTCCTGGGTGATTGTGTGCCAGTTTTGTAAAAAAAAAAGTGTTAGATTTCCCCATAAGGGTGCTGCCAAAAGGTAAGTGCTTGGCATTGGCAGAGGGAAGTCATTGGGACTGCTTTTTTTATAAGGCTGTGATTTGTCTTCTCTGCTTTTGGAGGTAGAAGCACCCCATTGTTTGGGCCTGTATGAGCCCTGGGGCTGTTGCATGCCTCTAGGACATCTGAATCTGCCTTCTTTGTGGTCTGACACTGGAAAGGACCAATTCTTAGAGGGCCAGTTCCTACTAAATCTAGGTGGCTGTACCTGTAACAAATCCTTTACTGTCTGCATAGATTTTGCCTTATCCTCCATTTTCTTTAACACCTCCTCTGCCTTAACACCAAAGTATCATGCTGTAGTGGAGCATCCAATAATTTTGCTTTAACATGATCAGACAGATTCTGTTCCTTTAACCAAGCATGCCTTCTAATAACAGAACCTGTAATAGCGGCCCTGCATGAGGCCTCCAGTGAATCATAGCCACATTGCAAAGTATGCTTTCCCACTTGTTCAGCTGCATACAATAAATCCTGCAAATCTTTGTTCTCAGAACATTCAGAATTTGTCAACATTTTTTGTTTTAACAAAGACATTAAGTATTGCTGATATTTGAGCATATGAAACTGATAATTTAAAGCCCTTACAGCCAAGGTAAAGTGTAACACCCCCCTATCTGTCCAAAGCCCTAGAATCTCTGTCTAAGGGGACAGGGGTTTGGCAGAAGCAGCCTTAATCCCTATGGGACCCTGTGAGATTGTTTCTGGGTCAGCAGCAGGGTTTTTGTAAAGAAATTTATGGGAGTCTGGGACCCTGTAGTATCTGTCCGGCTTAGCAGGGGCAGGAGGTAAAGAGTCTGGAGACAGGCCGGACTCTGAAAAAACAATCTAATATGTCTAGAACAGGGGGAATTGCAAGAGGTCTGTGCTGAGGAAGTAAAAGAAAATCTCCAAGTCTTTTCTTAGAATCGGAATAATCCTGGCTCTCCCAATGGAAATGCTCCCTCATGGTATGCAGGGTTTCCCTAAAAGAATAGTCCTCAGGAGGAGAAGCTGAAGGAATAGAGTCTTCAGCATCAGAATCCTCATAGGGAGGAACAGAATATCCCTGATCAGAAGAGGAATAAGAGAAAATGGAAACCTGATCAGAGGAAACGTATTCAGTGTCTTGCCTAGGCCTCATCAGGAGGGGGATGGGAACCCCTGATCAAAGTAATTAGGTCTTCGGCCATTTTGAGCATCTGTTTCCTAGGCATAGAAGCCTGTCCTGGAGAATGCTGTACTGGTTTCCTTGTCTTTAAAACTGTTTTAGACTTTGTCTTGGATGCTGAAGTAGGCTTTATATAAAGTTGTGTAGGTCAGAAAACACCCTCAAAAGCAGATGCCTGCTCAGCAGCTCTGGACCCGTCTGAGGAATTAATTTCCGAAGGGCCAATACCTTGAGTATCCAGAAGCCTAGCTGTCTCCACGTGGGAGTCGGAGGCGGCCTGTGGCTCTGAGGTAGCGAGTCAGGGGCTGCGAAAGGGCCTCACTGAGCACCGGCGACTGGCCTAGAAGAAGCTTTGTCGGTTTTGGAACTCGGATGCTTGTCCTTGTCTTTATCCTTGCGTTTTTTATGAATTCGGGTCGTCTGTTGTTCCGACGGCATTATGTAGTTAAACCTTCTGCCAAAATAATGAAAAGCAAAATCGTACCGACGCTTAATAGTGCATTGGTTAAATCTAGCACAAAACCGACAACTAGCAACGTCGTGGTCAGGGCCTAGGCAAGGAATACAGTAAGAGTGGAAATCCTTATGAGGTATTGCTTCCCACAAGAAATACAATTGTTAACTTTTTCTGACATCGGTCTGGAGCAAAAAAAAAGTTTCCCCAATGAGGTACTTAGCTTTATTGAAGACTTCGGATCTGAAATTCGATTATGAAAATCTCAGGAGTCGGCCGACGGGCACTTGCGAACTGCTTTTGCTTCGGGCACCGTGCGGCAAGAAAGACTGAAGAAAATGGCGTTGGCTGCATCTTTTATACCCCTGGAACACTGACGTCAGGGAAGAGGCGACAGCAACAGATGCCGGAGCAGGACTTTGGAATTCAGGCCAACTGCGGGTAGCCTGCCAGCAGGATAACCCAAGTGTAATGACTGCAACATTGAAACACGATGAACATCTATTATCAAGTACTCTAGATTTAGTATGTATACCTTACCCACTTTCACTAGCCTGGGGAGCAATCATGGCACTGCCAACTTTGCTTGAGATGTTGCCTGATTAGGTTTTTAAAGGAGGCTTTGAATGAAGTGTTTTGAATGCTAGTGGGGACAGAGTTTCATTTTTAGCCACTGAACTACTATATAGCACATCTCCAAAGCTATTGTAGCTGTTGGTGACTAGTAGTAGTTTGCTTGATGATCTAAGAGACCTTTTGGCTGAGTGATGTTGTACTAGGTTTCTGAGGGCAGAAACTTATTGGGGAGGTAATAGATAGAATAACAGAGGCAGAGCTGATTGTAAGTTAGGAGGTTGGGCAGTTCAAGCCAGTGGAGCTGTCTCAAAGCAGTACAGTGATAAGTTCTACATGAGCAATTTGCAGCAAAGTGGGCAATTCTGTTATAGCAGGCTTCCATTTTGCTTAGTTTAGTTTTGTTGAGATTAGTCAGAATGGGAGATGCATAGAGTAGGGTGGACAGAAGTTGGGAGCAAGCAATGGCTGATTTTGCATTGTTGGTAAGAAATGGTTTGATACGGTAGAGTGATCCCAGTTTGGCATGTACTTTTTCAATAGTTAAGTTGAGATGGCCATCAAATGTTAGGTGGAAGTCCATGGTCATTCCCAATAGCTTAGCCTGTACCACTGGAGTGATTGGAGTAGCATTTGTGGAGTAGACAGCGAATTGACTTAGTGTGTTTTTGTTACAACTGGTTATAATCATAAGATGAGTTTTCTTTGGATTGAGGATAACTTGGGCTTTGGTAAGGTAGTTTTCAACTTCGGAGAATGCTAGTTGAGTTGTTTGCAGGAGGGTGGGAATGTTTTGTGCAGCACAGATTAAGGTAGTGTCATCTGCATACTGAATGACAGAAGCATGCTGTGTGGAGGTATGGAGGTCATTTGTGAAGACTGAATAGTAGTGGTCCTAAGACAGAACCCTGTGGGACTCCTATAGTTATAGGCAGCTGACGAGAGAGAGAATTTTCCAATTTCACAGCTTGGTACCGGTCAGTTAAGTAGCTTTGGAACCAGGTAAGAGTGGAATTTGATAGGTGATATTGGTTTAGTTTGTTTAGCAGGATTTGGTGAGAGACTGTGTCAAATGCTTTGGACATATCCAAAAAAAGAGTTGACACCTGTAGGCCTTCATTTTTGAGACGGTTTACTGCATCTGTGAAGCAGAGGAGGGCTGTAGTGGTACTATGGGCAGGTCTGAAACCATGTTGAGTAGGTGACAGGATGTTGCTGTCTAGGAGCTAGTTTAGCATCTGGGTATGGATGCATGTTTCTAGGATTTTGGCCAAGGGGGAGAGTAAAGCATTGGGTCTGTAGTTATAGTTCAGTGGAGGTCCCGCCTTTATGTATGGGTGTAACATAGGATATTTTCCAGAGTTTGGGCACATAGTTTTCAACAACTGATCTGTTTATGAGAGTGGAAACTGGGATAGCAATAGCATCTGCTGAGAGTTTCAAGAAATAGCTGGGGAGTAGGTCGGCTGCTGTTGATGAGGATTTTAGTTTGGAGAGCATGCTTTTGACTTGAAGTGGTGACAACTGTTTAGAGGGTAAAGCTTGTATTAGTGTTATTTGTGTTGGGAGGGATAGTGAGGAAGGAACTGCCCTGTGATACTAAGGATAGAATTGACAAAGTGGGAGTTGAATTGTGTTTCGATGGGAACTTTAGTGTCAGGGGTGGTTGATTTGGGGGTAGCCTTTTCGGTGGATTTTAGTAGCTGGTTTACACTTTTCCAAAATTTTTGGGGGTTGTGTTGGTATTTAGTTTGTAATGTTGTGTAGTAGGATTTTTTGTCCAGCCTAATGCATTTTTTGCACAGTTGCACAGTTCTTGGTACTTAGGCTTTGTGTTTTTTTTTTTTTTGATAGTAAAGCCAAGCAGTGACTCTGGACTTGAGGATTTGTTTGGTTTCTTTACTGAGCCAGGGATTTGTAGAGGTTCTTACCTTGATTTTGCGCAACAGAGCGACAGTGTCTAGGTGTTGTAAAAATGTTTTGCTGAAATATGCTACAGCCTGGTCAAGTGTGAGGGTTTTTAGGTGGGTCCAGTCACAGTTATAGAGTAAAGTGTTGAGGACCTCAGGAGAAAATGTTTTTGTGTTTCTAGTGGATATATAGTTATTGGTTTTGCATATGCTTATTCTACTACGTATAAAGTATATTATGTTGTGGTCACTTAGGTGTCTGGGAGACTGCCTGTGTGAGGGTACAATGTGGGGTTGTTAGTTAGGACCAAGTCAAGGATGGACTTCCTTTTAGATTCATCACATCTAGTTGGAATTTGGACTAGCTGCTAGTAGCCATGGAGATGTATTAGATTACTTGGTGGTTCTGATATACAGGTGAACCAATCTAGGTTGAAGTCCCCCAGAATAAGGGTTTCTTGTGAGTATGTGAAAGAACACCAGGATAAGAAGTCTTCAAGGCTAGCAGGTGTATTACCAGGTGGAATATAGATCACAATTGCGGTGATGACCTTTTCAGGGTGAAGTTGAAGTTGTGAGATAAGTATGTCCCAATTATTGGGGGAGGGGTAGGAGTTTGTTAATTGACAGACAATTAAGTTGGACTTGTACAGTAAGGCAGTTCCACCCCCCACCTTTACGAAGTGGTCTGTCTTGTCTAATGATATTGTAGCAGGTAGGGAGAACTTCTGAGTTAGCTATGTTTTTATTTAGCCAGGTTTCTGTTAAAGCAACTATGTCCGGAGAGTAGTGTGACATTGTGGCCTGGAGTTCAGGTATTTTTTTTTTGATACTTCTAATATTAATATTTAGCATTAAAAGACCGTTGGTTTTGCTGCTGTTGTTGATTTGCCCAGGGTTGAAGAAAGTGGGGTATTATGTTCTGACATCTGTGTTGGGGCAGTTTGTGTTGGACAGGATGGATTGGGGCCTGGGTTGGGGTGGATATCCCCACTTATGGTGAGCCTGCTGTTAAAATGGTGATACAGATGTTGGAGCTTGGTGAGGAGTGTGAGAAAGTATTGTGTTTTTTTGGAGCAGGAATGAGAGCATATGTGTTTAGTACTGAATTGGTCCGTTATGTAGTTCTTGAACACTTGTGGGCAGATATTATTATAATGTGTGGTGTCTGTACACGAGAGTGCATAATGCAGTGTTGTGCTGCTAAGTTTAGGGATATTGCTAGAGTGATGACTTGTGGTGCTGTAAAGAATTATGAGAAGAGACCGACTTAGTTGTGTGTTAGTCATGGTTATAAAGTTTAAGTTGGTTCTAGGTGGGGAGTCCGAATAGGAATTATAGGGTTGCACTATATGTGGACGGGGAAGTAGTGTGAGTGATGTAAAAAATGCCTAGTGGGAATGAGAGTGATTGGGAGTATTTTGTGTGAAGCAAATTGGTGTGGTATAATTTGATATGACTTGAGGAGCTGTGACTGGTTGAGGTGATGTGAGGGTGAGCTATGGGTGAGGCTATGATTACTATAAATGTAGAGGTAGTGGGGGTGGGAGGGAACAGGGGGCAGGGGAGCGGAGACAGCCCGAGCGTTAACGAGGGCGAACGGAGCGGGGCAGAGCCCACCAAGAGAAAAAAGTATTACTTTAAAAATCTGAACACTTTAAACAAATTCCAGAGGTCTAATGGCTTACCAGCAAGCAGAATGCAATTGCTGAAGAGCACTTGTGTCCTGGTGGAAGACTAGAAATTTAAAGATGGCTCCATGCTCAGCAGGAGTCTAACATAGACTTGGCATTCGGGGAGGGAGATAGCAAAAGGGGTGTAAACCAGGTGGAATGCAAAAAAACAGAGAGGCAATCAGTGGAAATCAGTGAAGGCCTGAGAGGGGGTAAGTAATAATTCAAATTATCTGTAAAGTGAAGGAGAGAAGAGAAAGCAAAGTTTATTAAGGTTGGGAGTGTGTCTTCACATTGACTTGCTGATTAGTAACCAGTTTGTGCACAGATTAGAGTAGGGAGATACATTAGCAACGAAGGAGAATGTATAGAGATGCAAATAAACAGGTGGGTCTCCAAGTGATACAAACTAAGGCAGAAAGCACTGAGAGGGCTGCTTGATGGTTAATTTAGTCACAGGGATCTGAATTAAACATATACTGTCTACTGGACAGTTAGGATTACTGTACTAGCTGGGGGGGGGGGGGGGGGCACAAGGCTACAACAGTCAGTTTTATTAGCACTCTGAGAACTACTAAGAAATAATGCTAATGTAATAGCTTTACTCTCATAAAACATACAAGGAGAATGCCTGGGTGAACTGACCCTGCTCTTGAGGCTCAAAATGTATATCCTTATTTAGTTTGCAGTACTGATTCCTTCTTATACTGTATGGGTGGAGTGGTAGCCGCAGACTGCAGATTTGCTCAGCAAGCAGAATGTAATTGCTGAAGAGCACTTGTGTCCTGGTGGGAGACTATAAATTTAAAGATCTAGATCTAGATCTAGACCTAGAATTAGGTCTAGGGCATACTTCACCATGTGGGTTTGGCAGTTTATCACCCTGAAAGCTAGGGTAGAGGAGGTGTACATCTTTTCCCCCATCCTGTCCATGGTTCTGCTGTCTTTATCGGATGGTGGAAGGGAAGCAAAATGCAACCGCCTAGACTGTCTGCCTGGGGATACTGCAATACCAGCTGGATCAGCCAAAGGTGGTTTTACTAGGAACTTTTAGTCATCATGGACTTAGGGGGCAGGAGGTTGAGAGTCTGGGTTCTTGGAAACAGAAGTGAAGGCATTCAAGAAAGCTAGGAGTGCTGGAGGTATGGCTGAAGGGGGAGGGGAGTCTAGCTGTAGAAGCTCCAAGCATCTCTTCTGGGTTTCAGAGACTAAAGTAGCATCCCATTTGAAATACTCTCATTTTTGATACAGTCTTCCCAAATGATAACTCCTCAGGTGGGGAGACCCTTCAACAGAGTCCGCTTCAGGTGAGCAACAGTCTATGGGAGAGGCAATCTGTGAAACATACGAGACAGATTCCTCAGAGGAGGAGTAATACTGGTCTGGGTCTTCCTGGGTAACAGTTTGCTGAGTAGATGCTAAAGGCAGGGAGGAGGCAGAATCTGGCCTAGGGCTCAGCACAGGGATGCTAGTGGGAGTAGATCCTATAGCCCTAAGTGCCATAAAGGCCTGCATCAAGGAGGAAGTAAAGGACTCCCAGTCTGGGCCTGCTGGAGGAGTCTGGCTCAAGTATTTAGCTTTCTGCTTCCGTTTAGGAGTGTGTGTCTGGGTGGGCAGGAAAACAGAGGCCTGCATAGGAGAGGTCTCGGTTGGCCGGTTAAGTGATGGTTCCCCCTCGAAGTCAGTTATGACAGATGTCTGAATCAACTCCGCTGACATGCTTTCCATGGGTACTGACGGGCCTCTTTCAGAGGAGCCGTCGGAACTGGAGTAATCGGGTGTCCCTCGCTTCCTAGAATGATAGTTGGCGGGACATCTGTAGGCAAAGCGGCATCTGGAGAAGGCCTGCAAACCTTGGCTGCCTTCCATGGTTGTTCAGCTTGAGCGGCCAACTCCATCCTAAGCATGAAACATTTAAGCCTTTGGTTTTCTAAAAATAGCTTTAATGCAGACAGACGGCTGAGTAAGGTCTTTGGTACAAAGGATTGACAAACAGAGCAGGCCTTGTGGTCGTGCTCTTTACCTAAGCAAAAGACACAGCGGTCGTGGGAGTCTGTGCGGAATCTGGCACCCGCAACTACATTTACTCTTTCTCCGACATTGGCTAAAGAGAAATAACTACAGCAACCAAGCTAATGCTTAAGTACGAAAAAGGCAACCCCCAACGGGGTACTTATCTTTTATAAGTCTTCGGACGTAGGAGCGAAGCGGTCAAAGTGATCGTCGTCTGTGGCTGAAAAGTTCTGGGGTCTGTGCATGCTGACATCACACTTGTACTCCATGGTTTATGGCCCTATGTGTGACGTCCCACGCACTTACGGCATCCAGACCTAAGCTTTTGTATAAGAGCAGACATCGTGTCACCTGAGGGCTGGAAATCCCACAGTATGAATATTGCAACATGGGAATAGAAGGACATAAGTTCACTTTACAAAGCCTGAAATTTCCTGTTTGGGGGGTGGACAAAAGAGCTCTCCTCTAAGAAGCTTTTCTTAGTGCCTGCCACACCAGCATGACAGCATCTATTGTGGGGACCTTCCTCCAGTGAGGCCTGTACCCAGTGGGGGAGGAGAACAGACTGAAAATAGGGTCCGAAGCGGCAGGATGTTAGATCTGATGGTGTGGACTGGACCCACAGCCCGGGTAGAATCTGGGGACATTTTCCTTTATTTTCCCTTTGTCTTCTCTCCTTATCTTTGCTTTCTCTTGACTTCTCTGCTGTTTTCTTGATACAGGGAGTACCCAGGAAGGAGGAGGCAGATTTTCCCACTAAGGCAGGGAGAAGGACTTTAAGTGCTAATTTAGACCACCGGTCCAAGACGACTCAACCGAGAAGAAGTACAAAGCTCACAGGCCTGTTGGAGAAGGGCAACCCCCCCCCCCCCCAGACGAACACCTGTAGTACTTGGATATTGATGGGGGAATTTTGTGCCTGCAAGCTGAGACCTTTTAAAGCCTGACGCCTTGCCGGACATGTTACAAGAGAAAATTCAGCAAGCAACAATAAAACTGCACTCAAATCAATAATTTCAGAAAATTAGACAAAAGTTACAGAACACCACTAATATCACAAAACAACAGCGGCCGTAGCAAAATATTTTATAATGTTCTTATATAAACTGTATTCTCTCTCCTCTTTTTTTGAAGGGATGGGGAAGAACAAAAAGGTGGGAACACCTATGCTACTCAACTACTACCTAGTAAAAGTGGAAAAGTTAAGAAAGCAGAGTAATAAGATAAACCTAAAAAGAAAAATACTCCAGCAGGTTAGCTATGTCATAGACTTCACTTATCTGGGATACAACTGGACTACAACACTACACTCAGCCTTGGATACCACGTCTGGTTGAATCAAGCAGCAACTGAGATCTGGGGAACTGTCAGGCGGAGGGGAATCAAGAGTAAGGGGAGCAGCCCAAGCCTTGGATCCAAAAGTCCGAAAGCTCCTGACTTCAGATCCAGATGGACCAGATATACTCAAAAGCAGAGATTGATAGAAAAAACAACACGAGATCTTGAAGGTCTTTTTCAATGCAAAAATGACTGTGTGCATGGTTTACTTTAATAACTTCTTAAACTAACAAACCCTTGAGGCATAAGCCTCTGTTTAGTAGTGACACTGGAGTACCATCTAGTTAAGTCACTTGCTCAATCACACAAAGAACGTAATTCTGTTTCCAAACGGTGCACTTTCTTTGCTCTCTAGAAGCTGAGTAGCAGTAGCCAAGTCTGACAACCATTTTCTTCTGGGGTGGGCACAGAACACAGAGCAGCAGACTGTCGTCACCTTTACACCTAGGTGTCATGCCAATATCCTCAGCAAGGATAGGAGAACTAGCTCTTTTCTGAGAAGGAATAGTTGTGTAAACTCTTACCATAACCATAAATGTGATTTTCTATGCTGCAGTATTCTTTACATATGGGGTTGTATTCCGTCCATCGACCAGACGTCCGGCCTGCACACAAAAGCTTACAGCCACTGCCTGTATGTGGGACGTCACACGAAGACAAAGACGTTGGTCATAAAAGGGACGTCCGCACGTATAATCTTCAGAATAAGAAAGTCCCATATGGAAGAGAGTTCAAAGGAGCCTAAGGAAATCATCCTACGAAAAAGTAAGTTGTAAGGAGAAGGTGGGAGGAATATAAATACTGCAACACAGAAGAGAAGGACATCTATGGTTATGGTAAGATTTTACACAATTATTCTATGACCTTCTATTCAATGTTACAGTATTCTTTATATATGGGACAGTGCCAAAGCTAAAAGGGAACCCAAGGAGGACAGAGTAGGGAAAAGCTAAGATGAAGCAGCACTTTCCAAGAATCTATGCAGAAATGCCCTTGCAAAACTTGATCTTGACCTGGAAACTGTGTCCAATTTGTAATATTTTGTAAAGGTATGAACAGACGACCAAGTGGCAGCTTCAAGGATGGAATCAACATCTAGACCTTTGAAGAAAGCCCCTGAGGATGCCACTGATCTACTGGAATGGGCCTTAACGGATGCCGATAAAGACTTCCCATGCAATTTATAGTAAAACACAATAGTCTTGGGAGATCCATGCGGAAATACTTTGTTTGGATACAGGCAAACCCAGAGCCCTCCTTGGATGAAAGGAAACAAAAAGCTGTTCAGACCTCCTAATGGACTTAGTTTTGTCAAGATAAAATCTGAGTTGCCTATGAACATCCAAGGTGTGCAAAATCCTCTCACTAGGGGATGTTGTGCAGAAGGGAAAAAGGTACGCAACTGGATGGATTCATCAATAAACAACTCATTCACCACTCTGGGCATGAAGCTTGCATTAGTTCTCAAGGATACTCTGTCCCCATGAAAAACTAGGAAGGGGGGGCAGAGAGAAGCCATCAATACTTGAATCTCAGAGACCCTTCTAGCAGAGGTTAAGGCTACTAGAAGTACAGTTTTAGATGTGCAGAACTTTAGAGAAGCAGAATGTGCTAATTCAAAAGGGGTTGAGTAAGTTTTTCTCACACACAGTTAAGATCCCAAGGAGAAGGAACCGGTTTCCTTGGGGGGGGGGGGGGTCTTAAATGTAGGATGCCTTTAAGAAAAAGCTTAACTTCTAACCTGGAAGCTAAGGGGGGAGTTAAAAGCAAACAGGCAGACAACGCAGATCAATGGACTTTAACTGAGGAATAGGAAAGACCACAGTTGAGCAACTCACACAAGTAGCAAAGTATTAAGGGAATGTCTGCACCAAAGGGATCCTCTCATTTCCGGGCACCAAATGGAAAATCTTCTCCACTGGGAAATGTAAGATTTTCAAGTACTGGGTTTACTGGCCTCCTGGAAAACCCTTAGCACTTCCTTAGAAATCAGGTGCCTGAAAGGAATCAAAAAGTTGATCACCCACAAGGTTAGCTGTAGGGCTGACACATGAGGGTTAATCAAGGATCCCTTGTCCTGAGTGAGCAGATCCATCCAAGTGAGGTAAAGAATAGTTGTATAAGACCTTACCATAACCATAGATGTCCTTCTTTTCTATGTTACAGTATTCATAACAGTAGGGAGTAGCTGCCTGCAGCACCACCATCTGGCCAGTATACCAAAATCTTTGTCCTGGAGAGTAAGTGTGATGTCAGCTACGAGGGCCATAAACCGGCGTTTGGTATAAAGGTGACGTCAGCACGTACCTTCCTCAGAATAGTTTCTGCTGCATATACTAGTGCCCCTGAGGTTTTTCAAGAGGGTCTGCAACCCTTAGACTTAAATACCTGCTAGAGCCAAGGCAGTAATAAGGCTATGTAGGTAGATACTTGGGGAAGAAGATGCCCACAGGTGTTCATAAAATACCTGCTATAGCAGAAGCAAGAAACAAGGGCTAAGAGGGTGGGACTGAATACTACAACATAGAAGAGGAGAACATCTATGGTTAAGCTAACAGCTTACATAACTATTCCATGTCCTTCTATTCTGATGTTGCAATATTCATAACAGTAGGGGGAGTACCAGAGCTTTAAGTATGATCTTGGGAGAAGGAAGGGTTTTCGTGGTCCAGGTGACCCTGTAGGATAGTTCTGGCAAAATCGGCTCTAGCATGGGATGCCATGTCCAGTTTGTAGTGGTTGGTGAAGGTGTGCACTGAGGTCCCAAGTGGATGCCTCTAAAATAGAAGGGGAATCAATGCCTTTGAAAAAGGCAGAAGAGGAGGCAGCTGCTCTGGTGGAATGTTGTTTGATTCTGCCCTGTAAGATTTTTCCATGATGGGAGTAGCAGAAGGAGATGGGACTTTGAGATCCATGAGGTAATGGTTTGCTTAGATGCAGCTTTCCCTAGAGTTCTGAGATGGAAGGAAACAAATAACGGTTCTGATTTCCTGATGTCTTTGGTTTTGTCTAGGTAATATCTTAGTTGTTTGTTCACATCCAGAGAGTGAAGGGTCCTCTATGAAGCATTTTGAGGATGGGGTAGAAGACAGGTAAGTTAATGGTTTGATCCAATGAGAGTTCATTAACTACCTTGGGCATGAAGGAGGGGTTGGTCCTGAGCACCACTCTGTCCTTGTGAAACTAGGTAGGGGGATGTGGCCATCAGGGCTTGGATCTCTGAAACCCTCCTGGCGGATGTGAGGGCAACTAGCAGAACTGTTCTGAATGTACACAATTTCAGAGAAGCAGAATGTGCAGCTTCAAAAGGCGATAGTGTTAGCTTTTCTAATACAAAGTTTAGATCCCACGGGGGTTTGAAGTGGAGGACTCCTCTTAAAAAGAGTTTGACTTCCAGTCTGGATGCCAGGGGAGGTGAAATAGGTAGACAGAGATGGTAGACAAGTGAACTTTGATCATGGAATACATCAGTCCTATTTGGAGTAGCTCACACAAGTAGGACAGGACCCTAGGGATGGCGGTAGTGAGGGGGTCCTGTTTGTTTCTATGACACCAATTAGAGAGCCTGAGCCATTTAGCCACGCAGTTTCTCCTAGTGCCAGGTTTTCTGGCCTCCTGCAGAGTAAAGGTGTCTGTAACAGATCAGGATTCTATCACCCATAAGGTCAGTTTTAGATTGTTCACCTGCAGGTGTAGCAGAGACCCCTTGTTCTGTGTGAGCAGGTCTACCCGGTGGGGTAACCGGTGGTGATTGCCCTTGGCTAGAGAAAAAAGGAGGAAAAAACAATGCTGTCTTGGCCAAAAGGGGGGTCATCAGTAGGATTTTAGGTTTGTTCCTCTGAATTTTCAGGACTTTCTGGATCAGAGTGAAAGGGGGGGGGGGGGGAGGCATACAGGAACCCCGCCCCCAAGAAAAGGAGAAGGCATCCACCTTTCACGCTTGTGGGTGCGAGTCCCTTGTGCAGATGTTGGGCATCTGCCTGTTGTCTGGGAAGGCAAAGAGGTCTGCTTGTGGAATATCCCACTTGTGTATCAGGTCTAGGAAAACCTTCTGTAGCATCCATTCGTGAGGGGGGGGGGGGCTGAGGTTCTGTTGAGCGTCTGTCATCACATACTGTTGAGCGGGGATATACATGGCCAACAGGTGTACTCAGAGAGAGTCTGCTAGGTTCCAAATCTGAATGGCCAGTCTGCATAGAGAGTATGATCTGGTCCCTCCTTGTTTATGTATCACAGTACTGTCATGTTGTCTGTGATTACCTTTAAGTTCCTGGCAGGATAGATGGTTGGAATGCTAGAAGGGCTAACAGCAAGGCTCTCATTTCCTTGATGTTGTCTTTTACTCAGAGTGGACCATTTGCCTTGTACTGAGGTGTTGATTTGTTTGCAACACTGTCCCCCATCCTAGGTCCGAAGCATCCGTGTGAAGGCATTGAAGTGGAGTTGGAGTCTGAAGGTGGAGCCCTGGGTTGGACTGTATTGCAGATATCCACCACTGGATCTCCATCTTTAAATAAAGGGAGGAGTGGGAGGGGCACCTCCAAGGGTTGGGAATGTTGGTTCCATAGATTTTTTCAGTACCCATTGAATTTTGGATTTTACGCATGTGTAGTCTTGTCAAAGGCAGCACATGTATAAGGGATGCCATGTGGCCTAATAGTTTCAAAAATTCCCGAGCTGTCAGAAAGGTTCGGGAAAGGATCTGGTTGAAGTACAGACCGAGTTCCGGAATCCTTTGGTCCAGTATGAAAGCTTTCATGCAGTCCGTGCGTAGTCTGCATCCCACAAAATAAATCATGTCCTGAGAAGGAGTAAGGCGAGATTTTTCTACATTTAAAGTAAATCCCAGATGAGAGGGGGTGTGTGACACCTGCTGCAAATGAAGGAGTAGGTGTTGGTGGTCTTGGTGCAGAATGAGGTCGTCTAGGTAGGGATATATCTGTATACCCTATGTCCTGCAATGGGCAATGAAGGTGGCTAGACACTTGAACAGTCAGGGAGCTATGAACAGACCAAAGAGCAAAGCAGAGAATTGAAAACGGCAGGAGCCTATAGAAAATCTGAGGAATTTCCTGTAATCCGGATGAATAGGGATGTGTAGGTAGGCATCCTTGAGATCTAGAACCACCATGAAGGCTTGGGGGGAATTAGTGGCAGGAAAATAAGTAAGGTTATCATTCTGAAGCTGGGTACGGGCTGGGGGGATTAGAGGCAGGTAATAGGTATGGTTATCATTCTGAAGCAGGGGATGAGAGAAGGAAAACACTGAGAAAGGAAAGATCCAGGACAGGTCTCCAGGGAACCAGGAACATTCTGGAGTAGAACCCAGAGTTCTTTTGAGGGGTGGGAACTGGTTCTATGGTGCCTTGGTTTAGGAGTTGATGAATAATGGGAGGGAATAGGTGATTTCTTTTGGTAGTTGTGGAATGCCCTGAAAAGGTGGGAGCATCCACCAAGTCATGTAATATCCTCTCTGGATGATGGAGAGGACCCATCGTTCTTTTCTAAGTTTCTGCCAGGAGGGGAGGGAGAGTGTGAGACAGAGGGATAGGGGGAGTTTCTGGATGCAAGGAGGGTGAGTCACAGTGGAGGGGGCCTGGGATGGTCAGACTATATCCGGAAAGGGAGTGGCATAAGATCTTGAGGACAGTCTTTGGGTAGAAGTCTTTCTGCTGTCTACATCTCTTGGATTGTGTTGAGGGAAAGGATTCCCTTTGTACAAAGAATGGTTTTTGGTGGTAGTTTCTGTGATATCTAGGAATGGGAAACACCAAAAGGCGTTTTAGATTTTGCAACTCTTTACCCTTCTCTTGGAGGGATTTGAGAAGCTCAGCAAAGGCTTGGCCAAGAAGTGCCTTATTGTCTAAAGGAGCATCCAGAAGTTTGGTCTGAACATCCATGGGGAGGGGGTTGTAGCCATACCCAGGAGTAACAACAGCAGCTTTGGAAGCAGCTTCTACAGCATCATAGCTGCACTTAGAGTGCCTGGTCACTTGTGATGCTGTAGAGAGGAGAAAGTTTAATGGTACTTTGGTGGGGGGAGTCCTGGACCTCAGAAAGAAGGCTGCAGGCCTTAGAAATGGTATGAAGTACAAACCTAGCCATGTGGGTTTGGTAGTTCAGGGCCCTAATGGCAAGAGTGGAAGATGTGTAGACCTTTTTATCTGTCCTGCCCATAAATTTACTGTCTTTATCAGTCGGATAAAGAGCGGAGGGAGGAAGGAAGCAGTCTGGAGGTCTCGTCTTCAGAAACAGGTACAACAGCTGGTTCTTATAAAGAAACTAGGTGTCCTGGGGGACACTAAAATCTGTCTGGTCGTTTTGCTGCTGGAGGTTGGGAGTCAGGAGACCGTGAAGCAAATAATGCATCTTGAAATGCGGGTAAGTAAAGGGGGCACAGCTGAGGGAGTGGGCTGCTCCATTTGCAGAAGTATCTTTTCTTAGAATCTGAGACCTCAGAGGCCTACCACTTGAAGTGTTCCCTCATGAGGGAGACAGTATCCCCAAAACTAAATTCTTCCCTGGGGAGTCAGAGAGTCCTCTTCATCTGGAGTAATGATCTCCTTGGGGGATTCAATTTGAATCTCATAACAGAAGGATTCCTCAGAGGATGAATATTCCACCTCAAACACATGGGTTGGTTGAGGAGTGAGAGTAGGTGGGAGTTGTTGGAACTATAAAGCCTGAAAGGCCTTAAAGAGGCTTTGGGAAAAGGATTCCCAGCCTGACATCTGAGGGGGTTCAAGGTGTTTGGACTTCTGTTTCCTTTTCAAGAATGTGGTAGACAAGGGAGAAGCAGATGTCGGCAAGGTAAGAGGAGGAGGAGCAGGGGCTTCCGTGAAAGTGAGCAGTGGTTCCCCTCCACCATCATACTCTTACAGCTGAAATACTTCAGTGGACATACCTTTGGTATCCCACACTCTGGCTTCCATTGTGGTTTCCAGTCCTGCTTGAGAGACCATAGTCTGAACAGACTCCAGGTCTGCTATCGCCTGTAGAGCTGGATCGGACGCCGGAGGTGCAGTCTGGGACTCGGGCCTAAGTTTCTTTGCCTCTTCTGAGGATGGGCCTACTCCTCCCTACATGCCTAATGCCAAACGTCTGAGTCTCTGATTCTTGAGGTAAAGATTTAAAGCCGCTAGTCGGCTACCATGTGTTTTAGGGACGAACGACTTACAGCTAGAATAGGATGTATGGTTGTGCTTGCCTAGACAGAAAACACACGTATCGTGCATGTCCTTGTGAGGAATCCGTCTCCCACAAGCACACTTCCCTTTCCTAGCTGACATGCAAGTCTAAAACAGAAAGCAAAACAAGTAAGAAAAAACCCCATTGGGCACTTATCTGAATGGTCCAAATGGTCATCTGGTCTCGATACTCTAAACTGTAGTCTGATAAAATGCGAAGCAAGGTAGAACTGGCGAACGGGCATCCTATCACTGCAGCAGAAAATTTCTGAGGGTACGTGCAGACGTCACCTTTATACCCAATGCCGGTTTATGGCCCTCATAGCCAACGTCACACATACCCTCCAGGACAAAGACTTTGGTATACTGGCCGGACGGTGGCACTGCAGGCAGCTACTCCCTACTGTTATGAATACGGCAACATCAGAATAGGATATCTTGTAGTGATGACCCTTGGGTAATTACAGAAGAATCAGTGCGGCCTTGGCCAAAAGGGGGTCAGCTAGCAGGATTTTACTTCTCCTAAAGAATTTTCAACATAACTTTGTGAAGGGGAAGGGGGGATGCATAGAGAAACATCCCTCCCACGAAAAAGGATAGAGCATTCACCTTCCACACTTGAGGGCGAGGGACCCTTGCAAAAAAAAAAAAAAAAAAAAAAAAATGAGGAAGTTGTCTGTTCATAGGGGAGGCAAAAAGGTTCAGTTCTAGAGTATCCCACCAGTGAACTAGGATACAGGAACACATCCCTGTGAAGCATCCACTGGTGAGAATGTGTCATAGATCTGCTTAATGCGTCTGCCTCAGAGTTCAAAGCCAAGGGAAGGTACATAGCATGTACAGTTACTTTGTACAAAGTAGCCAATTCCCAAGCCTCGATGGTGAGATGGGAGAGAAGGGATGATTTTGTGCCCCCCCCCCCCCCCGTTTATACACCAAAGGACCGTAGTATTGTCTGTGAGGATCATGAGAGGTCCTAGCTGAAACAGGGAGTGGAAGGTCGGTAGACCTGAAGTACAGCTGTCATTTCCCTGATGTTTATATGGTCCTACCTTTAAGAAGGGGACCACAGGCCCTGAACTTTCCTGGAAGCAAAGGTTGCTCCTAACCAAAGTCTGAGGCGTTTGTGAAGAGTTGCTGAACTGGTAGAGGTATCTGAAGAGACAGGCTAGGGTTCTGAGTTACTGCATCCACCAATGTATATTTTTTTCAGACAGGTGAGCAGGGGAATCAAGACATCTAAGGGATGAGCATGCTGGGACCAAACTGTCTTTAGAAAGCACTGGAACTTGAAATGTAGCTTTGCAAAGGGAAGCACGAGAACAGTGGAGGCCATCTACCCCACAATCTCAGAAATTCCCTGGCAGTGATAGGAGGAGGCAGAAGAGCTTCCATGAATGTCTTCAGATAAGTTACTTTCTCCACAGGAAGAAAAAATGTCAAGTCTGGGCGGAACCTGCACTCCTCTTGACTTGGGGAAAGGGATCATTTTTTGAAATTTATTGAGAAACCCAGGTCCTGCAAAAAAGGAATAGCTATATGCAGATGCTGGGGTAACAAGTCTGGCTACTGCCCAGAAACATCAGATCGTTCAAGTTTGGGTAGACTTGAAGGCCTTTTAGCCTTAAATAAACAATAGCTGGGGCCAGGCACTTTGTGAATAGCCCTGGAGCAGTAGAAAGGCCAAAGGGCAAGGCAGTAAACTGAAAGTGCCAAGAACCCACCGAGGAACACAAACTTCCTGAAGTGAGAATGAATAGGGATATGCAGGTATGCATCCTTCAGATCCAGGGAAGCTAAGAAGGCTTGAAGAGGGACCAGGGGCAGAAGAGCAGGCAGGGATAGAATTCTGAAAGAAGGCAGCACCAAGAAAGTGTTTAATAGGGAAAGATCTAATATAGGCCTCCAAAGACCATCTTTCCTTGGAACTAGAAACATCCTGGAGTACAATCCCCTCCCCCAGTTGGTCTGTAGGGACAGACTGGATGGTGCCTTGATGGGAACGTTGAACAAAAATGCAGGGAAACAGATGAAGTTGACTTGGGGGAGTATGAGGTATTCCCTGAAAGGGAAGGAGTCTCCCCCCAAGTCAAAGCATCCACTTTGGATAACTGAAACCACCCAGGAGTCCAGAGTAATTTCCATCCAAGCAAAAAGGGAAAGAAGTGGAGACAAGTGGGGTTATGACTTGGGAGAGGGGGCAGAATGTCACAGAGGACTCTGGACTGAAAGGGCTGCTGAGAAGGGGCAACAACAGGAGAAGTAACCGCCTTAGCCTGTGGGTGTCTCCTAGAAGGCTTACGAGGCCTAGATCCAGAAGGAGCAGAAGTGGAGGAATGAGGTTTCCTGACAAAAGGAGTGTTGGCAAGAAAATTGCTATGAAATTTTGGAACTGGAGAAACTAGCGAGCATTTCAAATCTTGAGGCTCCTTATCTTTTTCCTGCAGTGATTTAAATAATTCTGCAGCTGCTTTGCCAAAGAGGGAGGAATTGTATTGAGGAGCATCAAGCAATTCTGCCTTTGTCATCAGGGAGTGCCTGGAGACGTAACCAGGAATGCCTTCTGAGAACAGATGCAGAAGCTGCTGCTCTGGAAGAGGCCTCCACTGCATCACAACTACACTTGATTGAGTGTCTACCTATCTGGGAGGAAGCGGAGAAAAGTGAGCGCATCAGTGATTTAGCCTCTAATTCAGGCAATGGGGAAAGAGCCTGGGTGGACTCAGTAAGCAAGGCCAAAGCATACCTAGACGTGTTTGATAATTTAGAGCCCCAATAATGAAGGTGGAAGCAGTACAGACCTAAGTCTTTCAAAAAGTTTCACTTTCCTCATCAGAAAGAAGCAGTTTGGTTGAGAGAGATAGCTGTGAAAATTTAGCTAAAGTAATGGAAACCACAGCTGGGTCAGCTGAGGGGCATTTAAAAAAACTTTCAATACTCAGGGACCTTACAGAAGCAATCAGGTCTTTTAGGGGCAGGGGCCTGTGAGTCAGGGGTCTTAGATGCTGCTTTAAAGGCATCTAAGAAGGCTGGCAAGACAGGTGGAACTGCTGAAGGAGCGGGGGCGTCCAAGCTGGAGTAGCTCATATCTCTTTTGTTGTTCTGAGATTTGAGTGAAATCCCACTCAAAGTAGTCCCTGATTTTATTAACAGTTTCCCCAAAGGAAAGCACTCCATGGGAGAGTCACCCCTATTAGACTCTTCCTCTGGATAAGCATATTCCAGTGGAGAAGAGACCTGGGTGGAATATGCTAAGAAGTCATCTGAGGAAGACTCCTCAGAATCAGTGCCATGAATTTGGAATTCCACATGCTGCCCTGAAGAAGGCTCCTAGGACCCAGACGGTAAGCACTGGAGAGGAGAAGGTCTGGCTGGCTATAGCAGAAGCTGGAGCTGAAGGCCTCAGAGCCATCGGAGCCTTAATGAAACCCTGCGAAAAAAACTCCCAATCCAACGTAGGGCTAGGAAGAGCGGGAACATGTCTAGTTTTTTGTTTTTTTGTAACACGTTTCTCACATTGGGGAGAAAAGGCGGACGTAGGCCTTACCTCAGACATCTACCTAGACAAAGAAGCTAGAACAGTCCCAGAGTCTTCTACAATAAACAAGCCACGGTTCTACCAAGTCATCCAAAACAGACATCTGTTTAGCCTTGGACGTGCTAGGATCTGCACTTCTGACTGCTTCCATATCTGTCCCCGCCGAGGAGTGGACCTTACCTCCGGTCAAACCATCCGGTTTTCATCAACCTCAAGGGGTACATCAATGGGAGATGGTGCAGCTAAAGAGGATTCAGGCCTAGCCTTGCTATCCTCCTTCCTCTTAAACAGACTGCTCACAAGCACTCGCTGAAACTTCCATAACATCCCAAGCCAGACGTTTGATTCTTTTGTTTTCTAAAAGATTCAAGGCTAACAGATGACTACACAATGTTTTAAGAATAAAAAGGCCTGCGGTGGTCGTGATTAGGCCCCAAGAAAACAAGCAAAGCTCATGACTATCTTTGTGTGGAATTTGCCTTCCACACCTACACTTCCCATATCTGTGCGACTAACAAAAAGCAGTCGCAATATATTAAATCCCCTATTGGGTACTTATATGAAGCTGGATGATGACACCAACAGTACCCAATGGCAGATTGAATGAGCAGCAAAAATACTTCAATACTACTCTAAACAGTAAAAAAAAAAAAAAAAAAAAAAAGCCACAAACACTTTCTGAAGCAAAGTGAAAGACATGGACTCTCAAACAAGTGACTTTACATTTCTGCTGGAAGAAAAAGTACAGTTGCATACACTTACATAAATTTAAATGTTCAAGTGTATTCACTGTTGCAGTCTATCATTATCCGGCTCCCTCCGATCGATCCCTCGATCGGCCAGAATACCAAAGGTAAGTAAATATGACATTGGCTGTCGGTTGTAAAGGACGTCAGGATGTCCGATACAAAAGGAGGCAGCAGACGTCACTTCCTCAGTCTTTCCTGCCATAACAGTCAGAAGCCCCCAGAAAACAAGCCTTAAACCAAAAGCAATTTTGGCAAATACCAAATTTAGCCTGTACCTCAGGAAAAGAGAAAAGGAAAGGACCAAAAAGGGAGAAGGAGGGAGGGAAACCAAGACTGCAACAGTGAATACACTCCAACATCTACATTTATGGTAAGTGTACGCAACTGTACTATGTTCATTGTGTTTCACTGTTGCAGTCCTAACCAATTGGTTGATTATCAAAGCCCAGAGAAAAGGGAGGAGCTCCAGCTCCAGACAAGTGGAGAACCTCATGGTTCAGTACTGGGACCGCTCTTGTTTGGCATCTACTTCTCTGAAGTACAGGCCAACACTAAGGGGACTCTGGCTAACAAAGTTCGCAGATGACTGCAAAGTGGGAGCCATTACTGAATCCCCAAATGACGTGGATACTCTACAAAAGGGCCTTGCAGAAACAGATGCTTGGTGCCAGAGCCATGGGCTCAAGCTCAATGCCAAGAAATGTATAGTTATCCCCTTTGGGAAAAAAACATGCATCTGTGAATTACCATATAGGTGGCAGTACACTAAACACCGAAAGTGTGATAAGAGACTTAAGGACACACATGGACAGTGGTCTCACCTTCGATAACCACATCGCCACAAGTCAGGAAATCCTTCTATGTGGCACACCTCATCACTAAGGGCTATTCATCCAGAAAAAAAAGAGGTCATTGTCCCACTGTACTCATCCCTCAGTACCTCTCAAGACATCTGCAACAACTGGAAAGGCCGCAGAAATACCTCACTAAAAGAATCACAGGCCTAAAGCAGATGCCCTACGCTGACCGCCTTAAAAAAACTCCAGCTATACTCTGTCGCATACCGTCTACTCAGAGGCAATCTCTGCTTAACATACAAGGCCATGTCAAACCCAGAGCTGTTGGACATGCTACACTTAAAGAAATCCCAATCCCTCAGAGCCACACGCTCCAGGGATCTAAACCTTGCCATCACAATAAACAAAACATGCTGGAGGGATAGGTTCCTGACCCAGAGACTCCCCAGACTCTGGAACAGATTGCCCATACATGTCAGAGTGCCTCTTTGGCCCACTTCAAAAGGAACCTTGACGATTGGATGGGAGAAAGGAAATTTACCCCAGGGATCACGTCAGTCATCCTGCTGGACAGGGGTCCAGGGAAGAAATAGCCAGGGAATTGTTATGGCTAGGCTTGTATAGGCCCTAGGGACGATAGCCTAGTACCAACCTATGAAGGAACCAACAGAATCAAGGAGTGGAGATAATGCCCTACAGAACAGCAGTGGCAAACCCTGCCCATGGCTCTGGAAAACAAAGGCAAATTATAATGCTTTGTGAAAGTGTGAACAGAAGACTATGTGGCAGCCTCCAAAATATGTCTTTAGTAGGGAAACCTCTTAAAAAGGCTGCAGAAGTGGAAGCTGCTCTAGTTGAGTGGGTCCTAACTCCTTGAGGTGGAACCTTGCCATGAAAGGAATAACAAAAAGTAATGAAATGTGCAATCCATTTGGAAATGGTCTGCTTAGAAATGGGCCTTGCCCTGGGCTCCAGGGGCAAAACTGACCAATAACTGTGCTGATTTCCAAAGGTCTTTAGTCCTGTTCAGGTAAAACCTGAGCTGTCTGTGCACATCAAGAGAATGCAGTATCCTTTCACCTCTATTTAGAGTATTAGGAAAGAAGGTTGGAAGGTGTATGAACTGATTAAGAGTCAGGCTAGAAACCACCTTCGACATAAAAGAGGGGTTGATTCTCAGAGAGACCCTATCTGCATGGAAAATAAGAAAAGGCTCGACAGCCAAAGCTTGCAGCTCCAAAACCCTCCCTGCTGAAGTTAAAGCCAAGAGGAAGGCAGTCTTCCAACAGAGAAACTTTAAATCCGCAGTGGCAGCTGGCTCAAAAGGAGGAAGAGTGAGTTTCTCTAGAACAAAATTAAGATCCCAGGCTGAAGTAGGAGCCCTTCTGGGAGGTTTTAAGTTACAAGCACCTCTGAGAAACAAACATTTTCATCAGAGGAGGAGAGAAAATAGGTTGCTCAAAAGAACAATGAGCAGAAATGGCTGAAGCATGGATCTTGATAGAGGAAAAAGAAAGACCACCCTGAAGCAAACCGGCCAACTATTTCAGTATCAAAGGAAGGGTAGGCTGAGAAGATGATTCCCCTCTAATGAGGGAATCTTTCCCATTTACCAGCGTAGGGCTTCCTAGTGCTAGGCCTCCTGGCCTCCCTCAGCACGTCAACCACCTGCTGGGAAAGGGAAGAAAAGGATGGAGTCGTACAATGAGCCATGCTGCCAAATGGAGAAACTGAAGATGAGGATGTAGAATGTTTCCCCCTTCATGAACCAAAAGATCTGGCTTTAGAGGAAGATGCCAAGGAGGAAACAGGGAGAGACTGTGAAACAGTGGATACCAATGCTGTCTGGGCCAGTCCGGAGCTATGAGAACCGTCCTAGGTCGTTCGCCCCTGATCTTCAACAACACTCTGGGAAGAAGAGGAGGGAAGGCATAAACTGAATGCAACGTCCTAGGGAAGGACCGAGCATCCACTTTTCACAGGCTCTGCTGTGATGCTGTCTGGTGCAAAAAAGAGGTAGAAGATGGTTGTCTGGGGAGGAGAAAAGATCCACTTGAGGTGCGCCCAAACTCTGAATGATGCTGTAAAAAAAAAAAAAAAGTCTGTTCAGCTGTCACTCGTGAGAATCCAGGGTCTGTCTGCTCAACTGGTCTGCCAAAACACTGAGCCTTCCTGGAAGAAACTGAGCTAGGAGATGTAGGCCCAGGGATGCTATGAGCCAGAGATTCATGGTCTGCCTGCACAGATGGTAAGAATGAGTCCCACCCTGCTTGTTGATATATCACATGACTGTGGTGTTGTCTGTTCTCACGAGCAGGGTTCCTGGAGAAAGAAGATGCCTGAAAGCTAGTAAGGCCTGCTGAACTACAATCATCTCCTTTAGATTTATGTGTAGGTGCATCTGCTGGGTATTCCAATGTCCCTGTATGCACCTGCCATCCAAGTGAGCTCCCCAGGCGTAGTCCGAGGCGTCTGTGGTAAGAACTTGAGTGGCAGGAGGTGGGCAAAAAGGCATGCCTTTGTTTTGTAGACAGGCTACTGCCAACCATAGAAACTCTGTCTGCAGAGATGGAAGAGGAATCATCATAGGTTCATAGGTAGGTAACTGGGCTATCTGCCCGAAGGCATATATTAGCCCAGCCACATTGTGCGGTATTCACCGCCCCCTTTGGTTAGTTCCCTAGGCCCTTGAACTAGCAGCTAGTACCCTTGGCCCCTATCTAGTAGAGCTGTTGGTATGATCCCCGGTGTGAACTTTGTTCCCCACCCACTCGTCAAGGTTCCTCTTGAAGAGTTAAGCTCTGTCTTATGTAGATCGGGACCTTGTTCCATAGCAAGGGAAGTCTTTGCGAAGGGAATCTATCCCTCCAGCATGTTCTATTCATTGTTGTTCTGAGGTTTATATCCCTAGAGCGTGTAGCTAGAGTAGATTTGGTTTTGCTAAGATGGAGCATGTTCAACAGTTCTGGGTTGGACATGGCTCTGTATGTTAGACAGAGATCGCCTCTGAGAAGGCGGCATGCAACTAAGAAAAGCCTTAGTTTTTTCAATCGTGCTGCACAGGGCAACTGAGGCCAGTAATCCTCTTAGTGACGTACCTCTGTGGTCTCTCCAGCTGCTGGAGATGCCTAGCCAGGTACATTCCAATTGGTGCATTGTACTCAATAATGGGTCTGATGAGGGAAGAGTAGAGGGGCACCACTACATCCTTAGATCTTTATGCGAACCCTTTCGTGATCAGATGGGTCACATAGAATGATTTTCTAACCGCCTTGGCAACATGGTCATCAAAGGAAAGCTGACTATCTACTTGGGTCCCTAGATCCCTTATTACTTCTTCAGATTTCAGGGGGTTACCGCCTATGTGGTAATTGGCGGGTACTCTGTTTTTTCCAAAGGGGATTACTACGCATTTTTTAGCATTTAGCTTGAGACCATGGCTTTGACACCATGCATCAGTCTCATTAAGGCCCTTCTGGAGGATATCCATGTCGGCCTGAGACTCTTATTATAGCACCCAGTTTGCAGTCGTCCGCAAACTTTGTCAGCCACAGCCTTTCAGTGCTTGCCTGTACTTCTGAGAAGTATATGCCAAACAGGAGGGGCCCCAGGACAGAGCCCTGAGACACACCGCTCGTTACTGGTCTGGATTCGGACATAGATCCCGCTACTCTTACTTTGTGGGATCTGTCCGAGAGCCAGTTTGCGATCCATCTTGACACGTAAGGGTTTATATGCCCAGGTTGGTGAGTTTATCAATACTACCCGAATGGGGAATGATGTTGAATGCTTTAGCAAGGTCAAGGTAAGCAGTGTGTACCTCCTTTCCCTTATCTACAGCCTGAGTAACTATCTCAAAGAAGTCCATCAGGCTCAGGAGGCATGATCTACCCTTGACGAAGCCAAACTGTGTGTGGTCAAGTGTTTGGAGGTTCCCAATCTCTCCATTTACGAGTTCCATAATTATTCGCTCCATTGCCTTACAGATCAGACTGGTCAGGATTACTGGTTGGTAGTTCCCAGGGTCGCAAAGACCACCCTTGTGCAGCGGAACCACCGTTGCTGTGCGCCATTCTATGGGCACATATCCTGTCGAGAGGCTGAGACTGAACAGGGTATTCAGATGTGGGGTTAATTCATTTTGGAGCTCGCGTATGACACAGCCCGGGACACCATCTGGTCCCATGGAGACAGTGTTTTTAGCTTTAGATAGAGACTTATTAACCAACATATCAGTAATATTTGGAGTTACACAATCCCCTGGAATAGTAATAGGCCCTGTAGGTGGTGAGGGGGGGGGGGGGTTTGCACTGAAACTGTCAGCCAAGATGTCGGCAATGTCAGTGGGGGTCAGTGTATTTTGTTCCATTTTGTACTAGCTCAGAACAGACCTAAGCGTTGCCCATTTAGGTTTTTGACGTAACCATAGAAGGCCTTATGGTTACCCTTGGCAACTTTCTTTTCGAAATTGGCTTTAGTTGACTTGATGAAGGCCCTCAATTTCTTACTAATGCTGATCAGGGATGATTTTCCTACTTGAGATTTGGCCTTTTTTTGTACAAGTCTCCTCCTTTCCAGACTGGTTTCTTCTTGCTTGAGGAAGGAGTCTTGGTTTTATTTGGGATAGCACGGTCCATGCAATCCTCAAGATGTATATAAAGTGCCTTGGTGTAGGATTCTGCGCCCTGGGTATCATCCTTCTGCAAGGGAATAGTGAAGCTTTCCACTTCTGACGCAAATAGTTTGAAGTTTGCTTTGGAAAGGTTTTTTACAATGGTTTCTTTGACTGGGGGAGGTGGAGGGGTTAGGATATGTCCAGGATTATCAATTTGTGGTCTGATTTGACCAGACAGGGAGTGATAACGGGTGTGGTACAATGGGCACCCAATATTTGTGATGACTAAATCCAATATGTTGTCCCCTCTAGTGGGAGAACATACCAGTTGTTCAAGGGCATTTGAATTTATAAATTCTATGAACCGCTGGGCATAGGAGTTAGAACTTTGGTAGTTTGCCCAGTCTATACCAGGGTAGTTGAAATCACCAAAAATTATGGTGTTTGGTAGGACCTTTATATTTTCCAATGCCTCAAAGAATGCTGAGTGAGCATCTTGGGACATGGTGGGTGATCTATAACAGGCTACGACTTTCAATGTGGTTTTGCCTGCCGATAGTTGCGCATGGATGATCTCTGGGGCATCATGCTGTGCCACTAACCTGGAGATGTGGGTATCCTTGATGAATATGGATACACCTCCGCTTTTTGTACTGCGATCCGGTAACCGAGGCCATAAGGTATGATATGAATTGTAACCTGGTAGTGCTGGGGTGCTCTCTTTGGAGCCTTGAACCAGGTTTCCGTCACTGCACAAAAGTACAGTTGTGTACACCTACCATAAATGTAGATGTTCGAGTGTCTTCACTGTTGCAGTCATAACTGTAGGGTGATCCTGCCGGCAGGCAGCCCGAGGTTGGCCAGAATCACAAAGTCTGGGTCCGGCGTCGGCTGCACAAGCTAGTACGCTGACGTCAGTACGCTCTGGTACATAGCCCTCAGCCGACGCCATCTTCTCCAGCCTTTCTTGCCCCAGATGTCAGAAATCCCCAATAAACGAGTCCCACAAGGAAACACAAACACACCAAAAAGTGAAACAAGAGGGGATAGGAGGGAGGGAAACACCGACTGCAACAGTGAAGACACTCGAACATCTACATTTATGGTAGGTGTACACAACTGTACTATGTTCTTCGTGTTTCACTGTTGCAGTCATAACTGTAGGGTGGAATCCCAAAGCAGTGAAGAAAGGGAGGAGGCTAAATAGAAGAAGGGGTAGCAAGAAGGCCCTGCAAAACAGCAGAGGCAAAACCTGCCCTGGTCTTAGAATACAAAGGGAGATTGTAGTGCTTGGAAAAGGTATGCACTGAACTCCAAGTGGCAGCTTCCAAGATATCCTTGGTAGGGACTCCTCTGAGAAAAGCAGTAGAAGTAGCAGCTGCTCTAGTAGAATGACTTCTCACAGTACCTGGAAACTGTTGCCATGATGAGTGTAACAAAATCTTATTCCATAAGCAATCCATTTGGAAATAGTTTGTTTGGAAATAGCCTTTCCAAGAGAACTGGAGGCAAAAGAAACAAACAATTGGTTAGATTTTCTGAACTCTTTAGTCTTGTCCAAGTAAAATCGTAACTGTCTGTGTACGTCTAATGAATGCAAAATCCTTTCCCCTTTATTTTGAGGATTAGGAAATAAGGTAGGAAGGTGAATTGTCTGATTTAAAGCAACTTTTGAAATCACCTTGGGCATGAAAGTAGGATTGGTCCTCAAGGATACTCTGTCAAGATGGAAAATTAGGTATGGCTCCACAGCCATAAAAGCTTGCAACTCTGAAACCCTTCTGGCAGAAGTCAATGCTAACAAAAGAACTGTCTTCCAGGATAAAAATTTAATATCAGAAGCCGCAGCAGGCTCAAAAGGAGGCAAAGTGAGTTTTTCCAAAACATAGTTAAGATCCCAGGCAGGGACAGGAGGGGTCCTGGGAGGCCTCAAATTCTTAGCTCCTCTCAAGAATTGTCTCACCAATGGATGAGAAAAAACAGGAGGGTCAGAATTAAAATGAGCAGATATAGCAGAAGCATGAATCTTAATGGAAGAAAAGGAAAGGCCTTTAGACAAAAGGTCTGAAAGGTAAAGCAAAATAGACGAGAGATCAGGCACAAAAGGATTAGAGCCACGGTCCTGCATCCAAATACAAAACCTTTTCCATTTAGAGGCATAGGATTTCCTAGTGCTAGGCCGTCTGGCTTCTAGAAGAACATCCAAAACTTGTTTGGGGAGCTTAGAAGAAATCAAATTTCCTTGAAGAGCCAAGCTGCCAGGCAAAGGGTCTTGAGATGAGGGTGTAGCATCTGACCCTGATGCTGGGACAGAAGAGAAGGGTACAGAGGAGGTTCCAAGCACAGATGTTGTAAGGTTGGATACCAAAACTGTCGAGGCCAATTTGGAGCAATCAAGATGAAGAACTTGGGCTTGTCCTGTTTTATCTTCAGTAATATCCGGGGAAGAAGAGGAAGAGGAGGGAAGGCATATCCCGAAAGGTTCCTCCAACTGAATGACAGGGCATCCACTTTCCAAGCTGTTTTGTGGAAGGACCTGGTGCAAAAGAGAGGCAGCTGATGATTGAGATGGGATGCAAACAGATCTATCTGGGGACACCCCCAAACTGCAGTTATCCTGTTGAATAAGTTGGTGTCTAGCATCCATTAGTGAGGATCCAGAATGTTTCTGCTTAGGCTGTCTGCTAAGAGATTCTGCTTTCCTGGAATGAACTGAGCTTGAAGATGCAGATTCAGACTTAGAGCTATGTCTCAAAGTCATAGCTAGTCTGCAAAGGGGGTATGAATGAGAGCCCCCCTGCTTGTTTATGTACCACATGACTGTGGTGTTGTCTGTACGAATTAGAAGAGGCCCTGGTTGCAAAAGGGTCTTGAAGGCTAGAAGAGCATTTTGAACTGCCAACATTTCCTTCAGATTGATGTGCCAGTGAAGGTGATTCTTTGTCCAGGTCCCCTGTTGGCAATTGTTTAGAAAATGTGCTCCCCAAGCATAATCCGAGGCGTCCGTGGTTATGATTTGAGAAGGTTGAGGTAGACGAAAAGGCTTCCCTTCGTTTAAAGTGCACACCCTGGACCACCAAAGGAACTCCTTCTGGAGGCAGGGGATCAGAGGAATCAAAGTGTCCAGATCTTGGTAATGCTGTGACCATACACTTTTCAGGTACCATTGAAGCTTTCTCATATGAAGCCTTGCATTTGGAATTAACAGAATGCATGAAGCCATATAGCCCAGTGCCTGCAGGAATTTCCTTGCAGTGAGCTGAGTTAAGGTTGCCAAGGTTTTGAAAATTGAAGCCAGCTGTATTTGTTTTTCTGGAGTAAGGAAGGCCCTTTGTAAGTTTGTATTTAGGAGGGCTCCCAAAAATATCATTTGTTGAGAAGGAATCAATTGTGACTTTTTTATGTTCACTGAAAATCCCAGGAGGAGGAAGAGACGTTGAACAAAATCCAGATGTTGAAGTAAAAGGTCCTTGCTGTCTGCCTGGATAAGGCAGTCGTCCAAATAGGGGTAAATCTGAATCCCCTGAAGTCTGCAATAAGCCACTACTGGTGCCAGGCACTTGGTGAAAACCCTGGGCGCAGTAGATAAACCAAAGGGCAGTACAGAGAATTGAAAGTGCCTCGAACCTGCTTTGAATATGAGGAATTTCCTGTGTTCCTGCCTGATGGGAATGTATAAGTAGGCCTCCTTTAAATCCAATGTCACCATCCAAGCGTCCTGGGAGAGTACTGGAAGCAGTTGCTGTAGAGTAAGCATTTTGAATTTTGGAATTTCCAAAAAGGTGTTTAACACTGAAAGTTCCAGAATAGGTCTCCATGAGTTTTGTTTTCTTGGAACCAGAAATAGTCTTGAGTAAAAGCCTTTTCCCATTTCTGAGAAAGGAACAGGCTCTATGGCTCTCATGGCCAGTAGAGCATCCACTTGATTTAAGGCCTCTGCCCATTGATGTTTTGGCAGATCTGGCCAACCAATAACCCTTGGCAGAGTATGAAAATGGAACTTGTAGCCTCTTAAAATCACGTCCAATACCCATTTGTCCTGGGTAATATGAGTCCAATTTCTGTAAAAAAGAGAAAGCTTTCCTCCGAGAGTGTCATCCAGGTAAGGGGGTCCTGAAGCCCAACCGAGAGAGTCATTGAGTCTGCTTCCTTTGAGATTGGGATCTGTCTTCTCCCCTTCTAGGTGAAGAAGCAGTCCATTGTCTGGATCTGTAAGAGGCCTGAGCTTGACCACGACCTCTGGAGCGTCTATATCTTCCCCTTTGAGGCCTGTCAGACGTGGAAAAGGACCAATTTTTGGAGGGCCAATTCCTGGAAAATCTAGGAGGCTGAACTTGTAAGAAATCTTTCACAGTCTGCATAGATTTTGCCTTTTCTGCCATCTTTTTAATAACTTCTGCCGCCTTGGATCCAAGTAAAACATCATGCTGAACAGGGGCATCTAAAAGTTTAGCCTTAACCTGTTCCGGCAAACTTTGTTCACGAAGCCAGGCATGTCTCCTAATAACAGTACCAGAGGCTGCGGCCCTGCAAGCAGCTTCCAAAGCATCAAAACCACAATGCAAACTATGCTTGTTCACTTGTTCAGTTGCATATAATACATCCTGCAATTCCTTATCCTCTGCACATGCTGGAAAGGTAGCAAGCTTTTGCTTCAAACCAGACAAAAGAAATTGCTGATACTTAAACATATGAAACTGGCAATTTAAAGCCCTAATAGCAAGGGTAGCAGAAGTATACACCTTTTTACCCCACCTGTCTAAGGCACGAGAATCCTTCTCGGAGGGAATAGGATTTTTGGAAGAAGCAACCTTAGCAGCTTTAGTACCCCGAGAAATAGTTTCAGGATCCGCAGAAGGGTTCTTGAATAAGAATAAATGAGAATCAGGGACCCTGTAAAATCTATCAGGCTTAGAAGGAGCAGGGGGCATGGAATCAGGATTCAAATTAGCCTCAGAAAAGGCATCATCCACAATATCAAGAACAGGAGGAATAGCTAAAGGCCTGTGTTGAGGAAGAAGAAGGAATTCCCTAAGCCTCTTCTTAGAAGCAGAATAATCCTGACCTTCCCAATGAAAATGTTCCCTCATCTCATGTAAGGTCTCCCCAAAAGAGAAATTCTCAGGCGGAGAAGCAGAGGGCAGGGAATCCTCTGCATCCGAATCCTCATAAGGAGGAAAGGAATATTCCTGATCAGATGAAGAAACAGAAGATACAGAAGCCTGGTCAGAGGAATCCAAAGGAACATCCTGTCGAGGCCTTTTCTCTGGAGGGGGGTGAGAACCCCTAATCATTGTAAGCAAATCTTCAGCCATCCTTAGCAATTGCTTCTGTGTCTTGGGAGTAGCTTCAGAAGTAGCTGGAGCAGAAACTTTAGGTTTAACTGGAGTCTTGGACTTTGCCTTTGTCTTTGAAATGGTGATGTCAGTAGGCCTGAATACCCCCTCAGAAGCCGGTACCTGCACAGCGGTTCCGGACCCATCTAAGGGAGCGACGTCCGAAGGTCCTGCAGCAGACAAAACAATAGGCCTTGATGGCTCCCCATGGGAGTCCGTATCGGCCATCGGTTCAGAAGTGGCGGACGACAGGGGCTGCAAAAGCGTCTCACTGACGACAGCCGAACCGGACGCTGGCTCCATCTGCGACGAATCCTGTTTGGACCTCGGAGGCCTGTCCTTGTCTTTGCGCTTCTTTTGAATTCCGGCAGAATCAGACGACATTCTATAATTGAAGCGTCTGCCAAAGTAATTTAAAATCCAGTCGTACTGACGCTTAATAGTGCGAGAATTGAACCTGGCACACAACCGACAACAAGAAACGTCGTGGTCAGGGCCTAAGCAAGGTAGACAGTAAGAGTGGAAATCTTTATGAGGTATCTGTTTTCCACACGCTATACAATTATTAACTTTTTCTGACATCGGAGGAACAAGAAAAAGATTCCCCAACGGGGTACTTAGCTTTGAGAAGAGAAGTAAGAACTTCGGACCGACAGCAATCAAAAACGTAGATCGAAAATCGCCAACCAACGACTTGCGAGCTGCTTTCCACCGCACGGCAAGAAAGAATGGGGAAGACGGCGTCGGCTGAGGGCTATGTACCAGAGCGTACTGACGTCAAGGTACTAGCTTGTGCAGCCGACGCCGGACCCAGACTTTGTGATTCTGGCCGACCTCGGGCTGCCTGCCGGCAGGATCACCCTACAGTTATGACTGCAACAGTGAAACACGAAGAACATCATCGATTTTCCCCATACTGAGGAGTGCCTAGAGTGCGTGCATTTTGAGGTTGAGACTTCTGGCGTTGAGTAGCATTACAAAGAAGTTATGTCCTTACCATAACGTTCCATGTGGAGTGTTCATCTCGCCTTGGTTATTACACATGGGGTTCGGAGCCGATCCTCGGCTCCGTGCCGGCCGACTGCAAGCTCTGCATCGAGAAGAAGCTCGAGGACATCTAATACCCACAATCCCCCTCTGCCTTTACCTCAGATCTAGTTTGCAAGCAAACCAGACATAAGCACGCACACATGCCAACTATATACATAAAAAACATATATATACAAACATACCCAGTGTATGACAGTAACAGTAATACTGCAACAGCAGAAGGAGAATACTCCAGACCAGGCACCAAATCGAACGTTCTTCCTAAGGGTGGGAAGGGTGGGAGTGTAATAACCAAGGCGAGATGAACACTCCACATGGAACGTTATGGTAAGGACATAACTTCTTTATGTGAGAGTGTTCAATCTCGCTTTGTTCTTACACATGGGTAGCGTCCTAGCTCCATGATCCTGAGGAACTCAAGGGAGAACGTTCTTGAGCACAGTGGAACCAAAGGTTGCCCTATCCCTAGAAACCCTGTCCACTTTGTAATGAGATATAAATGTATGTGGTTTAGCCCAAGTAGCAGCCGCACAAATAGTGTCTAAAGGTAAACGAGCTGCATGAGCCAAAGATGTAGAAATTGATCTGGTAGAATGTCCTCTGGGTTTTGCTGATAATGTTTGATCAGAATCTTCATAAACATAAATGATACAGTCAGTTAGCCACTTGAAAGAGTTCGTTTCGTAACTGCAAGACCCTTTCTGCTGTCAGCAAAGCTACAAATAGCTGATCAGATTTCCTGTGATCTTTTGTTCTATCCAAATAAAATCTGAGTTGTCTATGGACGTCCAGTTTGTGCAACATATACTCTAATTTATTAGAGTGGTCTTTAAAGAAGGTGGGTAATTCAATGGACTGATTAATATTACTAGTAGAACAAACTTTGGGAAGAAAGGATGGATTAGTGCGTAGGGATACTCTGTCAGAATGAAAAATTAAATAAGGATGTTTGACCGAAAGGGCCTGCAGCTCAGACACCCGTCTAGCAGATGTAATAGCCACTAGAAATAATGTTTTCCATGACAAAAATTTCAAAGTGCAACTTGAAGCTGGTTCAAAGGGTGGTAACATCAATTTAGAGAGCAATAAATTTAAATTCCACGGTGATGTCGGACTTCTGACTGGTGGTCTGATATGAAAAGAACCTTTTAAAAAGGCTTTACAAAGTCTGTGAGCCATAATAGGTGCACCACTTTCTTATACATGATAGTTAGAAATGGCAGCTAACTGTACTCTTAAGGTAGCCGGGGAAGCTCCTTCCTGAAATAATTCGGTCAGAAATTCTAAAACCTTATTCAACAGAGCTGTAACAGGGTCCAACTGATGTGACTCCGCCCAGAAGACAAAACGTTTCCATTTACTGGTGTAAGTCTTTGTAGTGGAAACTTTATGGGAAGCTACCAAAATATCTTGAACGGCCCGATGTAAGGGGAATTGACCTGGCTAAAGGGAAGGAGCAGCCAAGCTGCTAGATGGAGAGATTCCAGGGATGGGTGAGGAACTCCTGACGAGTGAGTCAGTAGATCTGGCTCTGGGTCCAGCATCCAAGGTCCCCGAATGCGGTGATGCAAGAGAAAGGGGAACCAAATTTGACGAGGCCAGAACGGAGCAATGAGAATTATAGTCCTCTGAAGGTTGTTTGCTTTCTGTAGAAACTTTGCAATCAGGGAAATGGAGGAAAAGCATATAGGAGACCGGGGCCAATCGTGCACCAGCGTCCCTGGGGACTTCCCCTGGAGGAGGTAATAGGGCAAAGTAGCTCCTGCATTTGGCGTTCATTGGAGACGCAAACAGATCGCAGGTAGGCTGGCCCCATTTGCGAAAAATCTTTTCCGCAACTGACTGTTTGAGGGACCACTCGTGAGGCAATAGTATTGCCCTGCTCAGCCTGTCGGCTATGACGTTGGATGACCCGGGGATGTGCGTTGCGATCAGAAAGCGACCGGTGGACTCTGCCCATTGCCAAATTCTCATGGCCTCTCTGCATAGTTGGTAAGACCTGGTTCCCCCTTGCTTGTTTATGTACCAGACTACGGACATGTTGTCTGTCTGAACTGCAATGGTCCCTGGAGGAAGAAGGGGAGCAAAGTGTTGCAACGCCAAAAACACTGCCCTCAACTCCAGAACATTGATGTGCAGATTGTACTCCAGATTGGTCCATTCGCCTTGGACTGTCTGTCCCTGAAAGATGCCCCCCCACCCTATCAGGGAAGCGTCCATGGTTATCGTCGCTGACGGTGTGGGTAGCACAAATGGTCTTCCGCCAGATAGGTTGCAAGTCTGTAACCACCACATTAGGTGTGATTTGCATGTTTTCGTTATCAATATTTCGTGAGTCAGTGGAAGTTGTTGGAATGACCATTGTGCAAATAGAAGCCATTGTAGCACTCTCATGTGCAGTCTTCCCAATGGTATTGCTATGAGAGAAGCTGCCATGAGACCCAAAACTTTCAGAACAATTTTTGCTGGGGATTTTCTGGACGACAGCAGAAGGGAAATGTTGAATTGAAGTGCTACTATTCTTTCTGTCGGAAGTTTTAGAACTAACTGACGCGTATCTAATTCCGCTCCTATAAATAAGATATGCTGTGATGGCTGTAGCAAAGATTTTTCAAATTTACTGAAATGCCAAGGTGTGTACAAAGTTGTAGGGAGTAATCCCTGGCTTGTATCAGTTGACGCCTGGTGGTGGCAGACAGGAGCCAGTCGTCCAGATACGGAAACACCTGGAATCCTAGGCGCCTCAGATGAGACGCTACCACTGCCATGCATTTGGTGAAGACCCTGGGGGCTGTGGTCAAGCCAAAGGGCAGGGCTCGAAACTGATAGTGACTGGCTCCCAGCCGGAAGCAAGTGATCTCTGGACGCCCTGGCCATTTTGATGTGGTAGTATGCGTCCTTCAGATCTACTGAGCACATCCAGTCGTCCTTCCGTAAGAATGGAAGGATCGATTGAAGCGTGACCATTCGAACTTTTCCTTCTTGACAAAGGTGTTGAGATGACTTAGGTCCAGAATTGGCCTCCAGTCCCTGTTTTCTTTGGAACTAAAAAGAACCTTGAGTAAGTTCGAATCCTATTTGGTCCGCTGGGACTGGTTGGATGACTCTTTTTCTAGCAGCTTTGAAATTTCTGTAGCTGCTGGGTCTCAGATGGGGTGGTACATCTGGGAGTTTTCTTTGGAATGGGGTGGATAGAAATGGGATTTTGTAACCTCTGGTAATAATGCTTTTACCCAATTGTCTGAAGAAAGGTTTTGCCAGGCCTGAGGGTATAAAGCTAGCGACCCCGACTGCCTCCAGAGCAGGACAGTCGGGCCTCCTCTCAGGAGTGCTGAAAGGTTTGCCAGGGAGGTTATCCCTGTCACCTTGGTTTTGCGGACCCCTCTGCCGCCAGGCGGCGTCTTCCACCTCTGCCCCCTCTGCCTCTAGAGGGGCATCACCCTGTGTGTTTGGAAAAGATCCTTGGGGTTTTGAAACCACATTTTCCCACCACGTTGCCCTTTGGGGTACGGTCTGGAAGGGGTGGAAAACGGACTCCGACAGCAGACAGAGTCTTTCCCTCCTGTTCACACCGGTAAGGGTCTCCTTTACTTTAGGGCCAAAAGTGTGGCTCCATCAAATGGGGCGTTAGTAAAGGAAGACTTGAAGGCTTCCGCGAACGAACATAAGCGCATCCAGGATTGCCTACGAAGAGCAATCGCTGAAGCGCTGCCCTACTCGATCCTTCGGCTGCATAGGATATCAGCCTCATGGACGAAGTTCACAATGGACATAAGGGTGTTGAGATGCGCTGTAACTTTCTCTGAGACAGCGGCATCTGTAGCACCCTGGAGGGTATCTCCCAACTCTTTGACTAGATCCCTCTGTAAACGTGTAAAATGAGTCAAATAGTTCAGGGAACGCATAGAAAGCCGCTGAACTGAAAATGCGCTTCCGTATCTGTCCATGGTCCTAGAATCTTTGTTAGGCGGATGGACAGATGAGGAAGACTCCTACATCTCCTTTTCGTGGCGCTGCCACCACCATGGCGTCTACTGGAACTCCTTTGGTAAGGTAAGCTTTGTCCTGTGGTGCCGTGATGTACTTATTTGGCTTCCTAGGGACTGGTTCCACCGTGTCAGGAGTCTCCCACGCCTTCGAGCAATTAATTCCATTAACTCATCAAAGGCGGAGTGACCCAGGAGGAGGAAGGACGGGCACCAAATGCCTTCAGCAAAACTGACTCATCCTCAGAAGGGGAGGGCTTGCCAGTCACCTCTCTGTTTAAGGATCTCAAGATGTCAGAAAAAGAGACATCCTCTGAAGGTGACTTAGGGGACCCTTCTGACTCATCTAAGTCAGTATCAGATGTCAAGGATTCTTGTGGAGAATCCAAGTGTCTCCTCTTACACAGTCTTTTCCTAGGAACTTCTTCGTGGGGAGCATCCGAAGAAGCCTCCGAGGAAGAGGGGGCACCCTCCAGGGGTGGCTGAGACACTGGTGCCCGACGCTTGGACGTGGCCGTGGGTGCAGAGGAGGATAACGGTCCTTTGCGGGGAGGAGAAGCTGTACCTGCTGATGTGGTTGTCTGGGTAGACAACACCTTCCTCATGAGGTCGAAGGCCCCCGGGTCCCGAGTCGAGGTATCTCCCGGTTCCGAAGAAATGGGAAGAATCCCCGAAACAGGAGCCGAAGGCACCGACCCCGAGGACGGAACCGAATCGATCCGTGCCGAGGCCCCGAGAGGGAGAGTCGGAACCGAAACATCGGTTCGACTCTCGGTCCCGGAACCAAGGACAGATCTTCGGCCCCGAGACTCCGGTACCGGATCGGATGGAGTCGAGGTAAACGGTGCCGACCGAGAAAAAGACGGTTCTGGCACCGAGGGCTCCACAATCATCAGGTCAGCTTCTTCCGGCTCCGAAGACTGAACAGGTCTCGGAGGAGGAACAGATGGAGATAGTGGCAGGCCTTCAAGTCTCGACATCAACTGAGAGGAGATCGAAATAAGTTTGGACAGGGCCGTATGCTCCATAAGTTTCTGCACCACCCAGTCCACGTCGGTGTCGGAAAGGGCTCTAGAAGAACGAGTCGAAGGGATCGAAGACGGAGCCGACCTCAACAGAGTCGGTGGAGGGAGCTCCGTCACCGGTTCCTAGACTCGAGGCTCGGGAACTGCCAACAGTTGAACACTTGGCCCCGAAGTCTGTGGAACCGGTGATCTAACTAGACTCGAAGAGCTCGGAGCCGATGACTTTGGCTCCGACGCCGACCCATCAAGACTTGGATGCCTGGTCTGAAGCATCCAGAGCCTCCTGGAAAGAGGGTTTCAGTAATCCTCTATCCATCAGTTTCCTGCGCCTATCTGTCATGACCCTCCCACTAAAAGAGTGACAAATAGAGCAGTCCTCTTGTAAGTGGAGAGGGCCAAGACAGTAGACACAGGAACTGTGGTTGTCTGTGACCGACATTTTTTGGCCACACTGACAACGTTTAAAACCAGATTTCATCTTTTCAGACATATTGACAAATGAAAAGACAGTCCAGTCCAGTAAAAGTCCAATCCAGTAATAGTGTCAAATCCGGGAATAAGAGTCCGTTTGATAATAGCTAAAAACAAGACTACCACAAGTTTTTAGTCAAAAAAGTCAAATCCGATAACTGCCTAAAGGCAAGACTACAACAAGTTTCTAGTCACAAGCCAAGAAGGGGTAGGCCCCGAAAAACTCTAAACTCGAAAGTTAACTAAGTTAAGCTATTCTAAGTGTCGAGAATTTCTAATGCACTCACACACCTACTTTTATACTCTAAGTAACTAGATAGAAAGAAATTTCTGAAATTTAAACAGAATAGATAAATATCTTATCTGTACAGCCTCGAGCTAGTCTCCAGCGATGCGTATGCAGCAGCGGCAAACTAGATCTGAGGTAAAG
The DNA here is from genome assembly GCF_019279795.1 of Protopterus annectens. Lineage (NCBI taxonomy): Eukaryota > Metazoa > Chordata > Ceratodontiformes > Protopteridae > Protopterus > Protopterus annectens. Next base: position 61,565,044 of record NC_056747.1, read on the forward strand.
GCAGAGGGGGATTGTGGGTATTAGATGTCCTCGAGCTTCTTCTCGATGCAGAGCTTGCAGTCGGCCGGCACGGAGCCGAGGATCGGCTCCGAACCCCATGTGTAAGAACAAAGGCGAGATTGAACACTCTCACATCCTTAGTTTTTGGTTACCTGTGCTGGCTACGGTGGTTGGTTTGTCCTTTGAGCCTTGCCTAAAAAAGGCACTATGGGGACGGCAAGAGCCTTGGCCAGTATTCGAAAGCCTAGGGGTGGCAGGTGCAAACCATCTCTGGTGAAACAGCGAGGCTGGTCTATCATGTCATCCCAGGCAGACACTGGATCCCCTTAGAATGACACCAGAAGCTTAGCCAATTGTTGAAATTGATCATTTTGTCTTTGTATTGTGGTATCATTCTAGGTGAAGGTAGTATGCTACTCAAGGTCAGGGTCATACCAGCTTGGGCTACATGATCAAAGAGCTCCTCAATGTGTCTTTTCATGTAATCCAGGGAGGTACGTCTTAGATCATTCACACCAACATGTACAATGACAGCGTCATACTTGTACTTGTTCTGGAGTGACCCAAGTGCCTGTGTTATGTGGCGGATCCTAGCACCAGACAGGCAGCTGACAGTAACCTTCTCCTTGTTCAACCTGGTGAGTGCAACATCTGTGTCTTACTATAGTCTCCTATTACTAGCGTGTTGGGTATGGTGTTTTGCCTTAGGGGCTGTCATGAGGCACACTGCTGAGGTGTATTATGTGTTTTCTGGCTTGTGTTTGGAGGTGCAGGTTGCTTGCTTGCCTGCTTTGGAGGGCCCTGGTTCTTTTTCAGATTGGTACCTAGTGCCTCCGAATATGTTTTTGTGTATTTGTGTGCATGTTTTGCCGGTGCTTGTTTTGTAGATCCATGTGTGACTGGTGGTGTGATGCTAGTGTCTCTTCTCCTCTTGACTGACGGTCTGTTACAGTCATGGGTTGAGAGTGCTTAGCCTCCAGTCTGGCTGTGTATTTGCATCTCTCACAAGTGTTTGTGTCTAGAGTTAAGAGGAGAGGTTGTTGTCTGCATACACGAGGCAGTTGTGACATTGCCTCAGGATGCCCAATTCCACCAGATGAACTGGAGAGTACACCTGAAGCGGACCTCCGGACATGCTTGGAAAAGTAAATTTCACTTGTCTTGAGGACGATCAACGGTCTTATGCTGTATTACCACGAGCAAGGACTGAACAAACTGAGAAAACAAAATTGCAAGCTTGTAGTTACGAACCCAAACTGAGTAATATAAAATCCGTTTTATTAGCAAACGCTTTCGGAGAAACCAATGCCCCTCCTTCCTCAGACAAAAAATGGCGTTTGTATTTTAATAACGGACAGAATCAGTATGTTTGAGGACATTTTACAATAATTTTGTCATAATTGGTTAATTAAGCATATAGTAATTGTTTGATTGCTACCCTATATAAGGATAGCAAGAAATGTTGCCATTTTCTGAGGAAGGAGGGGCATTGGTTTCTCCGAAAGCGTTTGCTAATAAAACGGATTTTATTTTACTCAGTTTGGGTTCGTAACTACAAGCTTGCAATTTTGTTTCCTCGTCTTATGCCGTATTATAATAGCGCTGTCTAGGAGAGTTGGATAAGTGCTGATTTGGGTTATACAAGTGCTGCAATAAGAGCAGTTGATCTGAAGCACTTGAGTTGAGGCTTGCCTAGTTCTAAGGGAAAAGACTTTGTGGAGCCAGGAATAGTATACCCCAGCTAACAGACGCTGCTCTCTGCGCAAGACCGCGCAAAAAGAGAGGTGCAGGGTTTTAGGAGAGAGAGAGATCAAGGAGTTTGGAATTGACCCAAAATGGCCAATAAAAAGTATAGTTGTGTACACTTACCATAAATGTAGATGTTCGAGTGTATTCACTGTTGCAGTCATTACACTTGGGTTATCTGCTGGCAGGCTACCTTCAGTAGGCCTGAATTCCAAAGTCTAGGTCCGGCGTTGGTTGCTGTCGCCTCTTCCATAACGTCAAAGTGCCAGGGGTTTAAAAGATGAAGCTGATGCCATTTTCTTCAGTTTTTTATGACAAAAAAGTGCAATAAATGACCCCAACACGTGTGTGCTAGGTCAGAGGCAGGTAAAATGCAATTTTAAGAAAAAAACTTTTAAATTAAGTGCAACACAAAAAATGCAATAAACAGGCTCTAGGTATGTTCTAAATACTGTTTCTAACACAGATATCAACTTTTGCAAGCAAGAAAACGCAGAAAAGTAGGCGGCAATGCAGTTTTTCTAAGAAATAAATCAAAAGAAAATACCTGCAAGCTCTGGGATACATGGCCTCTTGCATTCATTTCCAGGTTGTGTGTGTGTTGACACCAAATGTTCTTGAGGTACCATTGCAATTTCCTCATATGCAGTCTTGCATATGGAATCATGAGAATGCAAGAGGCTATGTATCCCAGAGCTTGCAGGTATTTCCTTGCAGGGAGCTAGGACACGCTTGCAAGTCCTTGAAGTAAACTGAAAGTTGTCTGCTTCTCCTGGGTGAGATATCTGGGCGTCTGTGTTCAGATTCATTCCCAGGAATGTTATCTCCTTGGATGGCACCATTTTTTATTTTTCCTAGTTGAGAGTGTAACACAGGGAAGAGAGAAGAGTATTTACAAATTCTAGATCCTTTAACAGCTGTTCTTGAGAATTTGCTTGAATTACACAGTTGTCCAAGTATGAATACATCTGAATTTTCTTCTGCCTGCAAAAAGCAATGATTGGAGCCAGGCACTTTGTGAAAACTCTGGGAGCAGTGGATAAGCCAAAGGGCAGCACAGAGAATTGATAATGTTGCTTGCCCACCCAGAAACAAAGGTATTGCCTGCAACTTTCCCCGACAGGGATGTGAAGATAACCTTGGATCTCAAAGAAGCTTATCAGCCAGGAATCTTTTTCTAACATTGGCAGCAACTGATGCAGAGTGAGCATTTTGAACTTTGGAATTACCAAGAAAGAGTTCAGAACGGACAGCTCTAGGATAGAATGCCAGGTGCCTTCTTATTTTGGAACTAGGAAAGGTCTGGAATGAAAACCTGGCCTACCTGCTGAGCAGGAACAGATTCTATTGCTCCCAGATGAAACAGAGACAAAATTTGTTTTTCTACTTCTGCCCTTTGGTTTGGAGTAGCATCCGGGAATCCTTTGGTAATTGGAAAGGTGTGGAAAGAAAACTTGTGCCCTAGGGATACAGTTTATTTATTTTATTTATTTTACATTTGTTTACCGGGAAAATCCGACTGGATACATGTAAATTTTCAGCGGAGGCCTGGGGAGAAAAGCTCCAACATCAGAAAAAAAAAAAAAAAACCAAATAGGAGTTACATACATACATACATACATATCAGTTTGTGGTTGGTTACAAATACATTTCATAGTGTTCTACAAACAAGGGAGGAAAATTACTAATATAGGTAATATCAGCAGCATACTTTAACACATATATTAAAAACGTCAGTCATAAGGTAATGGTAAGAAAAAAACTAGTCCTGTAAAAGAATTGGTAAACACAGAATAATGGTCTATCATTAGATTTTTTGATACAGGAAGAGTAAAAAGAGGATTTAGGTTAGAGACAGTAGAGAAGAACCTTAGGATCCTAGGTATGAGTTAATCAGGAAATGAGCATTGGCATAGCCAGTGCGACTGGAAGTGGTGGAATAGCTCTTTTTTGAAGTGGGGTAGACAGGTAGTGGTAATAATACTAAGAGGAAGGGAGTTCCATACTTTTCCAATGACGTTTGAAAATAGAGCATCACCGCCTGAGTTGAAGGATTTAACCATTTTCAAGAGTGGCCTGTTAGAGGAGCGAAGACTGTTTAGATGGGTATATGGTAAGACTAAGTTCTTAAGTGCAGGAGATTTATCAGGGTGTTTGAGTATTTTAAATGACGTTGGGTCTGCTGTAAAAGGTTTGGGAGTTCTATCCACCCTAGGTTTTTTAGGTTGATGCAATGATGGGTTCTATATGGTGTTCCTGTTGCAAATCTTGCAATATGATTGTAAGAACAGGAGAGTTTAAGTCGGTTTTGTTCAGGTTGGTGAAAATTGTGGAGGCATAAAGAAGGGTAGAGAGCAAATGTGTGCGGGCAATGGTCACTTTTGCCGTTGGTGTTTTTTGATTTTGATTCTATATAGTGATCCTAGTTTTTTATTCACGGTTTTAATGGCTAGATTGATATGTATATCAAATCTGAGTTTATTATCAATGGTGACTCCTAGAAGTTTAGTGTGAAGGTCTGGGGAGATAATGGTCCCATTATTTGATTGCATGGAAAAGTCTATGAGGGGAAGTTTGTGGGTTGGATGGAAGAGTAATAATTTAGTTTTTTTTGGATTTAGGATTAACTGACGACCTGATAGCCAGTTTTCCACTCTTGTAAAGCAGCTTTGGGTTTTGGTTAGTAGTTTGTCTAAAGATATATCGGAACATACTAGTGTCGAATCATCTGCATATTGAATACAGGTGGCCTCAGGGATGGCTTTATGAAGGTCATTAATAAAGACTGAGAAAAGAAGTGGTCCTAATATGGACCCTTGAGGAACCCCAATGGTGTTTGGTAGCAGAGTGGAGAGTTTATTCTGCCAGAGTACTGCTCGTTTCCTACCAGAGAGGTAAGCATGGAACCAATCTAATGTTAGGTTATCCAGGTGTAAATTTTTTAAGGTGTCAAGTAGTAGTTGGTGGTTGACCATGTCAAATGCCTTCGATAGATCCAGAAAGAGGGCAGATGACACTTATCATTACGGTTATGATTTATTGTGTCTGTAAAGGAGAGGAGGGCCGTTGTTGTGCTGTGGTTGGGTCTAAAGCCATGTTGAGTACTGGTTAGTAGTTTATTTTGGATAAGATATTGAAGGAGTTGTTTATGCATACATTTTTCCATAATTTTGGCCAGAGGGGACATTATAGCTATAGGCCTGTAGTTAGATAGTTCTGTGGAGGAGCCCCCTTTATGAAGTGGAATTACGTGGGATATTTTCCATATCGAGGGAATTATAGATTCTGTAATGGTCCGATTGATAAGGATAGAAACAGGGTAGGCTATGACATCTGCAGCTTTTTGTAAGTATTCCGCTGGGAGGAGGTCTGCAGAGAGGGTAGTTGGTTTAAGTTTTAGTAGTAGGGATCTTATTAAGGATGTGGGGACAGGTTTTAGGTTGAAAGTATGTGCAGGTTCTGGGATACTCTCGATTACCGACAAGCTGACAGTGGATAGTTGGTTGGCTAAGGTTTGGATAATATTCGTAAAGAATGTATTGAAGGTATTGGCTATTTCTTCAGGGTTTTTATCCAGTATTACTTCTGGGGTCGGAGTGGAAGACTTGCCTGGGTGGAGAAGGTTGTTTAAACCTGCCCAAAATTTCTGAGGGTTATTTTGGTGTTTATCCTGTAGTTGGCAGTAATAGTTCTTTTTGTCAGTTAATATGGCTTTTTTTGTTGCATTTCTTTGCTGCTGGAATTTAATGCGGTCTAAGGTAGATTTGGTTGTACGCCAAATTTCCCAGGTCTTGTTTCTAAGTTTAATTTTGAGTTTAAAGTCTATTGTAAGTCAAGGTGCAATCTTAGTTTTAGTTTTGATGAGTCTTTTTGGCGCATGAGTATCAAGTATGGTTAGGAAAGTGGTGTTAAAATTATCTACTGCCTCCTCTAGGGGGAGATACTTGAGCATTGCCCAGCTACAGGATTTCAGATCATTCTGAAATTTTGAGAGGTCAAACTGTTTCTTGTTTCTAACTGACCTATACATCGGGACTATAGAGCAACCTGATTTATTTTTCCTTATATATGTGATAAGGTGATCACTAATGTCATTTGGTAGGGTCCCAGACGTGTACATGTGGGGCTGACTGTTTATAAGGATCCAATCAAGAATACTTTCTTTTTGGTTGGAGTTTCCAATTCTAGTGGAGGTGGTTATAATCTGTGAGAACCCATGAAGATTTATATGTGTGGGGTTATTTTCTGAAGAACATAGGTTCCAGTCAATGTTAACATCACTCATGATTATAGTTTCTTGTGGGTAGTTATTAGTTAGCCAGTTTAGTATGTTCTCCAATGTGTTAGTGTTATTCCCAGGGGGGATGTACGTAACTATTAAATTTATACTTTTTTCTTTATTCAGCTGCAGTTTTAAGGCAAGTGTTTCAGCATTAGAGATTTGGGGTGGTTGGGTGGAGTTAAAAGTAATATTAAGGTTGCTTTTACAGAGTACAGCAATGCCACCACCCTTTTTTTTTATTCGGTCAATCCTATGTATGTTGTACCCAGGTGGGATGATCTCATTATCTTTGATCCCTGGTTTCAGCCAGGTTTCTGTTAAACATATTATATCTGGAAGGTGAGTGTCTAGGAGAGCATGCAAATTATGTACTGAGCACCCATTTGTTGTCCGAGATAGTGGCCCAGACATTTGCAAAATGGTCAACCTTCCCCCTAAACAACTCTCCAGGCAGGCAAGAACAGGCAGGAGCTGGATAAAAGTCATTGTGTGTGTTTAGACTGAGACGCAGGTTTAGAATTTCCCGCCTTGGAAGTGGAAGCCTGCCAACGCTCAGACCTTTGAGGGGTAGCCACCTTCCCCCTAGAAGATTTGTAACCTCTAGTCCTAGAATGGTTCTGTCTCTGCTGGTATAAGGAATCGTCCAACTCGCAGAAGGGTAATTCCTGCTAAAGCGAGGAGGTTGAACTTGCAGAAAGTCCTTAACAGTTTGCATTGACTTGGCCTTATCCTCCATCTTCTTGAGCACTTCCTCTGCTTTGCTGCCAAAAAAGACTGTCCTTATGCAAAGGTACATCTAAAAAGCTTAGCCTTAACAGGCTGTGGTAGAGGCTGTTTCCTGAGCCAAGTGTACCTTCTAATAACAACTTCAGTAGGTGTAGCTCTGCAGGAGGCTTCCAGAATATAAAAACCACAATGTAAAGAATGCTTACTGACAAGGCTGGCAGAATTCAGCAAATCCTGCATATCATTACTTTTTGCCAACAGGGGCACACTTGCTATTCTAGACTTAATAGCTTCCAAGGAGTGCTGCTGGTATTTCAGCATATACAAAAGACAACTAGTAGATCTAATAGCAGGAGTGGCAGAGGTATAAACTTTTTACCCCACCTATCTAGGTTCCTAGATTCCCTGTCAGAGGGAACAGGATTTTTGGTAACCGTGGCCTTAACTCCTTTAGGGCCTTGAGAAATAACCTCTGGATCAGCCAACGGATTCCTAAGAAATAGATGAGAATCAGGGACTCTATACTACCTGTCGGGTTTCCTGGGAGCAGGAGGAACCAAATTTGGAGTCAAGGAATTTTCCAGAAAAATATCATCAACCACTTCCAACACTGGGGGAATAGCCAGAGGCTTATGCTAAGGTAAATCCAAAAACTCCCTAATCCTTTGGGATTGGGCATAATCCTGACTTTCCCATTTAAAATGTTCCCTGATAGTATTCAAAGTATCACCAAAAGAAAAATCCTCTGGGGGAGAAGCAGAAGGGATGGACTCCTCTGCATCTAAATTCTCAAAAAAGAAAGCCTGAGAAACGTCCACTTCATCAGCAGAAATGCTAGAAGAATCAGAACCAGAAAAAGACAAAGCCGCAGGAGAAACATCCCTACTCCTTTTAGGAGGAGGAGGCTGTGAACCCCTAATAAGAGTCAAAAGGTCATTGGCCATTTAACCATTTGGGATTAAGGGGAACGAGAAGAAACTGGAGCCTGCTTTTTCACAGGCTTGTGACTGGAAGATTTACCTGCAAATCTGAAGGACTCAGGAGGCCTGGAAACCGCCGAAGCAGTAGAGGTAATCGGTATGAGCTTGCTGTCTGAATGAAGAATGGAGGCCTCGGACAATGGAGTCAGCTTAGCGGCTCCGGATCCAGCTGAAGAGGTAACAGGAGAAAAAAGTCAGAAGGCAAAATGAAGGCCGGAGGCCTGGGGGACCCTGAAATGGTCTTAACAAAGGCCTGCGGTTGAAAATCCAGACTGCAGGGGCTGCAAAGGCACCTCACTAGCTACCGCATGACTGACGACCATCTTAATATCACCTGAGGACTTGACATTCTGAAGCATGCCACTGTCCTTATCCTTACGTTTCTTGGGAATATCCAAAGCCTGAAGACCAGCAGACGCCATACCGACAAACTTGGGCCAAACACCAAAATGTTTAGCTAAAAGCTTAGCCCATCGATGAATAGTACGCGGATTAAAGGAAGCACAGAAATCACAATTGGGAACGTCGTAGTCAAGGCCTAAACAAATAATGCAATAGGAATAAAAATCTCTATGGGGAATCTGCTTTCCACAAGTAAGACAATTATTAACCTTTACTGACATTCGTTAAGGCAAGAAAAGAGGATCCCGAACAAAGTACTTAGCTGTAGTAGACTTCAACTTTGTAGTAAGAAACCAAAAAAGGTAAAACTGCCAATCGGCACTCGTGCAAGAAAGAAATGCTTCTGCTTCGGGCTCCGTGGCAAGGAAGATTGAGGAAGTGACATCAGCTGCCTCCTTTTGTATCAGACGTTCTGACGTCCTTTACAACCAACAGCAGATGTCATATTTACTTACCTTTGGTATTCTGGCCGATTGAGGGCTACTGGGAGACAGATAACCCATTGGTTAGGACTGCAACAGTGAAAAACCAGGAACATCTGTAGATGATTTGGGCCGTCTCTCCTTTACAGCCAAGCATCATGCTGCCATCCTCACTGCAGGGAGGAGTCTAGCGCTGTTCTGGGAATGTGTACGTCCGCTATATCAGGCTAAAAGAAGATGCATCCTATTGCTAATTCCAAAGTACAACACATTACTACTATGGGAGAGTGCTGGCAAGGTCAGACCTCAAAATGGTCTCCTGTGAACTAAAATAAAACTTGGACCCCCAGCTAAACCTGGAATATTCAGGATCTACTATAAGGCTAACCTCCTTTCTATTAAGTTGATAACCTGGGAAAATGTCAAGCCCCCATAAACCCAGAGAACACTCCTGCCTATGCAGAACTGTTCACAGAAGCCCTGTAGAAACATTTTAATAGCTGCATAGAGGCAGTTGTACCCACCAGGAAGTAGTACAGAACTAACAAAAAACAAGCCACCCTGGTGGCATCACAAAATAAATAGGCAGTGTAACAGATGGATGAAAATCATGGCAAAAGTTAGGTGGTGTATTAACCAGTTGGATAAAAGCACTCTCAAACTAAACAGAGAGGACAAAAAGTCTACCAAAGCCAAATTTGAGGTAATTTTGGCCCCGAAGGCCAAGCATTCTTTAGCTATGCCCACATCAAGGGCCAGCTGTGTGCAGAGCTCATTGTAAATGGTGCCACCTATACTGAAGCCAGAAGATATAGCAAACTACTTGGTCAAAAAATTCAGCTCTAACTGTATCCCCCCCCCTCTCTCAACCTTCCATCAGGAAATGCCATCACATACAACTTCCCTTATCAATAGGGAACAGGCCTTAAATGCTCTAAGGTCAAGAACACAATCAATGGTCCCAGACAGTATCATAGGATGCCTTCTAAATAACATGAAACATGACCTATCATACCCCTCTAGAATTGCTACTTAACTGTAGCCTCCAAACAGGCTTTGTGCCACATGAACGGAGAACAGCGACAGTCATCCCTGTGCACAAATGGCGGGCCATCTGCAGAGCCACTAGTCTTACATGTAAATCCATGGAAAGAATCACAGAAATGAACAACAGTAATACAGTAAACCTCCAGACACTGGACCCAACCCAGTTTGGTTTCATCAAGGGCAAGTCATGCCTATTCAACCTGGTGGACTTCTTTGACGAGGTCACCAAAGCAATAGATAAGAGCAACATGGTTCACACTACCTACCTTGACCCAGACAAGGCATCTGGCAATACACCACTTGTTACTGTTGACGAGGTTAGTTACAACCCCTATGTCATCTGGTGGATAGCTAAGTGGCTCACAGACAGGACCAAAGAGGTTAGAACTGGGGAGTCAACCTCTACAAAGAGGCCAGTAACAAGTGGAGCCCCTCAGGGATCAGTCCTTGGACCGCTCCTTTTTGGCATTTACTCCTCTGAAGTCAAGGCCAACATAAATGGTCTCCCGCTGAGGAAATATGCAGATGATTGCAAATTAGGAGCAGTCACTGAATCCCACATTTTTCCAGGAAGAGTTGACACAGGAAAACTAGTGTCAGAGCTGTGACGATGTGAGGTATTGCCATCTATGCCATGAGAAGTAGAGTAGTGGATGTGTAACATATACCAGTACAGCTGGCTAGAATTTTGTAAAGAATTATGTCATTTGTATATCAAACTGATATGTACAGACTCTTGTGTTGAAAACATATTTGTAAAGCTGCTTCTTGTGCTAGAAATGTACCACCTGTGGGTCCTGACTGTATTGTAACTAATTAAATGTACAGGTTTTAAAAGAGGATACTGGAAGACAAGAAGTTAATCTCAGTCCAGCTAACTTTGAAAAATAGTAAGAAATTAAATTAATCTAGGTCATAAAGATTGCATCTTACAGTTCTAACTGCAGAGAGAGACAATGTCTGGGAAAACAAGTACTAGGAAGTCTTCCGTTTTGTCTCTAGCAGGGAACTAAATGCTAAGACTGGAAGTGTTTTATGTTTTTAAGGCTGAATAGATCTTAGCAAGCTCTGCGGGTATTACTGACACGTGCTAAATCCTGGCAGCTTCCAGCCAAGAAGTGTGTGTGTGTGTGTGTGGGGTGCACAGGAACCAGAAGCCAGATGACCAGATGTATGTGATGTCATTCTGTAATTCATCACTGAGATGACATTTTCTAATACTAGATGAGACTGAAGTCTCAGAGCACTCTGTTTCTGGAACCTGAAAAGGAAGGACCCTTCACCTACTTCAACTTGCCTTGCTCTAGTAAATGACCAGGGAAATGTAATTCTTTAGATTAGTCAGGAAAATATAGTGACATTAACTACTGTTTTTCTGTAGCTGTGTGACTGTAGTCATGTTTTGTTTTTAATATTTTCTGTGATTGAAACTCTGGTGCTTACTTTAAATATTTAGTATTCTCATGTTCTTTTCTTATTTATTATTAAACATATTTAAATTTTTCATTGTGGCTTGTCTTTTAGAGACTATATCTAACCGTACTTCTATATATCTGTGGACAGCTCTGACCGCTCCTGAAAGCCTTGCTGTTGGTCTACCATTTGTATTAATATTAATTTCACTCCGTATAATTTGGTACATTTGCAAGAGCCTTACAGCAACTGACTTGGGAGTGTCTAGTGGTGGTCTAACTACCTTATAGTCTGGACAGAAGGGGGCATAGCTAGTAAATCTGTGCCAGCCTTTCCCAGGTGGAACAAGAACACAAAGCACTGGTTTCACAGAGAGAATGGTGGAGGACACTGCTTGAACACTCGTCTGAGGCCAGTCTCTGGAACAGGCTCACATCAATGTGAGGCAAACTTTCTCCCTAACCTAATTCAAGTGCAACCTGAACTGGACGGAGAACATGAAATTCATCCCAGGTTTGGCACCTATGTCTCTAATGGACATAGGCAGCATGTAAACAGTTAATCTCCCAGGCCCCTGCTTGTAAATATTTAATCTCCTAAGCCCCTGCTTACACTTATCAAGGACATGAGAACTTGTCAGAGATTTGGGATGCATGGCTAGGCTTAGAGAGGCCCTTGTGGCTTTTAGCCTAGTAAATGCCTATGAACCTATTAGACTGCACCAGTGACCCCCATCCCTCCTATTAAGCAGTAGGTACTTACATATTGCTTATGATGAATGGTAATGGTTCTACTGCTTCATGAGTACAGAGAAGTAAAATGCTACAACTATCAAGTTTTCATGTAAACTTCTAGTATTACAGGAGTAACCATCTTTCCTCAAAATCTTCAGTGTGCTGTCCATGGATCAAGCTCATGACTGCTTCATGGATATCATGCAATACATCCTCCCAGACAGCAAAGCTAGGGTGGGTCAGCCTTTCCAGGAATTTAAGCAGTATACACACACACCCTGCTCACCAAGTATTCTATACATGGAAAACACATTTTCCTTTCCATATTCTTGGACGGCTCTCTGCACCTCTCTCTCATCTTTTGCTGTCTTGGATATACTGTTCTCCATTCTGAAGCCTAGCCTAATTACTCTAGTGCAACTACACAAACTATAGGAACTACCAAAAAACTAATATCTCTAGGCCACGATCAACTTCATGAGTACTCGTCTTGCAGTGAGGCTGACTGGGCCACGTTCAAGGTCAAAGGCATACCAGCTTTCCTGAGATGTGAAACTGAACAAGACATATACTTCACAATATCATTTACATCAAAGCCCTACTGCTATTTACCTCTTCAACATCAAAGCACGACCGCTATTTACCTCATTTACATCAAAGCACGACTGCTATTTACCTCTTCTACATCAAAGCACTACTGCTATTTACCTCTTCTACATCAAAGCATGACTGCTATTTACCTCTTCTACATCAAAGCACGGCTACTATTTACCTCTTCTACATCAAAGTACTACTACTATTTACCTCTTCTACATCAAAGCACTACTGCTATTTACCTCTTCAACATCAAAGCACTACTGCTATTTACCTCGTCATCAAAGCACGACTGCTATTTACCTCTTCTACATCAAAGCACTACTACTATTTACCTCTTCTACATCAAAGCACTACTACTATTTACCTCTTCAACATCAAAGCACGACTGCTATTTACCTCATCTACATCAAAGCACGACTGCTATTTACCTCTTCATCATCAAAGCACTACTGCTATTTACCTCGTCAACATCAAAGCACTACTGCTATTTACCTCGTCAACATCAAAGCACTACTGCTATTTACCTCATTCTACATCAAAGCACTACTGCTACTTACCTCTTCAACATCAAAGCACTACTGCTATTTACCTCATCTACATCAAAGCACTATTGCTATTTACCTCTTCTACATCAAAGCACTACTGCTATTTACCTCTTCTACATCAAAGCACGACTGCTATTTACCTCATCATCATCAAAGCACGACTGCTATTTACCTCTTCATCATCAAAGCACTACTGTTATTTACCTCTTCATCATCAAAGCACTACTGCTATTGACCTCTTCTACATCAAAGCACTACTGCTATTTACCTCTTCAACATCAAAGCACTACTGCTATTTACCTCTTCAACATCAAAGCACTACTGCTATTTACCTCTTCAACATCAAAGCACTACTGCTATTTACCTCTTCAACATCAAAGCACGACTGCTATTTACCTCTTCAACATCAAAGCACGACTGCTATTTACCTCTTCAACATCAAAGCACTACTATTTACCGCTTCAACATCAAAGCACGACTGCTATTTACCTCTTCAACATCAAAGCACGACTGCTATTTACCTCCAACATCAAAGCACTACTGCTATTTACCTCCAACATCAAAGCACTACTGCTATTTACCTCTTCAACATCAAAGCACTACTGCTATTTACCTCTTCAACATCAAAGCACTACTGCTATTTACCTCTTCACCATCAAAGCACTACTGCTATTTACCTCTTCAACATCAAAGCACTACTGCTATTTACCTCCAACATCAAAGCACTACTGCTATTTACCTCTTCACCATCAAAGCACTACTGCTATTTACCTCTTCAACATCAAAGCACTACTGCTATTTACCTCTTCAACATCAAAGCACGACTGCTATTTACCTCTTCAACATCAAAGCACGACTGCTATTTACCTCTTCAACATCAAAGCACGACTGCTATTTACCTCTTCAACATCAAAGCACGACTGCTATTTACCTCTTCAACATCAAAGCACGACTGCTATTTACCTCCAACATCAAAGCACTACTGCTATTTACACCTCCAACATCAAAGCACTACTGCTATTTACCTCTTCAACATCAAAGCACTACTGCTATTTACCTCAACATCAAAGCACTACTGCTATTTACCTCTTCACCATCAAAGCACTACTGCTATTTACCTCTTCAACATCAAAGCACTACTGCTATTTACCTCCAACATCAAAGCACTACTGCTATTTACCTCTTCACCATCAAAGCACTACTGCTATTTACCTCTTCAACATCAAAGCACTACTGCTATTTACCTCTTCAACATCAAAGCACTACTGCTATTTACCTCTTCACCATCAAAGCACTACTGCTATTTACCTCTTCAACATCAAAGCACTACTGCTATTTACCTCCAACATCAAAGCACTACTGCTATTTACCTCTTCACCATCAAAGCACTACTGCTATTTACCTCTTCAACATCAAAGCACTACTGCTATTTACCTCTTCAACATCAAAGCACTACTGCTATTTACCTCTTCAACATCAAAGCACTACTGCTATTTACCTCATCTACATCAAAGCACTACTGCTATTTACCTCTTCTACATCAAAGCACTACTGCTATTTACCTCTTCATCATCAAAGCACTACTGCTATTTACCTCTTCTACATCAAAGCACTACTGCTATTTACCTCTTCATCATCAAAGCACTACTGCTATTTACCTCTTCATCATCAAAGCACTACTGCTATTTACCTCTTCAACATCAAAGCACTACTGCTATTTACCTCTTCAACATCAAAGCACTACTGCTATTTACCTCGTCATCAGAGTTGACAAGGAATGTCCTGATGCTGTCGCCTTTTCCCCAGCTGTTCTGACTCTTCCACACAAGATCCGATGGAGGGTTATGGGCCACATCAGCTCCTGCTGACCAAATCTGTACAGAAAAAATAAGAAAATCATTCAAATAAAACCATACAACCACGACAAAAGCAGTCACTGTGTGTGGGACTCTGTTTACCTACCAGGTTCAGAGTGAGAAGGGGTACCTATTTAATACATGCTCACTGAAAACCTAAAGGTTCAAAAACTTGAAAAGCTAAGCTTACATCATCAATAGGATTAATATACTTTATAGTATTGGTTTCTAAAAATCTTAATTTTGTAAACAGAAGGCAATTAAGTAATTTATAATCAGACAGGCTGTATAGGTAAAAGGTAATACATTAACTGAGGCTGAAACTAAAACTTGAAGTTTGGTTTCACATTACTATCAGTGCTCTATATATACAAGGTTTTTGTATACAAGGTATTTTATGGTTGCTTCTAAAAAAAGGACTTCAAGAAACTGGGGAGAAATCACTGCACAGCATGTGAGCCAAACATTGACACTACTGCAATCAGACAAAATACACAAGCTACCAAACATAACTCTCTCTCCAACTTTGGCCTGCCATGTGCAAACGCTTACTGTACTACTTTGCTAACGCACTTTAGCACTCAGCCTTTCCATTCACCAAATGCGCCACTTATCCATTGTTCAACCACGCAAACGCTTCAAATTCTTTTGAATTAAATCTTTTATGTTGCTAACTTCCAGGTGCAGCCTCTTTTGGGGGTTGTGAAAGCACTCTGTCTAGGGAGCAGTGATTTGTGACACCTTATTAGTAAGCACAGGTACACGGACAATGCTGTAAAAATACAACAATGTCAGTTGCATCAAAAGCAGCAAATATTTCTTTAACAAGAACGCTCTAGACTCTACTCCAGAGGAACATGGGAATGTTAGAGTCCAATGGATGCGTTCATGTTACAGAAACTTACAGAAATACAAAAACAATTTCCAAAATGGTTACTAAACACTTCGCATCTCTAAACAGAGGCAAAGTATCACAAATGGCTGTGCTGTCCAATTTTATTTATTATGACATTTGGTAAATGGGAAAAGTGTGACTAGGCACAAGCCTGGGGAGGAAAAAGCTCCAAACATGAACTATTTATGTGATGTACACAAGGGCAAGAAGTTATGTACTTACCATAACTTGGAATCTGTGCTATCCAGTGTCATTATTCATCACGGATGGGTCTTGGATCCAATCTCGGATACAAGCCAGAAACTTACAGGACAGCTCCTGAGCTCAAGCTTCTCCCTTACCCAAGATCTCTTGCTACCCACAACCCTCAGATGGAATTCGCTGTAGAGAGAAAGGAGGCAGAGAGAAAAAAATGTCTATGAAAAAACTGTTAAGGGAGACATCCATCCGAAACTCCCAGATCTCAAGGAGGAGGGGGGAACGTGATGAATGACAGAAGATAGCACAGATTCCAAGTTATGGTAAGAACACAACTCTATCTGATGCTATCCGTGTCATTACTGATCACGGATGAGTCAGAGTCCCCAGCTACTATGAACCCTGGGAGGCCTCAAGGAAGGACATGCCGGAGCAAAGAGGAACCAAAGGAACCCCTGTTTCTAGACATCAAATCCAACTTGTAAGGCAAAACAAAGGTATGGGGGTTAGACCAAGTGCAAATCTCATCGAAGGAAAGTTTTGCTAAGAAGGCAGACGATGTGGCTAAATAGCCCTAGTAGTGAGCTTTAACTGACCCTGAAAGCTCCATGTGTCTGCTTTAGTCAATAAAAGAAACTGCTGATCCAACAAGAAATATATACATTGGAAACCCTTTCCTAGCCTGAGAGAAGGCAACAAAGAGGGAGTTGGACTTCTGAATACTCTCAGCCCTCGAGGTAAAAACATAAAATACAGTTGTGTACACTTACCATAATGTAGATGTTAGAGTGTATTCACTGTTGCAGTCATTACATTTGGGTTATATGCTTGCAGGTAGACCTCAGTCTACCTGATTAACAAAGATTTGGGTCCTGCGTCGGTTGCTGTCCCTTCTTCCATGATGTCAGGTCGTCAGGGGTATAAAATATGCAGCAGATG
This sequence comes from Protopterus annectens, assembly GCF_019279795.1. NCBI lineage: Eukaryota > Metazoa > Chordata > Ceratodontiformes > Protopteridae > Protopterus > Protopterus annectens. The sequence goes on from NC_056747.1 coordinate 61,581,826, forward strand.
CAATTAAATCAGTTTTTCTTGCCCCAAATGTCAGGTGCCCCCCTAATGGGGGGCAATTAAATATAAAAATACAATGATATACCTCCAACAAAAAAGCAAATACACCAAAAAGCTTTAAAGCATAGTAAAGGAAAGTAGAGGTATAGCCAAAAGAAGTTAGGGGTCTGGAGGGAGGGTAAACAGGACTGCAACAGTGAATACACTCTAACATTTACATTTATGGCAAGTGTACACAAACTGTACTATGTTCTTTGTGTTATACTGTTGCAATCATTACATTTGGGTCGATTCCCAAAGCTATAGTTGGGAGGAGGAATTTAGATAGCATTAGGACCAGCTATAAGGACCTGCAAGACTGCAGTGGCAAAGCCAGCTCTTGATTTAGAGAAAAATTGGCAAATAATAATGCTTGGTGAAAGTAAACTCCAGGTAGCAGCTTCTAGATGTCCCTGGTAGGGACTCCTCTGAGAAAGACTGTGGAGGTAGATGCGGCCCTGGTGTAGTGAGGTCAGATCCCCTGTGGGATAGGTTTTCCATGGTACTTATAGCAGAAATGAATGCAATGGCCTATCCATTTAGAATAGGTTTGCTTTGAAACAGCCTTCCCCTCTGCCCCTGCAGCAAATGCTACCAGCAGTTAAGATTACCTTTGAGGCTTAGTCCTGTCCAAGTAGAATCAAAGTTGTCTGTGCACATCCAAGGAATGCAGTATCTGTTCCCCTTTGTTCTGTGGACTGGGAAAGAAGGTTGGCAAATGAATGGACTGATTAAGAGCTACACTGGACACCACCTTGGGCATGAAGGATGGACTGGTTCTGAGGGACACCCTGTCCGCATGAAAGATGATGCAAGGCTCCACTGCCATAAGGGCCTGTAATTCAGATATCCTTCTTGCTGAAGTGATTGCTAAAAGGAAAGCGGTTTTCCAAAAAAGAAATTTTAAGTCTGCAGTAGCAGCTGGCTTGAAAGGAGGTAGAGTGAGTTTCTCCAAAACAAAGTTAAGGTCCCAGCCTGGGGGTTGGAGCTCTCCTGGGTGTTCTCAAATTTTTTGCCCCTCTGAGTAAATGCTTGAGCAGTGGATAAGAGAAGAGGGGAGGGTTTTGTGTTATGAGCTGAAATGGCTGAGGCGTGAATTTTGATGGAGGAAAAAGACAGGCCCTTGTGAAGCATCTCAGTTAAGTATTGTAAAATCTGAGGTAAATTGGGTGCTGCTGTACTCATCCCTTCAGACTGGTTGCAGGCACAGAATCTTTTCCATTTTTCAGCATAAGATTTTCTAGTACTAGGCCTCCTTGCCTCTAAAATAATATCCATCACAGGTTTACTGAGGGATGGTACAGGAGAGATTAGGTAATTAGCCAGGTTGCTAGGTTCAGTGCTAGAAGCTGAGGGAGCATAATCTGAGACAATAGGGAAGGAGTCTGAGGCAGGTGCCATGGGGATAACAGTGACACACTGCGCAGGAGGGGGTACCAGTGTTGGAGTGGCCAGTCTGGAGCAATCAAAATCATCCTTGGTTTGTCCTGTTTGAATTTTAGTAGTACTTTGGAGAGCAGAGGGGGGAAGGCATAGACTGATAGGTTTTTCCAGCTGAAGGACAGAGCATCCACTTTCCAGACTTGTTTGTGGGGAGTGTCTGTGCAAAATTTGTCCAATTCGTAGTTCTGGGGAGAGGCAAACAGGTCTATATCTGGGCTCCCCCATTTGCTTGTCAACATGTTGAAAATCCTTTGTTCTAGTTTCCACTAGTGTGGGTCCATGAGATTTCTGCTTAGGTTGTCTGCCATTGTATTCAGCTTTCCTGGCAGGAACTGAGCCTGTAGGTGCAATTTGGTAGCTCAAGGCTGTGTTCCACAAAGCCACAGCTAGCCTGCAGAGAGGGTTATGAATGTGTTCCCCCCTCTGCTTGCTTATGTACCACATAACAGTGGTGGTGTTGGTCTTTACCAATAATTGTCCTGGAAGAATGTGGTCCTTGAAGGCTGTCATAGCATACTGTACAGCTAATAACATTTCTTTTTGATTGATATGCAAATGCATTTGACTTGGGTTCCATTTGCCATGAATGCACTGCCCTGCCAAGTGAGCCCCCCAAGCATAGTCTGATGCGTCTGTTGTTAGGGTTTGGGTGGCAGGTGGTAGAATGAATGGCAGTCCCTTGTTGTGGTGGCAGGCTTCTGCCCACCAAAGGAACTCTATCTGTATACAAGGTATGATCGGAATCATTGATTCTACATCCTGAGAATATTGATACCATAGGGTTTTCCGATACCATTGTAGTTTCCTCATATGTAGTCTTGCATATGGAATTAGAAGAATGCAGGAGGCCATGAACCCCAAAGCTTGCAGTATCTGTCTTGCATATAGCAGGGTCTTTGTGGCCATAAGTCTGAAGTAAGCTGTCAAATGAACTTGTTTCTCTACCATGAGGAAAGCCATCTGGGAAGTTGTGTTCAAGCTTGCCCCCAGGAATACAATTTGTTGGCAGGGTATCTGATGCGATTTATTTTCGTTTATGGTGTACCCTAGAGAAGTTAGCACTTTTTGTAAAAACGCCAGATGATTCAATAGTATGCCCTGGCTTTCTGCCTGAATTAGACAATCGTCCAGGTATAGGTATATCTAAATATTTCTTTGCCTGCAAAATGCTATGACTGGAGCTAGGCACTTTGTGAATACCCTGGGCGCAGTAGACAAGCCAAAGGGCAGTGCAGAGAACTGAGTGCATGAAGCCTGCTTTGAAGCGTAGGTATCTTCTGCAAGATTCCCAGATTGGGATGTGCAGGTAGGCTTCCTTCAAATCCAGTATTGCCAACCAGGCATCCTTGCCTAGCATAGGAAGCAACTGGTGAAGAGTCAGCATCTTGAATTTTGGGATCACCAAAAAAGTATTTAGGATAGAGAGATCCAGGACAGGACGCCAGTTGCTGTCTTTGCTGGTCACCAGAAAAAGTCTTGAGTAGAAACCTTGCCCCCTTTCCTCTTCTGGGAGGGTTTGAATAGCCCTTATACTTGAGAGGGAGAACTTGCTTTTGAGCCTCTGCCCACTGATTTAGGGGTAAATAACTGGCCAACCGTTTGGGGTTGGTAAAGTGTGGAAGTGGAATCTGTATCCCTGGGAAACTACATTTAAAACCCATTTGTCCTGGGTAATGAGTTCCCAGTTTTTTTGCCTGCAGATAAATCTTCCCCCCTAAAGGAGCAGTCAGTTGAGAAGGGCTTGGAAGTTTTGAAGTTAAACCATTGAGACAGTTTACCATAAGGGAGGTCTTATTACTCCCTGCTTTGGAAGTGGATGTCCCGCACTGCTTGGTCCTGTGCGTACCTTGGGTCTGGGTTTGGACTGAGAAGGCCTGGAAGAGGCAGGAAAGGACCAATTCTTAGAGGGCCAATGCCTACTAAATGTTGGAGGCTGCACTTGCAGGAAATCAACAGTTTGCATAGATTTAGCCATCGCCTCCATCTTTTTAAGTACTTCAGCTTTGTTGCCAAACAGGTGGTCCTGGTTTAAGGGAGCATCCAACAATTTAGCTTTAACATGATCTGGCAAAGATTGCGCCTTAAGCCAAGCATGCCATTTAAGTACAGACCTAGTAACAGCAGCACTACAAGATGCCTCTAGTGAATCAAAACCACATTGCAAAGTATGTTTTCCAACTTGTTCAGTAGAATGCATTACATCCTGTAAATCCTTATTTACAGCACAGTCAGGAATCAACATCATTTTCTGCATAAGCAATCCAATAATGTGCTGATACTTTAACATATGAAACTGGCAATTTAAGGCCCTAATGGCCAAGGTTGTTGCAGCGCGCTGGAATCTCTATTAGAGGGGGTAGGAATTTTGGCAGTTGAAGCCTTTATGTCCTTGGGTCTCTGTGAAATGGCCTCAGGATCCGCAGTAGGATTTTTAAAAAGGAACTTGTGAGAGTCCGGAAACCTGTAGGAGCAGGAGGTAAGGAGTCAGGGGCCAAACTAGACTCCGTAAAGGCATCATCAATGTCCAGTACAGGGAGGATAGCTAAAGGCCTGTGTTGGGGCAGGAGTAAGAAATCCCTAAGCCTCTTTTTAGAATCAGAGTAATCCTGGCTTTCCCACTGGAAATGCTCCCTAAGAGTATGTAAGGTTTCACCAAAAGAGAAATCCTCTGGAGGGGAAGCAGAGGGAATTGAGTCCTCTGCATTAGAATCCTCATAGGCAGAAAAGGGTAAATCCTGGCCATCAGAAGAAAAGTAGTTTTGTACCTACCATAAATGTAGATGTTCGAGTGTATACCCTGCTGCAGTCATCACACTTGGGTTATCCTGCCGTCAGGCGGTCCTGCAGTCGGTCCAAATTCCAAAGTCTTAGTCCGGTGTCGGTTGCTGTCGCTTCTTCCGTGACGTCAGAGTGCCAGGGGTATATCAGAGGCATCCAACGGCATTTTCTTCAGTTCTTCTTGCCCCAGATGTCAGGTGCCCCTAATCGGTAGGGGGGGGGGGGAATATATATATATATATATATATATATATATATCTATATATATATATATATATATATATATCTATATCTATATCTATATATATATATATATCTATATATATATATATATATATATATATATATATATATATATATATATATATATATATCTATATATATCTATATATCTATATATATCTATATATCTATATATATATATATATATATATATATATATATATATATCAACACACACACATACATATAGCTATATGGAAAAAATAAAACAAAACCCTTAGGCACAAGCAAATACACCACAGAGGTAGTATAGAATAGAGTGGTAGAGATAAGATCAGCTAGTTCAGAGGGGATGGAGGGAGGGTAAACCTGGACTGCAGCAGGGTATACACTCGAACAACTACATTTATGGTAGGTACAAAACTGTACTATGTTCATCGTGTTACCCTGCTGTAGTCATCACACTTGGATAGAATCCCAAAGCTAAGGATGGGAGGTGGAGTCAAACAGGGTTAGAGGAGGCTAGAAGGCCATGCAAATATGCAGTGGAGAAGCCAGCTCTAGTCTTATAGTAAAGTGGTAACTGGTAATGTTTGGTGAAGGTGTTTACTGAACTCCAAGTTGCAGCTTCCAGAATATCCTTGGTTGGCACCCCCCTGAAGAAGGCTGTAGATGTAGCTGCTGCTGCCCGTGTAGCAAAAACGTATGCAATGTCCTATCCATTTGGAAATGGTTCGTTTTGAGATGGCCTTTCCTTGTGATGCAGATCCAGTATCTTTCTGTCTGGGACGACATGACTTGACAGACCACGATGCTTTGTCAGAGATGGTCTGCACCTGTCGCCTCTGGGATTCAGGTTACTGGCTAAGGCTCTTGCCACCCCTATAGTGCCTCTTTTAGGCAAAGTTCAAAGAACAAAACCACCACCGTAACAGGTACAAGCATGCAAAATCTGAAGGTAATGCTACTCAATGCTAGAAGTCTAAACCTCAAAATGCACTCTCTCAAGGCACTCCTAAAAATGGAGAACATAGATATCTGTGCAGTAACTGAGACCTGGTTCAAGGCTCCAGAGAGCACCCCTGCAATACCAGGCTACAACTCTTACCACACTTTTCGGCCACCAAACCAGGACCGAAACACTAAAGGTGGAGGAGTGTCAATATTCACCAAGGATATTCACACCACCAGGCTAGTTGCCCAACACAATGCGTCTGAAATTCTCCAGGTGCAACTAACACTAGGTAGGACTGCAATCCAAACTGTAGCTTGCTACAGATCCCCCACCATTCCCCAAGATTCTCACTACACCTTTCTAAACATACTGGAAAATATTAATATAGAACCAAACACCCTAATACTGGGTGATTTTAACTACCCTGCCATTAACTGGGAAAGCTACTCATGTACCAACACCTTTGCCCAACGGTTCTTGGAATTCATAAATTCCAACGCCCTGGATCAACTAATCCATAGTCCCACCAGGGGCTCCAATATCCTAGACCTGGTCATTACCAACATGGGAAATCGATGCTCCACACCTATGGTCACCCCCTCGTTAGTCACGTCTGACCATAAGCTAATCACCCTTAACATCCACATCCCACCCCCGAGTAAGGAAACCTCCATAAAAAACTTCTCCAAAGCCAACTTCATGCTACTCAAGTCAGAAGTGACAAACTTCATGACACCCATGCAGGACGGGAGCTGAAAGTTCAACTGCTGAATCCTACACTAAGGCACTGTACGAGCACATCCACTCATGCATAAATCGTGCCATCCCAAATAGAACCAAGATGTTCTCATCCAAAAAAAAGAAGCCAATCTGGTAGTCCCCTGCCATAAACAAACTTTACAACAAAAGGAAGAAACTGTTGCAGTAAAGAGAATAATCCCAGGATGCAAAAAAAGTACAGTTTTGTACCTACCATAAATGTAGATGTTCGAGGATCTCCATTGCTGCAGTCCTTACATATGGGTAGTCTGCTGTCCACAATCGGCCCGAATACCAAAGGGCTAGAACCGGCGTCGGTCATCGGCGCCCGAGACTGACGTCAGTACGTGCCAGTATAAATGCGCATGACCGACGCCATAACCTCAGTCTTTCTTGCCTCAGATACCAGAATGCAAAAAACACCACCCAAAACCCAACCTAACATAAAAAAGGGGGAAGGAGGGAGGGAAAATTGGACTGCAGCAATGGAGATCCTCGAACATCTACATTTATGGTAGGTACAAAACTGTACTATGTTCTTCGTCTCCCATTGCTGCAGTCCTTACATATGGGTAGAATCCCAGAGCAACGGAAAAAAGGGAGGCTGGCCAACTAAATAGCATTAGGAGCTGCTAACATGCCCTGTAAGATTGCAGTGGCAAACCCAGCCCTAGACCTAGAATAAAGAGGTAAATGATAATGCTTTGTAAAGGTATGTACAGAACTCCAAGTAGCTGCCTCTAGAATGTCTTTAGTAGCTACCCTCTCAAAAAGCAGTAGAAGTGGCGTAGCCCTAGTAGAATGAGGCCTGATCCCAACTGGAACATCCTTTCCATGATGAGAGTAACAAAAAGCAATACAATGGCCAATCCACTTGGAAATAGTTTGTTTAGAGGCAGCTTTCCCTTGTGAAGTCAAAGCAAAAGAAACAAATAATTGTTGAGATCTTCTGAACTCTTTGGTTCTGCTCAAATAATACCTTAACTGCCTATGTACATCCAAAGAATGCAAAACTTTTCCCTTTATTTTGGGGTTAGCATAAAAAGTAGGCAAATGTATAGATTGGTTCAATGCCACATTAGAAATCACTTTAGGCATAAAAGTAGGATTAGTACGTAAGGAAACTCTGTCCTTGTGAAAAATCAGAAAAGGTTCCACTGCCATGAGGGCCTGTAATTCAGATACCCTTCTAGCGGAAGTAACAGCCAACAAAAAAGCAGTCTTCCAAGACAACAACTTCAATTCAGCTGTAGCTGCAGGTTCAAAAGGAGGCAGTCAGCTTTTCCAAAACAAAATTAAGATCCCAGGCAGGAGTAGGAGCTCTTCGTGGGGGTCTTATATTCTTTGCCCCCCTAAGAAACTGTTTAACCAATGGATGTGAAAACAAAGGAGGGTCACAATCATAGTGAGCAGAAATAGCTGCAGCATGCACTTTTACAGAAGAGAAGGACAAACCCTTGTCCAATAAACCAGTCAAATATTGCAATGTACAACTCAAATTAGGCAATTTGACATCAAAGCCTTTAGCTGAACTCCAAAGAAAAAATTTCTTCCATTTATTAGCATAAACCTTTCGAGTACTAGGTCGCCTGGCTTCCAAAATAACATCCAAAACTTGTTGAGGGAGCTGAAGGCCCTCCTTCTTTAAAACAGAATGCGCCAGGCTGTCAGGTGTAGGGATTGCACCCTGACATTGAGAAAATGATTGTTTTCCTGAGACAATACGTGAGGAATCTGTGGTAATGGCCAAGGTGTCCCATGAATTAAGCTCCTCAACAGAGGGTACCAATGCTGACGAGGCCAATCCGGTGCTATAAAGATCATGCAAGGTTTGTCCCTCCTGACTTTCAACAGTACCTTTGGAAGAAGAGGCAAAGGAGGAAAAGCATACACGTGAAGGTTGCTCCAACTGAAGGATAGTGCATCTATTTTCCAGGCTTTTGGATGAAACAGCCTTGTGCAAAACAGCGGCAGTTGGAAATTCAGAGGAGAAGCGAACAGATCTATGTCTGGAGTTCCCCAAGCCATGGTCAACTGAAGAAATACCTGAGGGTCCAACTTCCATTCGTGAGGATCCACAATCTGTCTGCTCAGAACATCTGCTAAAGAATTTTGTGCTCCTGGCAGAAACTGTGCTCGAAGAGTGATGTGCAGATTTAAAGCAGTTTCCCATAACAGCATCGCTTGTCTGCAAAGAGGGTAAGAATGAGTTCCCCCCTGCTTGTTGATGTACCACATGACAGTTGTGTTGTCTGTTCGAATCAACACCAGTCCTGGTTGAAGTAGGCCCTTGAATGCTTCCAAAGCAAATTGAACTGCCAGCAACTCTTTCATGTTGATATGCAAGTGAAGTAGCTCCGGGGGCCAAAGGTCTTGAATCCATTTTTCTTTGAAATGAGCTCCCCAGGCTGACTCCGAGGCGTCTGTCGTTAATATCTGACTTGCCTCTGGTTGGGTCACAGAGAGTCCCTTGTTTAGGTGACATTCCTGAGCCCACCACACAAATTCTTTCTGAATGCAAGGTAGAATCCGAATGACAGTGTCCAAATCGTGGCTGTGTTGAGTCCAAACGCTTTTGAGATACCATTGTAGCTTCCTCATATGCAGTTTGGCATTGGGAAGTACTAGAATGCAAGATGCCATGAACCCCAAGGCTTGAAGGACTGTCCTTGCAGTCAGCCTGGACATTACTGATAGCTGTTGGAAGCATAGGTGAAAATTTCTTTGTTTGTCCGGGGTAAGAAATGCCATCTGAGCAGCTGTATTCAGTCTTACACCCAGAAAACACATCTCTTGTGAGGGTACTAGACTGGACTTTATTTCGTTCACAGAATACCCTAGGCATCTTAAAACTGTCATTACATACTGCAGATGTTGAAGAAGTTCGTGCTTGCCTTGAGCCAGAATCAAACAGTCGTCCAGATAAGGATAAATTTGAATTCCTTTTAGTCTGAGAAAAGCTATTACTGGAGCCAGGACTTTTGTGAATACCCTGGGAGCAGAAGACAAGCCAAAGGGCAATGCAGAGAACTGATAATGCAAATTCCCATTCCGAAATCTCAGGAATTTCCTGCAACTGGGCCTGATAGGAATGTGAAGATAGGCCTCTTTGAGATTGAGTCACCATCCAGTGATCTTTGCCCAGCATAGGTAACAGCTGTTGCAGTGTTAACATCTTGAATTTTGGAATTTCCAGAAAGGTGTTTAGAATGGACAAATCCAGAATTGGTCTCCAAGTATTTCCTTTCTTTGGCACTAAGAAAAGACGGGAATAAAACCCTGTGCCTCTTTCTGCAGAAGGTACTTTCTGTATTGCCCCCAACTGAAGCAGAGAAAAAATTTGTGCCTGTGCTTCCAGTCTTTGCTGATGAGGCACATCCGGCATACCTTTGAAAGGAGGGAATGTGTGAAAATAAAATTTGTAGCCTCGATTTATTATGTCCAATACCCATTTGTCTTGTGTAACCAAATGCCAATTCCTTTTGAAAAGTCCCAGTTTTCCTCCTAGAGGAGCTGCCAGCAAGGCAGAGTCCGGCAGCTGAAGACACAGGTCATTGGGTCTGTTTCCGAAAGGACTGACCCCTGCCCTCCCCAGCAGAAGGGGTAGAAGAACTGAAAGTCCTAGAAGTAACAGGGCCCTGAGAGGAAGCCCTACCTCTACCTCGCCTCGACCTGCCCCTAGATTGATAATCTGAAGAGGGGAAAGACCATCCCTTAGCAGGCCAATTCCTACTGAACTTAGGGGGCTGAACCTGTAAAAAGTCCTTAACTGTCTGCATAGACTTAGCTTTTTCCTCCATTTTTTTCAAAACTGATTCTACTGGAGGGCCAAAAAGAACATCAGATTGCAGAGGAGCATCCATAATTCGAGCCTTAACATGCTCTGACAAGGTCTGACCTTTAAGCCAGGCATGCCTGCGAACAACTGAACTAGTAGCAGCCACCCTGGAAGAAGCCTGTAAAGCATCAAAACCACACTGCAAAGAATGCTTACCAACTTGGTCTGAAGCATGCACTAAATCCTGAAGCTCCTTACATTCAATACCTTCAGCTAAAGCATCTACTTTACATTTCAATTGGCCCAGCAAATAATTTTGATACCTGAGCATATGAAACTGACAATTTAAAGCTCTCATAGCCAAAGTAGAAGAGGTATACAGTTTTTTACCCCACCTATCCAGGGCCCTAGCATCCTTGTCCAGAGGAACTGGATTCTTAACCACAGAAGCCCTAACACCTTTGGGGCCTTGAGCAATAGTTTCTGGATCAGCCCTAGGACTCTTATATAAGTACTTGTGAGCTTCCGGAACCCTGTAGTATCTATCTGGTTTAACCGGGGCAGGAGGCAAAGAATCTGGGTTAAGGGCAGCCTCAGAAAATACATCTTGAACAACATCCAGTACAGGGGGAATAGCCAAGGGCCTATGCGGAGGCAAAAACAAGAATTCTCTTAGCCTTTTACGAGAATCAGAATAATCCTGGCCTTCCCATTTGAAATGTTCCCTCATGGAATGCAAAGTCTCAGAGAAAGAAAAATCTTCTGGAGGGGCAGAGGAGTAGTGTCCTCAGCCTCCGAATCAGAATAGGGAGGGAAATCCTGAAGTTCTTCCACAGAGGAATCTGACTCATTGGAAGACTGAACCAAACCCTCAACTCTGTCTCTACCCTGGGCCTCTTCTCAGGGGCATAGAACCCTAATTAAAGTAATCAAATCTTCAGCCATCTTTAACATGTGCTTCCTAGGAGCTGAACCCTGGGGACTAGCACCAGCAGGCAGACTTAGACTTAGAATGGCTTTTGCTTTGAGAAGGAGGAGGCCTAACTACCCTATGAGGGAGGGAACCACCGACATCTGAGAAGCACCCTCAGCCTGGCCTAACACAGGAGAAGCCACTTCCTGTAGTAACAAAGGCTCCCCTTGAGACTCAGGTAAACTTTCAGAAGGAGCCGCTGAAGTAGTCGGTGGTTCTACAGAACCGGCGTCCGAGTGGACGACTCATCCTGTTTGGACGCAAAGACTTCTCTTTGCGTTTCTTAGAAGAACCAGGCGTCGGAGAATCCGGCGGCATGTTGTAATTAGCGTTTACCAAACACAAGCCTAGCACAGTCCAACCGACGTTTAATAGTGCGCTTGTTAAAAGTAGCACAAAAGCGACACCCAACAACGTCGTGCTCAGGCCCTAAACAAGGAATACAGAGTGAATGGTAATCCCTATGAGGAATCTGTTTCCCACAAGAAATACAGTTATTAACTTTTTCTGACATCCGTCAATACTGAGGCAAGAAAAAGACAAAAGTGTCCCCAACAGGGTACTTAGCCCAACTTGGCCTCCGGTCTGAAACTCGAAAACCGACAATTCCAGAATGCCGAACGGCACTTGCAAACGCTGCTTTTGCTTAGGACCACGCGGCAAGAAAGACTGAGGTTATGGCGTCGGTCATGCGCATTTGTACTGGCACGTACTGACGTCAGTCTCGGGCGCCGATGACCGACGCCGGTTCTAGCCCTTTGGTATTCGGGCCGATTGTGGACAACGGACTACCCATATGTAAGGACTGCAGCAATGGGAGACGAAGAACATCTTCCTTACCAGCCTCAGTAAGAAACTGAGATCCCTCATAAAAATCCTCCAAAGCTAGTTACGAATATAAAATTGCCAAAGATTCCAAAGACAACAAGGCATTCTATAACTATGTCAAGAATCTAAATGGCAATGCTCAGATCTGCTCTGAGCTAAAACAGAATGGCATTAAATATACTGATCCCAAGAATATTGCCAATATCTTGGCAGAGCGATTCAGTGCCAACTTCACCCCCCTCTCACCCCCTAAATGGCCCATCGCAATACCGGAAGATTGCCAAATTCTGGTAATAACGGCCACACAGGTAAAAAATGCACTCTCCAAAGCTAAGAATACAGCATCCATGGGACCAGATGAAATCCCGGGCTGTGTACTACATGAACTACAATATGAACTGGCACCTCACCTAAGTGTCATGTTTAATCATAGCCTCACCTCAGGTTTCGTGCCCACTGAGTGGCGCACAGCTACAGTTATCCCACTCCACAAGGGGGGATGAACTTTGGATCCTGGAAACTACCGTCCCATCAGTCTGACAAGCCTTATCTGCAAGGCCATGGAGCGTATTATCATGGAACTTATAAACAAAGACATTTTCAACCTTCAAACACTGGACCCCACCCAGTTTGGGTTCGTGAAGGGCCGATCTTGTCTCCTGAACTTGACGGACTTCTTCGAATCAGTCTCCAGAGCCATGGACAAGGGTAAGGTGGCCCACACAGCCTATCTAGACCTTGCCAAGGCCTTTAACACCGCCCCCCACTCTGGAATCATAGATAAACTTACTAAGCTGGGCATTAATCCCTTCGTCACCCAATGGGTTGCTAACTGGCTTACTGATAGAACCCACACTGTAAAAGTAGCAGACTCCAAATCCAGCTCCAGACAAGTGGAGTACCTCACGGTTCAGTCCTGGGATCGCTCTTGTTTGGCATCTACTTCTCTGAAGTACAGGCCAACACTAAGGGACTCTGGATAACAAAGTTTGCAGATGACTGCAAACTGGGAGCCATTACTGAATTCCCAAATGATGTGGATACTCTACAAAAGGGCCTTACATAAACAGATGCTTGGTGCCAGAGCCATGGGCTCAAGCTCAATGCCAACAAATGTATAGTTATCCCCTTTGGGAAAAAACATGTATCCGTGGATTACCATATAGGTGGCAGTACACTAAACACCGAAAGTTTGATAAGAGACTTAGGGACACAGGTGGACAGTGGTCTCATCTTTGATAACCACATCGCCACAACAGTCAGGAAATCCTTCTATGTGGCACGCCTCATCACTAAGGGATTTTCATCCAGAAAAAAGGTCATTGTCCCACTGTACTCATCCCTCATTAGACCCATTATAGAATACAATGCCCCGTTTGGTATGTACCTCTCAAGACATCTGCAACAACTGGAAAGGCCAAAGAAATACCTCACTAAAAGAATCACAGGCCTAAAGCAGATGCCCTACGCTGACCGCCTTAAAAAAACTCCAGCTATACTCTGTTGCATATAGTCTACTCAGTGGCGATCTTTGCTTAACATACAAGGCCATGTCAAACCCAGAGCTGCTGGACATGCTACACAAAGAAATTCCAATCCCTCAGAGCCACATGCTCCAGGGATCTAAACCTTGTCATCACAATAAACAAAACATGCTGGAGGGATAGGTTCCTGACCCAGAGACTCCCCAGACTCTGGAATAGATTGCCCATACATGTCAGAGTGCCTCTTTGGTCCTCTTCAAAAGGAACCTTGACGACTGGATGGGAGAAAGGAAATTCACCCCGGGGATCACGTCAGTCGCCCTGCTAGACAGGGGTCCAGGGAAGTAAATAGTGTGGGAAGAAATAGCCAGGGAATTGTTATGGCTAGGCTTGTATAGGCCCTAGGGCTGATAGGTTGGCTATGCTGTAGCATAGGATACAAAAAGCTGGTCAGATTTTCTGAAAACCTTAGTTTTATCCAAGTAGTAACGTAGCTGCCTGTGAATGTCCAAGGAATGCAGGAGTAAATCTCCTTTGTCCTGTGGATTTGGAAAGAAGGTGGGTAAATAGATGGTTTGATTTAGAGCCACACTGAATACCACCTTAGGCACAAAGGAGGGGTTAGTTCGTAGAGAAACTCTGTCTTGATGAAAAATTAGGAAAGGCTCTACTGCCATTAGTGCCTGAAGCTCTGAAACTCTTCTAGCTGAAGTGATTGCTAGCAGCAGGGCAGTCTTCCATGATATAAACTTTAAGTCAGCTGAGAAAGCTGGCTCAAAAGGAGGTAGCGTGAGTTTTTCCAGAACAAAGTTGAGGTCCCAAGTAGGTGTTGGTGCTCTCCTGGGAGGCCTAATGCTCTTGGCCCCTCTGAGAAACTGCCTTAAGAGTGGATGTGAAAATAAGGGAGGATCCATGTTGTAGTGAGCAGATTTTAATAGATGAAAAAGAAAGCCCTTTGTGTAACATCTCAGATATTGCAGAATCTGAGGTATGTCAGGCTGAAGGGTATTTTGGCCTTTAGCTTGGTTCCAGGCGCAAAACCTTTTCCATTTGTCTGAGTAGGCTTTCCTGGTGCTGGGCCTCCTGAATTTAAACCCTTTTTCCCAAAATTTTAAACAGGGTTGTGAGAGGGGTTTTGGAACTGGTGGCCTGGGATTTCCAATTGG